>NC_092153.1:28029897-28357672 GCF_045791955.1 Oncorhynchus clarkii lewisi
CTCTCAGACTCAGCACTCAGCTTCGCCGACAGCTCCAATTCCATCCATGGCTCCTTATGGTAAACAGGGGGAGTTGGCTCAGGTCTGACTCTGCCACACTCTCCCTGTGCCCCCCCCAATACATTTTTGGGGATGCCTCTCGGGCTTCCAGCCGCTCTGCCGTGCTAGCTCCTCCTGCTGCTGCTTTTTCTGCTGCTGCTGTTGCTCCTGCTGCACCTGTTGCTTCTCCTGCTGCTGCTGCTGCTGCTGCCTCTGTTTACCACGCCGCTTGGTCCTTGGTTGGTGGGTGATTCTGTAACGGTTTTCTTCTGGTGAAAGAGAGGCGGACCAAAATGCAGCGTGGTTAGTTTTGTACATCTTTAATAAAGATGAAAAATACAACAATCTACAAAACAAGAACCGTGAAAAAAACGAAACAGCCCTATCTGGTGCCACAAACACAAAGACAGGAACAATCACCCACAAGAGACCTAAAGAATATGGCTGCCTAAATATGGTTCCCAATCAGAGACAACGACAAACACCTGCCTCTGATTGAGAACCACTCTAGGCAACCATAGACTTACCTAGAGTACTACTCTAACCACAATCCCATAACTACAAACAACCCAAGACAAAACAAACCACATAAATCCCCATGTCACACCCTGGCCTCACCAAAATACTAACGAAAACACAGAATACTAAGGCCAGGGCGTGACACCATATGTATATAGTCTTAATTCATTCCTACTTATATTTGTGTGTATTGGGAATACACTACCTGGTAAAAGTTTAGAACACCTACTCATTCAAGAGTTTCTTTATTTGTACTATTTCTACATTGTAGATTAATAGTGAAGACACCACAACTATGAAATAACACATATGGAATCATATAGTAACCAAAAAAAGTGTTCAATAAATCAAAATGTATTTTATATTTGAGATTCTTCAAATAGCAACCCTTTGACTTGATGACATATTTGCACACTCTTGGCATTTTCTCAATCAGGTTCACCTGGAATGCTTTTCTAGCAGTCTTGAAGGAGTTCCCACATATGCTGAACACTTGTTGGCTGCTTTTCCTTCACTCTGCGGTCCGACTCATCCCAAACCATCTCAATTTGGTTGAGGTCAGGGGATTGTGGAGGCCAAGTCATCTGATGCAGCACTACATCACTCTCCTTCTTGGTAAAATAGCCCTTACACAGCCTGGAGGTGTGTTGGGTCATTGTCCTGTTAAAAAAACAATGATAGTCCCACTAAGCCCAAACCAGATGTGATGGCGTGTCGCTGCAGAATGCTGTGGTAGCCATGCTGGTTAAGTGTGCCTTGAATTCTAAATAAATCACAGACAGTGTCAGCAGCAAAGCACCTCCACACCATAACACCTCCTCCTCCATGCTTACGGTGAGAAATACACATGCGGAGATCATCTGTTCACCCACACCGCGTCTCACAAAGACATGAAGGTTGGAACCAAAAATCTCCAATTTGGACTCCAGACCAAAGGACAGATTTCCAACGGTCTAATGTCCATTGCTCGTGTTTCTTGGCCCAAGCAAGTGTTTCATTCTTATTGATGTCCTTTATTATTGTTTTCTTTGCAGAAATTCAACCATGAAGGTCTGATTTATGCAGTCCCCTCTGAACAGTTGATTTTGAGATGTGTCTGTTTCTTGAACTCTGAAGCGTTTACCTGGGCTACAATTTCTGAGGCTGGTAACTCTAATGAACTTATCCTCTGCAGCTGATGTAGCTCTTTGGTCTTCCATTCCTGTGGAGGTCCTCATGAGAGCCAGTTTCATCATAGAGGTTGATGAACTTCTTCAAAGTTCTTGAAATTTTCTGCATTGGCTAACCTTCATGTCTTAAAGTAATGATGGACTGTTATTTCTCTTTGCTTGTTTGAGCTGTTCTTGAAATAATATGGAATTGGTCTTTAACCAAATAGGGCTATGTCCTGTTTTTTGGTTACTACATGATTCCATATGTAATATCATAGTTTTGATGTCTTCACTATTCTACAATGTAGAAAATAGTACAAATAAAGAAACCCTTGAATGAGTAGGTGCGCTGGAGAGTTTCCAACTCAATGTACACATGTCAATCAGGATCTCTCCTTGGGCAGACCCAGCAGTTATACGGCTATACACACGCAAGTTATATTTGCATGATATTGCGCAATTAATTAATCATTACCGTGTTTCATGTGGCCGACCAACACTGTTTCATAACATGTGACAGACCAACACATCACAAGGCTTCTCCTCTCTGAGCTGAGACCTTGCAACTGAGATCAGTGGTTTGTTCTCAAAACACGGTCTGGGCATATTGCCAAATTACAGCTACTGATAGGTGTGATTTGTAGTCAGCCACTTGCATGAACACATTGGTTTGTAGAACACTGAAATTAGTTATAAGAAAAGCACAAACATTAATATTCCCATTACTGTCTGCCTGCTGATTTGTGTGGTGCTGATGTCCCTTTACCTTGGAGGAGGGAGGAGACCATGTAAGCAAGTGTTAGCTTTATCATATGACCACACCTCATTTCTGTTCGGTGGCAAGCGCTAGTGCTGCTAAATTACGAGTCAGCAATATCTCTCTATACATGAGGAATGCTCTGCTCTCCTTATGAATACAGAATGCAGTATTGTGAAAAAATCCTAGCTCTGTCAAGAGGAACCAAACTCTGCAATCCTTAGGCCCAATTTCGGCTGTACGCATAAGAGCAATGTATGCTTGTCAAACATTTGTATTAGTTAAAAAAAAAAGCATAGACATGCTATTTGTATTCTCCAACTACATGTTATGTAATGTTATTGGGAGAAAATTCAGCCAGCTGTACAAATCTTTTTAGTGTACGGAAAAAAAACATGCACCATTCATGTTTCCTTCATTCTCTAGCACTGCTGTTTACCCGCTTTGTTTCAGTGATTCTTATGACAGGGCTGCATGATGTATGCAGTTCATCTTGTGTTTTTCTCTGCCCTTTCTTTAGAGAGAGAGAGAGAGAGAGAAAGAGATGGGAATACAGTAGACTAGCCAGTCTGGGTGCACTCAGAATCTCAATCATGGCCAGTTACAGCTTGAGGATGAGGGGAATGGGCTGTAAATCTGCATGGACCTGAGAAAGGGCTAATCGATTTCAAGAGTGATGAGCGTGTTCAGCGGACTGGAATCCCCCAGCACTCCTTTTTATTCAGGCTTGTTTGAAGAACTTTATTCGACTCAGAAAGTGAGGCGAGAGTTAGTCCAGTGGGGTTTGGATGTTCTGATGAAGAGTAGGTTGTTTAGTAGCTAACTTCTAAATGGTGTACATTAATTATGATTTTATACTACTTCTCCATAAAAGAAGGTATTTTATAAACTACAAAAAAATTGTTTTAAAGAGACCTTTGCATGGCAATCAAATAATATTATTCTCTCCTTCTCACCCACTCACATTTTTTCTATTCCTCCCCCCACACCCATTCAATTGCTACACCTGTCAGGAGTCTGCACTAATGCCCAACCGTTCAACAAAACCAGAAATTCCAGAGTACATTATCCCTTCAATATCTATGAGTCCTTATTCAGCATTTCTACTGCACATTTAGCAAGCTGGCAGAATACTGTATAGTCCTATTCGGAAAGAGTTCATGGATTTAATGTCATTACAACTATAGCAGTATCAAGGAGGATTTTTTGTACAATGGATGGTTACGGCCATGCATTATGATTGATGAACACACGATATCAGCTAATCCAATCAATGCCAAATAGTCAATGTCAAATAATCATACTGAAGTTACTCTAGTAGCCTACAACAGCACTCAATTAATATTTTTACCCATTTCCGTCGAGCGTCCTTTTAACTTTTTCTCTGTGTTAAACCGGTACTATTTTGTGGGCCCAGGCAATTGATTCTCTGAGCATATTGTGGGTGTAATTCACTGTCTGAGGGAAACAATTGTTTCTTTACCACATTGACAAATGTGAATTCTATTGTGTTTCAGGAAAAATGTGGATAATATGGGTAGAAAATTGTCACAGAGAACCAATGTCTTTGATTTCATAGAGAAGCTTCAATGTTATTTAATAAAATCTGAATAATGACTTTCTTCTGGCATGCAAAGATTGTGTAATAAAGCAGATATTGCTTTTATGTAAGCTTGAAGTCATGTTATGATTAGTATGTGGAAAATTAGGCACATATACACTACCATTCAAAGTTTGAGGTCACTTAGAAATGTCCTTGTTTTTAAAAGAAAAGCAAATTTTTTGTCTATTAAAATAACATCAAATTGATCAGAAATACAGTGTAGAAATTGTCAATGATGTAAATTACTATTGTAGCTGGATGTTTTAATGGAATATCTGCATAGGCATACAGAGGCCCAGTATCAGCAACCATCACTCCTGTGTTCCAATGGCACGTTGTGTTAGCTAATCCAAGTTTATCATTTTAAAGGGCTAATTGAACATTAGAAAACCCTTTTGCAATTATGTTAGCACAGCTGAAAACTGTTGTTCTGATTAAAAAAGAAATAAAACTGTCTTTCTTTAGACTAGTTGAGTATCTGGAGCATCAACATTTGTGGGTTCGATTATAGGCTCAAAATGAACAGAAACAAATAACTTAATTCTGAAATTTGTTAGTCTATTCTTGTTCTGCGAAATGAAGGCTATTCCATGCGACAAATTGCCAAGAAACTGAAGATCTCGTACAACGCTGTGTACTACTCCCTACTCAGAACGGCACAAACTGGCCCTAACCAGAATAGAAAGCGGAGTGGAAGGTAGCAGTGCACAACTGATCAAGAGGACAAGTACATTAGAGTGTCTAGTTTGAGAAACAGACGCATCACAAGTCCTCAACTAGCGGCTTTATTAAATAGTACCCACAAAGCACAAGTCTCAACGTCAACAGTGACTTCAAGATGCAGGCCTTCTAGGCAGAGTTGCAAAGAAAAAGCCATATCTCAGACAAGCCAATAAAAATAAAATATTAAGATGGGCAAAATAACCCAGACACTGGACAGAGGAACTCTGTCTAGAAGGCCAGCATCCCAGAATAGATTAGTGCTTGTTGTTACATGGGGATTAAGTTGGCTTTACTTTAGTTATCCATTGTTTAGGAATTTTCAGAATAACACATCCTTACAAATAGGACAATGCTAAACATGAATAGTACACCCTGTGTGAGGAGAATCGCCTAGGTCATTTGTGCCCCGTGTGAGAATTCTCCCACCACAGTTAAAATCTACAATTTTATATTTTTCTTAACCTCTCTTGGGTAGGGTGCAGTATTTTCACATCCGGATGAAAAGCGTGCCCAAAGTGAACTGCCTGTTACTCAGGCTCAGAAGCTAGGATATGCATATAATTGGTAGATTTGGATAGAAAACACTCCTGAAATTATGTCTGTGAGTATAACAGAACTGATATGGCAGGCGAAACCCCGAGGACAAACCATCCCCCCCCAAGAGAAATTCAGCCTACCACTGTTTTCAATGGCTGTCACTTTTGTTATAATGCGAAATCCTCCCAGATTGCAGTTCCTAGGGCTTCCACTAGATGTCAACAGTCTTTAGAAAGAGTTTCATGCTTTTTTTTTTTTTAAATGAGCCAGAAATTGTGGTTTTTCTAGGTGGCTCCTATTTTGGCTGTAGTGTTTCCAAGCGCGTGGAAGAGAGCACATTCTTTTTTATGAAAGTTAAATATTTGTAATTCTGTAGTTTGAAATTTGCGCTCTGCAATTTCACCGGATGTTGGCCAGGTGGGGTTTTTACTATTTTCTACATTGTAGAATAATAGTGAAGACATGAAAACTAGAAAATAACACATATTGAATCATGTAGTAACCAAAAAATGTTAAAAGAATCCAAAAAATGTTTAGATTTGAGATTCTTCAAAGTCGCCACCCTTTCCCTTGATGACAGATTTGCACACTCTTGGCATTCTCTTAACCAGCTTCATGAGGTAGCCATCTGGAATGCATATCAGTTATTAACAGGTGTGTAACGGTTTTCCGTATGAGAAGGAGAGTCGGACCAAAATGCAGCGTGTCTATTGCAATCCATGTTTAATGAAGAAACGAACTAAACACAAACACTACCAAAACAATAAACTTAACGAAAACCGAAACAGCCTATACTTGTGAAACCTAACACAGAACAATGACATCAGGACACTAAGGACAATCACCCACAAACACACAGTGAAACCCAGGCTACCTAAATATGGTTCCCAATCAGAGACAATGACTAACACCTGCCTCTGATTGAGAACCATATCAGGCCAGACATAGAAATAGACAAACAAGACATCCAACATAGAATGCCCACCCAGTTCACGTCCTGACCAACACTAAAACAAGGAAAACACACACGAACGATGGTCAGAACGTGACAGTACCCCCCCTCCAAGGTGCGGACTCCGGACGCACAACTTAAACCTATGGGGGAGGGTGTGGGTGGGCATCTGTCCGCGGTGGCGGCTCTGGCGCTGGACGTGGACCCCACTCCATAATAGTCTTTGTCCACCTCCTTAGCGTCCCTAGATAGGTGACCCTCCTAAGAGACAGCTCGGGACAGAGGGGAAGCTCGGAACAGAAGGACAGCTCGGGACAGAGGTAGCTCGGGACTGATGGGTAGCTCAGCACTGAGAGGAAGCTCAGCACTGAGAGGAAGCTCAGGCAGGTGGTTGGATCCGGCAGATCCTGGCTGGCTGGCGGTTCTGGAAGATCCTGGCTGACTGGCGGATCCGGAAGATCCTGGCTGACTGGCGGATCCGGAAGAGTCTGGTCGACTGGCGGATCCGGAAGAGTCTGGTCGACTGGCGGATCTGGAAGAGTCTGGTCGACTGGCGGATCTGGAAGAGTCTGATCTACTGGCGGATCTGGAAGAGTCTGGTCGACTGGCAGATCTGGAAGAGTCTGGTCGACTGGCGGATCTGGAAGAGTCTGGTCGACTGGCAGATCTGGAAGAGTCTGGTCGACTGGCAGATCTGGAAGAGTCTGGTCGACTGGCAGATCTGGAAGAGTCCGGTCGACTGGCAGCTCTGGCTGTTCCATGCTGACTGGCTGCTCCATGATGACTGGCAGCTCTGGCTGCTCCATGCTGACTGGCTGCTCCATGCTGACTGGCAGCTCTGGCTGCTCCATGCTGACTGGCTGCTCCATGCTGACTGGCAGCTCTGGCTGCTCCATGCTGACTGGCTGCTCTGGCTGCTCCATGCTGACTGGCTGCTCCATGCTGACTGGCTGCTCTGGCTGCTCCATGCTGACTGGCGGCCCTGGCTGCTCCATGCTGACTGGCGGCCCTGGCTGCTCCATGCTGACTGGCGGCCCTGGCTGCTCCATGCTGACTGGCGGCCCTGGCTGCTCCATGCTGACTGGCGGCCCTGGCGGCTCCATACTGACTGGCGGCCCTGGCGGCTCCTTGCAGACTGGCAGCTCTGGCGGCTCCTTGCAGACTGGCAGCTCTGGCGGCTCCTTGCAGACTGGCAGCTCTGGCGGCTCCTTGCAGACTGGCAGCTTTGGCGACATCCTGCAGACAGGCAGCTCTGGCGGCTCCTTGCAGACTGGCAGCTCCTTGCAGACTGGCAGCTCTATGCAGACTGGCAGCTCCTTGCAGACTGGCAGCTCCTTGCAGACTGGCAGCTCCTTGCAGACTGGCAGCTCTATGCAGACTGGCAGCTCCTTGCAAACTGGCAGTTCTGAACAGGCGGGAGACTCCGGCAGCGCTGTAGAGAAGGAAGGCTCTAACAGCGCTAAACAGGCGGGAGACTCCGACAGCGCTGAAGAGGAGGAAAGCTCCGGCAGCGCTGGACAGGCGAGGCGCACTGTAGGCCTGATGCGTGGTGCTGGCACTGGTGGTACTGGGCCGAGGACACGCACAGGAAGCCTGGTGCGGGGAGCTGCTACCGGAGGGCTGGGGTGTGGAGGTGGTACTGGAAAAACCGGACCGTGCAGGCGCACTGGAGCTCTTGAGCACCGAGCCTGCCCAACCTTACCTGGTTGAATGCTCACGGTCGCCCTGCCAGTGCGGCGAGGTGGAATAGCCCGCACTGGGCTATGCAGGCGAACCGGAGACACCGAGCGCAAGGCTGGTGCCATGTAAGCCGGCCCAAGGAGACGCACTGGGGACCAGCTGCGTAGAGCCGGCTTCATGGCATTAGGCTCGACGCTCAATCTAGCCCGGCCGACACGCGGAGCTGGAATATACCGCACCGGGCTATGCACCCGCACCGTGCGCACCACTGCATAACACGGTGCCTGTCCGGTCTCTCTAGCCCCCCGGTCTCCTACCTGGCGTAGCCATACTCCCTGTTAGCCCCCCCCCAAGAAATTTTTGGGGCTGCCTCTCAGGCTTCCATCCGCTACGTCGTGCTGCCTCCTCATATCTGCGCCTCTCAGCTTTCGCCGCCTCCAGTTCTTCTTTGGGGCGGCGATATTCTCCTGGCTGAGCCCAGGGTCCTCTTCCTTCTAATTCGTCCTCCCATGTCCATACCTCCTCTTTGGGCTGCTCCTGTTGCCTCTTCTCCTGCTGCACCTTTGGGCGGCTACACTCCCCTGGTTTAGCCCAGGGTCCTCTCCCGTCGAGGATTTCCTCCCATGTCCAGAAATCCTTATTGCGCATCTCCTCGCGCTGCTCCTGCCTGTTGACACGCTGCTTGGTCCTTTTGTGGTGGGTGATTCTGTAACGGTTTTCTGTATGAGAAGGAGAGTCGGACCAAAATGCAGCGTGTCTATTGCAATCCATGTTTAATGAAGAAACGAACTAAACACAAACACTACCAAAACAATAAACTTAACGAAAACCGAAACAGCCTATACTTGTGAAACCTAACACAGAACAATGACATCAGGACACTAAGGACAATCACCCACAAACACACAGTGAAACCCAGGCTACCTAAATATGGTTCCCAATCAGAGACAATGACTAACACCTGCCTCTGATTGAGAACCATATCAGGCCAGACATAGAAATAGACAAACAAGACATCCAACATAGAATGCCCACCCAGTTCACGTCCTGACCAACACTAAAACAAGGAAAACACACACGAACGATGGTCAGAACGTGACAAGGTGTGCCTTCTTAAAAGTTAATTTCTGGAATTGCTTTCCCTCTTAATGCGTTTGAGTCAATCAGTTGTGTTGTGACAAAGGAGGGGTGGTAAACAGAATAAACCCCTATTTGGTAAAAGACCAAGTCCATGTTATGGCAACAACAGCTTAAAGCAAAGAGAATCAACAGTTCATCATTACTTTAGGGCATGAAGGTTAGCCAATCCGAAAAATTTCAGAACTTTGAAAGTTTCTTCAAGTGCAGTTGCAAAAACCATCAACCGCTATGATGAAACTGGATCCCATGAGGACCGCCACAGGAATGGAAGACCCAGAGGTACCTCTGCTGCAGAGGATAAGTTCATTAGAGTTACCAGCCTCAGAAGTTGCAGACCAAATAAATGCTTCAGAGTTCAAATAACAGACACATCTCAACATTGACTGTTCAGGTTGAATCAGGCCTTCATGGTTGAGATGTTAGAAATGTTAGAAAATGTATTAAAAAAATAAACTGAATTACCTTGTTTACCTAAGTATCCTGACCCTTTGCTATGAGACTTCAAAATTGAGCTCAGGTGCATCCTGTTTTCATGGATCATGTTGGGATGTTAGTACAACTTGATTGGATTCCACCTGTGGTAAATTCAATTGATTGCACATGATTTGGAAAGGCACACACCTTTCTATATAAGGTTGCACAGTTGATATTGAATGTCAGACGAAAAAGTAAGCCATGAGGCAGAAGAAATTGTCCATTGAGCTCCGAGACAGGATTGTGTCGAGGCATAATCTGGGGAATGGTACCAAAACATTTCTGCAGGATTGAAGGTCCCCAAGAACACTGTCCTCCATCATTCTTAAATGGATGAAGTTTGGAACCACCAAGACTCATCCTAGAGCTGGCCGCCCAGCCAAACTGAGCAACTGGGGAGAAGGGCCTTGGTCATGGATATGACGAAGAACCAGATGGTCACTCTGACAGAGCTCCAGAGTTCCTCTGTGGAGATAGGAGAACCTTCCAGGAGGACAACCATCTCAGCAGCACTTCACCAATCAGAATTTTATGGTAGAGTGATCAGACAGAAGCCACTCCTCTGTAAAAGGAACATGACAGCCCCTTGGAGTTTGCCATGACAGAGGACAGAATGGCACCGGAGGAGATGGCTGCCGTTTTACATGCTCCCAACCAACTGTGCTACTTTATAAACATTTTTGCTTTGTTTGTAACTTATTATTTTACTTATTTAGTACATAATGTTGCTGCTACTGTTTCTTATAACCGAAAATAACTTCTGGACATCAGAACAGCGATTACTAGCCTCAAACTAGAAGAAGATTTTTTCTTTAACGAATCTGACGTGAAGAATATACTGCTTTCTCGGGAACGGGCCCAAATCCCCGTCATTTACGTTGAAGAAAAGACAGAGAAAAATCTCAATCATTGGAAAATAAAATGGATGACCTACAATCAAGATTATACTACCAGGGACATTAAAACTCGGCCTTGTCTCAGGATGGTAAATTGGGGGTCGACGACGACCACTGTGATTATTATTATTTGACCTTGCTGGTCATCTATGAACATTTGAACATCTTGGCCATGTTCTGTTATAATCTCCACCCGGCACAGCCAGAAGAGGACTGGCCACACCTCATAGCCTGGTTCCTCTCTAGGTTTCTTCCTAGGTTCTGGCTTTTCTAGGGAGTTCTTCCTAGCCACTGTGCTTCAACATCTGCATTGCTTACTGTTTGGGGTTTTAGGCTGGGTTTCTGTACAGCACTCTGTGACATCAGCTGATGTAGGAAGGGCTTTATAAATACATTTGATTGATTAAAAGTCTGTAATATCTTGTGTTTTTCTGGATAATATAGAGCTGGCGGGATTTTCCATCGACAGGACAGAAGTTACATCTGGTAAGACGAGGGGCGGGGGTGTGTGTCTATTTGTCAATAACAGCTGGTGCCCAATGTCTAATATTAAATACTGCACTCAACCAGCTGTATAAGGGCGTAAGCAAACAAGAAAATGCTCATCCAGAAGAGGCGCTCCTAGTGGCCAGTGACTTTAATTCAGGCAGACTTAAATGTGTTTTACCTGATTTCTACCAGCATGTCACATGTGCAACCAGAGGGGGAAAAAAGGAGTATACAACCTCGGTCATCGGCTTCATCAATAAGTGCATCGACGACGTTGTCCCTACAGTGACCGTACGTACATATCCCAACCAGATGCCATAGATTACAGGCAACATCTGCATCGAGCTAAAGGCTAGAGCTGCCACTTTCAAGGAACGGGATACTAATCCCACTATGCCCTCAGATGAACCATCAAACAGGCAAAGCGTCAATACAGGATTAAGATAGAATCCTACAACACTTGGTATGACACTCGGATGTGGCAGGGCTTGAAAACTATTACGGACTACAAAGGGAAACCCAGCCGCGAGCTGCCCAGTGACGCGAAACCTACCAGATGAGGTAAAAGCACTTCACATCTGTAGCCATGAAGTGCTTTGGAAGGCTGGTCATGGCTCACATAAACAGCATCATCCCGGAATCCCTAGACCCACTCCAATTTGCATACCGCCCCAACAGATCCACAGATGACACAACCTCAATCGCACTCCACACCTGGACGAAAGGACCACCTACAGTATATGAGAATGCTCTACATTGACAACAGCTCAGCGTTCAACACCATAGTGCCCATGAACCTCATCACTAAGCTAAGGATCCTGGATGGCACATGGATCCTGGACTTCTTGACGGGTCGCCCTCTGGTTGCAAGGGTAGGCAACAACACGTCTGCCACGCTGATCCTCAACACTGGGGCCCCTCAGGGGTGTGTGCTTAGTCCCCTCATGTACTCCCTGTTCACTCATGGCTGCATGGCCAAACACAACTAACATCATCGTTAAGTTGGCTGACAACACAACAGTGGTTGGCCTGATCAGCGACAACAATGAAACAACCTATAGGGAGGAGGTCAGAGACCTGGCAGTGTGGTGCCAGGACAAAAACCTGTCCCTCAATGTGAGCAAGACAAAGGAGCTGATCGTGGACTACAGGAAAAGGCGGGCCGACCAGGCTCCCATTAACATCGACGGGGCTGTAGTGGAGCCGGGTCGAGAGTTTCAAGGTCTTTGGTATCCACATCACCAACAAACTTTCATGGTCCAAACACATCAACACAGTCATGAAGAGAGCACGACAACACCTTTTCCCCCTCAGGAGACTGAAAAGATTTGGTATTCTTCAGCAGATCCTCAAAAAGTTATACAGCTGCGCCATCGAGAGCATCCCGACCTGATGCATCACTGCCTGGTATGGCAACTGCTTGGCATCTGACCGTAACACGCTACAGATGGTAGAGCGTACGGCCCTGTACATCACTAGAGCCAAGCTTCCTGATATCCAGGACCTATATGCTCTCTGCTACCGCATGGCAAGCGGTACCGGAGCGCCAAGTCTAGGACCAACCTGTACCCCCACACATTGACTCTGTTCCAGTACCCCCTGTATATAGCCTCGTTATGGTTATTTTATTGTGTTACTTTTTATTTTTTTACTTTAGTTTATTTGGTAAATATTTTCTTAACTCTTTCTTGAACTGCACTGTTGGTTAAGGGCTTGTAAGTAAGCATTTCATAGTAAGGTGAGAATGCTGTTGTATTCAGGACATGTGACAAATAAAGTTTGATTTGACTTGAACAGGCACCTAAAGGACTCTCAGACCATGAGAAACAAGATTCTCTGGTCTGAGGAAACCAAGACTGAACTCTTTGACCTGAATGCCAAGTGTCACGTCTGGAGGAAACCTGGCACCATCCCTTCGGTGAAGCATGGAGGTGGCAGCATCATGCTATGGGGATGTTTTTCAGCTGCAGAGACTGGGATCGAGGCAACGATGAACGGAGCAAAGTACAGAGAGATCCTTGATGAAAACCTGCCCCAGAGCACTTGGGACCTCAGATTGGGGTGAAGGTACACCTTCCAAAAGGACAACCACCCTAAGCACACAGCCAATACAATGCAGGAGTGGCTTCGGGATATGTCCTTGGGTGGCCTAGCCAGAGCCTTGACCTGAAAATAGCGTCTCCCCATCCAACCTAACAGAGCTTCAGAAGAATAGGAAAAACTCCCCAAATATGGGTGTGCCAAGCTTGTAGTTGCATACCCAAGAATACTCAAGGCTGTAGTCAATGTCAAAGGTACTTCAACAAAGTACAGAGTAAAGGGTCTGAATACTTATGTAAATGTGATATTTCAGATATTTTTTTATACAGTTTCTAAAAAACAGTTTTTGCTTTGTCATTATGGGGTATTGTGTGTAGTTTGATGGTGACACGTTTGCGCCATAATGAGCAGCCTGGTGACCAAGAGACTGGAGAGGGTGCATGCACACGTGACAGTATATTTTCTTGGTGATTTAAATGTTGACTGGCTTTCATCAGGCTGCCTACTCAAGAGAAAGCGTCAAACTGTAATTAATACCTGCAACCTGGTTCAGGTTATCAGTCAACCTACCAGGGTAGTTACAAACAGCACAGGAATGAAATCATCAACATGTATTGATCACATATTTACAGTACCAATGCTGCAGAAAATATATATAGATCAGTATCCAAATCCATCGGATGTAGTGATCAAAATATAGTAGTCATATCAAGGAAAACCAAAGTTATAGTGCACAGGACAGGAATGATATGTATTGTAGATATGCAGTGGTGCAATAATGTTATGATGTACTGTTTTGTGTTTTGTTGTATGTGAAATGCAAGTGCCATAATGTGTTTGGTCCCCAGGAAGAGTAGCTGCTGCAAGGCAGCACCTAAATACAAAAATAACAGGTCATACAATAAGTTTTGTAGTGATTTGTAGTAAAATTGAGCAAGTTGGGGTCACTAAACTGCTGGGAGTAACCCTGAATTGTAAACTGTCATGGTCAAAACATATTGATACAACAGTAGCTAAAATGGGGAGAAGTCCCAAAATAAAACGCTGCTCTGCCTTAACAACACTATCAACAAGGCAGGTCCTGCAGGCCCTAATTTTGTCACACCTGGACTACTGTTCAGTCATGTGGTCAGAAGGAAAAAAAGGAACTTTGGAAAATTGCGATTGGCTCAGAACAGGGCAGCACGGCTGGCCTTTAGATGTGCACAGAGAGTTAACATTAATCATATGCATGTCTATATCTCCTGGCTCAAAGTGGAGGAGAGATTGACCTCATCACTTCTTGTATTTGTGAGAGGTATTGACATGTTGAATGCATCGAGCTGTCTGTTTTGTACTACTGGCACACAGCTCGAAAACCCATGTATACCCCACAAAACATGCCACCAGAGGTCTTTTTTACAGTCCCCCAGACTATGGGAGGCGCACAATAGTACATAGAGCCATGATTACATGGAACTCTATTCCACATTAAGTAACTCATGCAAGCTGTACAAATAGATTTTAAAAAACGAATACAAATACACCTTATGGAACAATGGGGACTGTGAAGCAACACAAACGTAGGCACAGACATGCATACACACGATAACATACACACTATACACACACGTACACATGGATTTTGGATTATAGATATGTGATAGTAGAGTAGGGACATGAGTGTGCACACTTAATGTGTTGTGAAATCTGTCGTGAATGTATTGTAATGTAATGTTTTAAAAATGTTATGTCTATGTTAATTTTGCTGAACACTAGGAAGAGTGGCTGCTGCCTTGGCAGCAGGTAATGGGGATCCATAATAAATACAAATACATCTAGAACGCCGCTTGACGCTGCTTATTAGCATCTTTATAGCTAATTCACATTTTTAAGCGGCTAGCTGTCCGGCTGTTGTTGTATACACAACTTCTTGAATTACGGTTGGTTCTCATTTGTGAGGTTGACAACAATAGCAAAAAACATTAGCAATAGTAAACTTCTTTATGTCCTTGAAACTACTGTATTTTGGATTATGATATGGTAAGAAGCAGTACTAAGCCAGTTTAGGTTTTCTAAGCAGTGTTTAAAAAAAAACATGAACAAATCAAATATGACTAAATATTACATTTAAAACATCAACCAACCACTCTGCTGTCCTTCTGAAGTTGGCTGTAGAATTTTGCAATTTTTGATTACCACCCACATGTTCAACAATAACAACCAAGTTATTATTACTAATATGTATATCGGTATGTGAGACTGACTGAATATGACAGTTCTTCACGCCAAAGCAGAGACTCTAATGTAGAGAGCTGTGCTGGGAGAATCAGAAGAGAAAAATATAATTTGAACAAACACCCATGTTGGCTCTGCTCAGAGGCACAGAGGGGCAGCACAATATATATGCTAATATGGTTTGTATCTGCAGACGAGAATGAGAAAGTTTTGGATGAAAGTGGGCACAGGAACTGTCTTAGGGATGCTGATATGGCACTTAACAAAAGCTATCTAGAACCTAAAAGGGTTCTTCGGCTGTCCCCACAGGAGATCCCTTTGAATAACTTATTTTGGTTGCATGTAGAACCCTTTCTACAGAGGGTTCTAGGTGGAACCCAAAATAGTTTTACCTGGAACAAAAAAAAGGTTGCCCTATGGCGCCAGCCGTTGAACCCTTTTGGAACCCTTTTTTCTAAGAGTGCACCTTTTGGAATCATGTGTTTAGAATCATACTTTGAAAGCCTGCAGGAGGCTGTATTTTCTCTTTCCTTTGCCCTTGCCCTTTCTTCGTCATGTCATACAGAACCAGAATTGTAAATCATCTCAGCTTGCATCAATCGCATTTCTTTCACACCAGTCATCTCTCTTGCAGTGCAAATGTAGACAGGGGAATAATGACTGAAAGGATCCAATGGTCAGATCTGGGGTGAAGCAGTCTGTCAGAAACACCAGTGACCAGCAAGCAGATGGGATTAAGGGTTTATCATTGTCCAAACATAAGCGTAGGCACAGCAGTGTTCTAAAATATTGCACCGTAGGCTTTCAAATCTTACTGCTGGCAATGTCATAAGAATCTTTGCAGGCGGCACAAGCCCTGCACTTTTAAAATGGCTGTGTACTGTACCAATGGGAATTTGCGTAGGTTTAGAGTGCAACCATAAGAGGAAAGATCTGACAAAAATTGGTGACCATATTTTATCTCAAAACCAGATGTTCAAATCTCATATTCCCCAACATGGGAACAATTGGGGTTTGTCACAGTTTTTTCAGATGCTTTTTGGTTTGGTGTCCAACCTGAGATTGGAAGCTTGGGGTTTCGATCCCGGGTTGAGTAATACCGAAGACTCCAAGAATGGGACCTGATGTCTCTGCTTGGCACACAGCATTAAAGAGATGGATTAGGGCGAAAGGCTCTGTGATAGACTAACATCCTGTCCAGGCAGTGTACTTGTACATCAAGCTGCCTCACGCTACAGACGTGACTGGTCTGGCACTGACAAAGCTAACTTGTCCAAGGCTTACTTACTTACCCGGTTTTGTGTTTAGACATAATTTTTGTGTTTCCAGAAACATATCTTTACCTGGGTGTATTCTATCTGGTTATCTGACATAATTTTGCATCAACAATAACAACACATCAACCAGAACTTTTGTTTAACCCGCTTGCCTGCTACCTCTAAATCAAGCGATTCATGTCAACATGGATCAGGTATGACTTGTACTGTCTGAGGATAATATATAATATCCTCCCCAAATGTCTTACATATGGTATATGGTGTCCATGGTATATTGGCTTGACTGATGTAGCAGATTTGATTTAGGGAGCTGATTGAGACGGCAAGTTGAACTGGAGGGCATCCACATGACATTTTTCCCTCCTCTCCTCCCCTCTCATCCTTGAAAGGGGTTTTAGAGGTAAGGAATATTCTTTATGAAATGTGTGACCCTGCATGATGGAGTCTGTAAGATATACATTGAAACCCACAGTGGAGGCCCTACATATTTCTGTGGGAGTGCAAGATGCATAGCCTATTTGCAGGGAGTAGTTTGAGTCAAGGTGTTTCTCGTCTTTGCTTTCATACAGATAATAGCAGGAAATATACTAGTAGGCATATTATCTTTTTGTTAAAATGACTTTTTGAAACAAGGTAGCCTATTCACAACCAATGTAAATTCAATTTCAGCTAATTAAAACAATACAATTACAATACTTTGTATGTACATTTGTAGAGACATTCTGAAAAACTGTTAGTTTCTGTCAATTGCTCTGTGACATCACTGGGGGGACAACTCGCTAAACTGGTGGCATAGGAATCGATGCGACTGAGTGCACTGGAACTGCGAACCTTGCACACATGGTTAGCATTTTAGATCATTCTATGAAATAACTTTGGAACAAAATGTTCTAAAACAATAGCCCAGTAGCCAATTACATCACAACATTTAGGATAATTTACAGATGTCCATGTCCTACGATAGAGTGATAAATAGATGATGAGGTGATTTGCAAGGTATAGGCATATTCATCACTGAAATGGGGAACACTGCACCTTGCAGACCAGACTTTCTATTCACCAGATGATAGCAGCCGCTAGAAAGGAAGTAGGGAGGATGGTCTCGGGTCCGACGGTGTAGTAGTGGGGCTGTACAGACGTGAGAGTGCATCAGGCTTCACATTCTTGGACCCCGGGCTGTAGGAGATATTCCTGGTTCTTATGGGCCGTCACCATAAGCAAGGATATGCATATTCTTGGTACCATTTGAAAGGAAACAATGTTAGGTTTGTGGAAATGTGAAAGGAATATACTTCCGGCGCCTCCCCCTACTTCCGGCGCCGACAGAGATGGCCGCCTGGCTTCGCGTTCCTAGGAAACTATGCAGTTTTTTGTTTTTTTACGTGTTATTTCTTACATTAGTACCCCAGGTCATCTTAGGTTTCATCACATACAGTCGAGAAGAACTACTGAATATAAGATCAGCGTCAACTCACCATCAGTACGACCAAGAATACGCTTTTCGCGACGCGGATCCTGTGCTCTGCCTTACAAACAGGACAACGGAGTGGATCCCATGCAGCGACCCAAAAAAACGACTCCGAAAAAGAGGGAAACGAGGCGGTCTTCTGGTCAGACTCCGGAGACGGGCACACCGTGCACCATTCCCTAGCATTCTTCTTGCCAATGTCCAGTCTCTTGACAACAAGGTTGATGAAATCCGTCCAAGGGTAGCATTCCAGAGGGACATCAGAGACTGTAACGTTCTTTGCTTCACGGAAACGTGGCTTACTGGAGAGACGCTATCCGAAGCGGTGCAGCCAACAGGTTTCTCCACGCATCGCGCAGACAGGAAAAAACATCTTTCTGGTAAAAAGAGGGGCGGGGGCGTATGCCTTATGACTAACGTGACATGGTGTGATGAAAGAAACATACAAGAACTCAAATCCTTCTGTTCACCTGATTTAGAATTCCTCACAATAAAATGTAGACCGCATTATCTACCAAGAGAATTCTCTTCGATTATAATCACAGCCGTATATATCCCCCCCCAAGCAGACACATCGTTGGCTCTGAATGAACTTTATTTGACTCTTTGCAAACTGGAAACCATTTATCCGGAGGCTGCATTCATTGTAGCTGGGGATTTTAACAAGGCTAATCTGAAAACAAGACTCCCCAAATTTTATCAGCATATCGATTGCGCAACCAGGGGTGGAAAGACCTTGGATCATTGTTACTCTAACTTCCGCGACGCATATAAGGCCCTGCCCCGCCCCCCTTTCGGAAAAGCTGACCACGACTCCATTCTGTTGATCCCTGCCTACAGACAGAAACTAAAACAAGAGGCTCCCACGCTGAGGTCTGTCCAACGCTGGTCCGACCAAGCTGACTCCACACTCCAAGACTGCTTCCATCACGTGGACTGGGACATGTTTCGTATTGCGTCAGACAACAACATTGACGAATACGCTGATTCGGTGTGCGAGTTCATTAGAACGTGCGTTGAAGATGTCGTTCCCATAGCAACGATTAAAACATTCCCTAACCAGAAACCGTGGATTGATGGCAGCATTCGTGTGAAACTGAAAGCGCGAACCACTGCTTTTAATCAGGGCAAGGTGTCTGGTAACATGACCGAATACAAACAGTGCAGCTATTCCCTCCGCAAGGCTATCAAACAAGCTAAGCGTCAGTACAGAGACAAAGTAGAATCTCAATTCAACGGCTCAGACACAAGAGGCATGTGGCAGGGTCTACAGTCAATCACGGACTACAGGAAGAAATCCAGCCCAGTCACGGACCAGGATGTCCTGCTCCCAGGCAGACTAAATAACTTTTTTGCCCGCTTTGAGGACAATACAGTGCCACTGACACGGCCTGCAACGAAAACTTGCGGTCTCTCCTTCACTGCAGCCAAGGTGAGTAAGACATTTAAACGTGTTAACCCTCGCAAGGCTGCAGGCCCAGACGGCATCCCCAGCCGCGCCCTCAGAGCATGCGCAGACCAGCTGGCCGGTGTGTTTACGGACATATTCAATCAATCCCTATACCAGTCTGCTGTTCCCACATGCTTCAAGAGGGCCACCATTGTTCCTGTTCCCAAGAAAGCTAAGGTAACTGAGCTAAACGACTACCGCCCCGTAGCACTCACTTCCGTCATCATGAAGTGCTTTGAGAGACTAGTCAAGGACCATATCACCTCCACCCTACCTGACACCCTAGACCCACTCCAATTTGCTTACCGCCCAAATAGGTCCACAGACGATGCAATCTCAACCACACTGCACACTGCCCTAACCCATCTGGACAAGAGGAATACCTATGTGAGAATGCTGTTCATTGACTACAGCTCGGCATTCAACACCATAGTACCCTCCAAGCTCGTCATCAAGCTCGAGACCCTGGGTCTCGACCCCGCCCTGTGCAACTGGGTACTGGACTTCCTGACGGGCCGCCCCCAGGTGGTGAGGGTAGGCAACAACATCTTCTCCCCGCTGATCCTCAACACTGGGGCCCCACAAGGGTGCGTTCTGAGCCCTCTCCTGTACTCCCTGTTCACCCACGACTGCGTGGCCACGCACGCCTCCAACTCAATCATCAAGTTTGCGGACGACACAACAGTGGTAGGCTTGATTACCAACAACGACGAGACGGCCTACAGGGAGGAGGTGAGGGCCCTCGGAGTGTGGTGTCAGGAAAATAACCTCACACTCAACGTCAACAAAACTAAGGAGATGATTGTGGACTTCAGGAAACAGCAGAGGGAACACCCCCCTATCCACATCGATGGAACAGTAGTGGAGAGGGTAGCAAGTTTTAAGTTCCTCGGCATACACATCACAGACAAACTGAATTGGTCCACTCACACAGACAGCATTGTGAAGAAGGCGCAGCAGCGCCTCTTCAACCTCAGGAAGCTGAAGAAATTCGGCTTGTCACCAAAAGCACTCACAAACTTCTACAGATGCACAATCGAGAGCATCCTGGCGGGCTGTATCACCGCCTGGTACGGCAACTGCTCCGCCCTCAACCGTAAGGCTCTCCAGAGGGTAGTGAGGTCTGCACAACGCATCACCGGGGGCAAACTACCTGCCCTCCAGGACACCTACACCACCCGATGTCACAGGAAGGCCATAAAGATCATCAAGGACATCAACCACCCGAGCCACTGCCTGTTCACCCCGCTATCATCCAGAAGGCGAGGTCAGTACAGGTGCATCAAAGCTGGGACCGAGAGACTGAAAAACAGCTTCTATCTCAAGGCTATCAGACTGTTAAACAGCCACCACTAACATTGAGTGGCTGCTGCCAACACACTGACACTGACTCAACTCCAGCCACTTTAATAATGGGAATTGATGGGAAATGATGTAAATATATCACTAGCCACTTTAAACAATGCTACCTTATATAATGTTACTTACCCTACATTATTCATCTCATATGCATACGTATATACTGTACTCTATATCATCGACTGTATCCTTATGTAATACATGTATCACTAGCCACTTTAACTATGCCACTTTGTTTACATACTCATCTCATATGTATATACTGTACTCGATACCATCTACTGTATCTGCCTATGCTGCTCTGTACCATCACTCATTCATATATCCTTATGTACATATTCTTTATCCCCTCACACTGTGTACAAGACAGTAGTTTTGGAATTGTTAGTTAGATTACTTGTTGGTTATTACTGCATTGTCGGAACTAGAAGCACAAGCATTTCGCTACACTCGCATTAACATCTGCTAACCATGTGTATGTGACAAATAAAATTTGATTTGATTTGAGAACATAACACAATAGATCTGGTAAAAGATAATACATAGAAAAAAACAACCGTTCTTTTTTATTTATTTTGTACCATCTTTGAAATGCAAGAGAAAGGGCATAATGTATTATTCCAGCCCAGGTGCAATTCAGATTTTGGTCACTAGATGGCAGCAGTGTATGTGCAAAGATTTAGACTAATCCAATGAACCATTGCATTTCTGTTCAAAATGTTGTATCAAGACTGCCCGTATGTGCCTAATTTATATATTAATAACTTTTCATGTTCAAAATCGTGCAATGTCCTCAAACAATAGCATGGTATTATTTCACTGTAATAGCTACTGTAAATGCAGTTAGATTAACAAGATTTTAAGCTTGCTGCCAATATCAAATATGTTAATGTCCTGGGAATTGTCCTTGTTACTTATAACCTCATGCTAATCTCATTAGCCTACATTAGCTCAACCATCCCGTGGAAGGGACACCGATCCTTACGATTAACTAACTAACTAACTGATTAACTAATCACCTCCAATAATCCGTGAAGGAACGTGTCAAACGGGGCTTCCGGGTTCCAGGCACTTTCAGCTGCTAATATGCGAAATTCCAATGTGTAGTGTACCACACAACGGGAGTCTTGATGTAGTTGGAGCAGCTAACGAGCAGCCTCCCACTAGGCCCATCTAACACTTTTCGTACATCTGCCACAAACTCCTCCAGACTGAGGAAAATTGCTCTCACACCGCCTTAGCCCAGGCAAGGGCCCTGCCGAACATCAGCGTTATCAAGTACGCTATCATCGAGCGGTCCAAGTGGAACAAAGAAGGCTGCCGCTTAAAGAGGGAGCACTGGGAGAGAAACGCCTAGCAGGTTCCTGAATCTCCAGCGTAGTGCTCCGGATGAGGTAAGCAAGGTTCACGGGACACCGGGGTAGGCTAGGAAGAAGCGCAGCTAGTGGCGGGTTTCTGAGAGTCTGGGGGATTACTGTTGTGGCTTGCTGCCTAGTTGGGAATCTGCAGAATTGCTCCAGCAATGTATTGAACACATGGTCATGGCATTCTTGCAGGGTATGGAGTCCCTCCATAAGGCTTTGCAGCAACTCTGTGTCTTCCAATGGTGGCTCCTTGAGAATAGAACTTTGCAGAGCTGGTCCGAGTCTGATGGGTCAGTCATGGCCAGTTCGTACTATCACGGCTCAGGCTAAGATCCAGATGCAGACACAGGAGGTGGATAGTATGATTTTATTACAATACAAGGGGCAGGCAATCGGTAGGTCAAGGCAGTCGTAATCAGAGTCATGCAGAGTCATGCAGGTAGAGGACGGCAGGCAGGAGCAGGACAAGCAAAAATCTCAGAAATCTGAAGAATAGAAAAAGCAAAAACTACAGCACAGGAAGTACGGGAACACGCTGGTAGGACTAGACAAACTGGCAACAGACAAACAGAAAATGCAGGTAAAAATATACATGAGGTAATGGGAGACACCTGGTAGGGGTTGGAGACGATCACAAGATAGGTGAAACAGATCAGGGTGAGAAGAAATTGAAATTTAAACAATGTTTTGAAGCTATAATGTTTTTTATTATTTATTTTTTACAAGCAATCGAGTAAAGCAAGGTTATAGTTAGGGGTCTGATGGGGTAAGACAGTGGAACTCAGCTCATGACACATTAATAAGTTATATTATTCATTATAAACAGGGTGGTTTGAGCCCTGAATGCTGATTGGCTGAAATATGTGTTATATCAGAACGTATACCACAGTTATGACAAAAGAAAATCCTCATTGAGTGCTTAAGAACAGCCCTTAGCCGTGGGTTATTGGCCATAAACAAACACTTTCTCGGGCCTTATTGCTTAAATAATATATAGCTATCATAAGTCTAAAAATGTATATATCAATCCCAGATTTCCCCTTTAATTGAATCAGGTTTATATGTTGCGACTCTCTCCATACCAATATAATTTCAAGTTCAGTGTTATCTGCCAGAGTCTGGTTGAGCATATTCTGTCAATGCCCTTACTTTTTGTCTCCCTCTCTACTGTCTAAAATGAGACTCTTAACACAGATTATGCTTTTGTACCCATTGCTGAGTGCTTTGATTTCCAATTGTCGTCTTTGACATTTAAATGCTCCAGCCGGGGCCTTCTGTGCTCATCTGTCTGCTCTATTAGAAGGAAGGTTATATTACTATCAATAAGTCAATTTTGTTGTTGTCCAACAGGCGACTGAGTGCTTTTTACATGTCACTGTGGCATTAGGACAAACTATAATTAGTGGAACTTTTTCCATTTCAAAGGTCTTAGTTGTTGAACAATTTGTTCTTTTAGCTCTCCTTGAATTACCTTTGTCATGACCTCATAGGTTTTTGGGATGTGTATTGGATAGAGAGAGACAGAGGTGAAAGATAGGTGAGTGCAAAAAAAACATTATTGGTGGAATCAGGTGAGTAGAAAAAAACCTTCACACCTTTGGGTCTCTAGGACCAAGATTAAGAAACACTGTGGTGAAAAGTAAGGTGCATACCCTCTGGACTGTGCACAGGGCCATCAGGAACCTCAGAGGGGGCACAAAATAAGATTTAGAATGACTGGGGGTAGTCCGGAGTGGAGCTCGGGTCTAGAAGTTGGATCATTTTTTATTTTTCAAACACCTGAAACAGCGTTTTCCTGTAATCTAGTGCCATAATCATTATACTTGATTCTATGTAAAATATATTGATATTTTTCTGCATATCTTAGCATACCTCTTTAGCTGTGTGTATCTTTCTAACTGATGGTTAAAGTTTGAAATAAACTTAATATTCCTTTCTGCATCTCTGCTAAAATCTCAGTAAAATATTGTATTTATTCAGTTAATGTCATAATTGCTTGCTAATTCTACCAACCTGCCAGCTAAGATAGTTAGACAAGCTAGCTACTCTAAATTGATTTATACTCACAAAAAAAGAAGGGTTCCTCATTTTTCTTTGGGAAAGGTGATGGTTCTATGTGGAACCATACTGACCCAAAGAATCCTTTGTCACGCCCTGAACTGAGATATCTCTGTTTTATTTATATTTTGGTTAAGTCAGGGTATGACTAGGGTGGGTACGCTAGTTTTTGTATTGTCTAGGGGTTTTGTATTGTCTATGGTTTTTGTATGTCTATGTCAGCACTCTTTTGTATAGCTTCATGTTTTGTTATTCTGGTTAGTTTGTTCAGTGTTCATTCTTATATTAATAAAGAATGTACGCATACCACGCTGCGCCTTGGTCCGATTCATACGACGAACGTGACACCCTTTGAGTCCTTCAATGGTTCTTTGCATTAAAGAAAAGGGTTATTTTAGTGAAAATTTAAATGTAGGGGCAGTTCACTCGAAAATGTTGTGCACAGATTTTATTATGCAAGTGTCATTCCAGTTGTTGTACTCTGTTGTGTTATATAATTACATGTTGAATTTGACTATGCCCAGTGATGGTGTCTTGTGAAAGAGTCACGTGTGGCCTTGTGTCAATTGAGAATGGTTGACTAAGTCAGTAATTCTCAATTCTCTTCTCAGGGACCCCCCAGGAATTCCAGAGCTATCACACCTGATTCAAATTCTTTAAAAAACACAATAATTAAACGTATGTAATTTTGACAATATAATATGGCTATTAAACCATAATAGAAAAACCTATATGCTTCTACAAAGAACATTTGAGTTTGAGAAAGGTTATTTAAGGAATCATTCTCCTTAAAGGTTCTGTAAAGAACCATAAAAAAGTGTTCTGTATAGCCCAAAAATGGTTGTAACCATAACAGAACCCCTTTTGGTGCTATATAGAACTGTAAGAAAGGATTTCTTTAAACCACCATACAAATGCCATTTAGAACTTTATGATCATGGTTCTTTATAAACCCTCCATATTACACCAAAACGGGTTCAGCTATGGTTACAAGCCAAATAACCCTTATTTGGCACTATACACAACCATTTGTTTTTAGTGTATAGCCTGAAATGGCTTATTGGTAGCTAGTTGAGTTTGGGAAATAGCTAGCCCAGATTGGGAACCTAAAACCAACTTCCTAAAATTGCTAGGTGGCTATTAGTATTACAGAGTAACGTCAACAAAATTAACAAAAAAAAAATAATTATTATACAGGACTTATCTGAGGAGAAATGGGGTTTTAAAAAGGATTCTTTGGCTGTCCCGATAGGAGAACTATTTTTGGTTCCAGGTAGAACTCTTTTGGGTTCCATGTAGAAATCTCTGGGGGAAAGTTTCTACATGGAATCCAATAGGGTCATACCTGGAACCAAAAGGGTTATCATATGGGGACAACCGTAGGACCCTTTTAAATTCTAGATAGCACCTTCTTTTCTAAGAGTTTATTTGCGTGATGCCTCTGAGCACATACAGTAGCTGTTCAAGCATTAACGATCTCAGTGTCTTGAACACATCAGCCTGCGGTAAAATCAATAATTTCCAGGCCCAGGGACATGTACTAGTCTGTGGCGACCTAAATGCCAGAACCGGACAAGAACCTGACAAACACCTGCCTGGAGGTGAGAGCATCCCCTCCCCCATATACCCCCCAGGCACAACTATGACAACCTAACCAACAATAATGGGTCACAACTCCTGCAGCTCTGTCACACGCTGGGTATGTACATAGTCAATGGTAGGCTTAGAGGGGACTCCTATGGTAGGTACACTTATAGCTCATCTCTTGGCAGTAGTACTTTAGACTACTTTATCACTGACCTCAACCCAGAGTCTCTCAGAGCTTTCACAGACAGCCCACTGACACGCCTATCAGATCACATCAAAATAACAGTCTACTTGAACAGAGTAATACTCAATCATGAAGCATCAAAGCCAAAGGAACTGAGTACTATTAAGAAATGCTATAGATGGAAGGAATGTAGTGTGGAAACCTACCAAAAAACAATTAGGCAAGAACAAAACGTTCCACAGTAATTGTGAAAGTGTAAACTTGGCAGTAGAAAATCTAAACAGTATATTTAACCTCGGCTTCCTTATCAAATCTAAAAATTTCAAACAGAAAATCAAAGAAAATGAACAACAATGACAAATGGTTTGATGAAGAATGCAAAAACCTAAGAAAGAAATTGAGAAACCTGTCCAACCAAAAACTAGAGACCCAGAAAACCTGAGTCTATGCATTCACTATGGTGAATCACTAAAACAATACAGAAATACACTAAGGAAAAAGAAGGAACAGCACGTCAGAAATCAGCTCAATGTAATTGAAGAATCCATAGACTCTAACCACTTCTGGGAAATTGGGAAACACTAATCAAACAACCACACGAATAACACACACATTTCTTCCCACAGGGCCGTGGGATGAGACAGGGATGCAGCTTAAGCCCCACACTCTTAAACATATACACTGCTCAAAAAAATAAAGGGAACACTTAAATAACACATCCAAGATCTGAATGAATGAAATATTCTTATTAAATACTTTTTTCTTTACATAGTTGAATGTGCTGACAACAAAATCACACAAAAATGATCAATGGAAATCAAATGTATCAACACATGGAGGTCTGGATTTGGAGTCACACTCAAAATTAAAGTGGAAAACCACACTACAGGCTGATCCAACTTTGATGTAATGTCCTTAAAACAAGTCCAAATGAGGCTCAGTAGTGTGTGTGGCCTCCACGTGCCTGTATGACCTCCCTACAACGCCTGGGCGTGCTCCTGATGAGGTGGCGGATGGTCTCCTGAGGGATCTCCTCCCAGACCTGGACTAAAGCATCCGCCAACTCCTGGACAGTCTGTTGTGCAATGTGACGTTGGTGGATGGAGCGAGACATGATGTCCCAGATGTGGTCAATTGGATTCAGGTCTGGGGAACGGGCGGGCCAGTCCATGCCTTCCTCTTTCAGGAACTGCCACATGAGGTAATGCATTGTCTTGCATTAGGAGGAACCCAGGGCCAACCGCACCAGCATATGGTCTCACAAGGGGTCTGAGGATCTCATCTCGGTACCTAATGGCAGTCAGGCTACCTCTGGCGAGCACACGGTTGGCTGTGCGGCCCCCCAAAGAAATGCCACCCCACACCATGACTGACCCACCGCCAAACCGGTCATGCTGGAGGATGTTGCAGGCAGCAGAAAATTCTCCACGGAATCTCCAGACTCTGTCACGTCTGTCACATGTGCTCAGTGTGTACCTGCTTTCATCTGTGAAGAGCACAGGGTGCTAGTGGCGAATTTGCCAATCTTGGTGTTCTCTGGCAAATGCCAAACGTCCTGCATGGTGTTGGGCTGTAAGCACAACCCCCACCTGTGGACGTCGGGCCCTCATACCACCCTTATGGAGTCTGTTTCTGACCATTTGAGCAGACACGTGCACATTTTTGGCCTGCTGGAGGTCATTTTGCAGGGCTCTGGCAGTGCTCCCTCTGCTCCTCCTTGCACAAAGGCGGAGGTAGCGGTGCTGCTGCTGGGTTGTTGCCCTCCTACGGCCTCCTCCACGTCTCCTGATGTACTGGCCTGTCTCCTAGTAGCGGCTCCATGCTCTGGACACTACGCTGACAGACACAGCAAACCTTCTTGCCACAGCTCGCATTGATGTGCCATCCTGGATGAGCTGCACTACCTGAGCCACTTGTGTGGGTTATAGACTCCATCTCATGCTACCACTAGAGTGAAAGCATAGCCAGCATTCAAAAGTGACCAAAACATCAGCCAGGAAGCATAGGAACTGAGAAGTGGTCTGTGGTCACCACCTGCAGAACCACTCCTTTATTGGGCGTGTCTTGCTAATTGCCTATAATTTCTACCTGTTGTCTATTCCATTTTCACAACAGCATGTGACATTTATTGTCAATCAGTGTTCCTTCCTAATTGGACAGTTTGATTTCACAGAAGTGTGATTGACTTGGAGTTACATTGTGTTGTTTAAGTGTTCCCATTATTTTTTCGCGCAGTGTATATCAACGAATTGGCAAGAGCGCTAGAACAGTCTGCAGCACCCAACCTCACACTGCTAGAATCTGAAGTCAAATTTCTACTGTTTGCTGATGATCTGGTGCAAACAGCAGAACATATCATTATGTTAGGTCAGCAACTAGTCACAGAAAGCATCAGCCATTTTCAAACCAAAGAGAAGTGTCACAAAAAGCAGAAATATAGATACAATTTATCACTAACCTTTGATGATCTTAATCAGATGACACTCCCAGGACTAAATGTTACACAATACATGTATGTTTTGTTCGATCAAATTCATATTTATATCCAAAAGCCTCAGTTTACATTGGCGCCATGTTCAGAAATGCCTCCAAAATATCCTGTCACGCCCTGACCGTAGAGAGCCTTTTAACCTGTTGGATCTCTAGGGGCGCTATTTCATTTTTGGATAAAAAACGTTCCCGTTTTAAGCGCAATATTTTGTCACGAAAAGATGCTCGACTATGCATATTATTGACCGTTTTGGAAAGAAAACACTCTGAAGTTTCAGAATCTGCAAAGATATTGTCTGTAAGTGCCCCAGAACTCATTCTACAGGCGAAATCAAGATGATGCGTCAACCAGGAAATGAGCAGAATCTCTGAAGCTCTGTTTTCCATTGTCTCCTTATATGGCTGTGATTGCGCAAGGAATGAGCCTACACTTTCTGTCGTTTCCCCAAGGTGTTTATAGCATTGTGACGTATTTGTAGGCATATCATTGGAAGATTGACCATAAGAGACTACATTTTCCAAGTGTCCGCCTGGTGTCCTGCGTGGAAATCGGTGCGCAAAGCCAGGTGCTGGTATTTTTCCATTTGATTGAGGGGAGAAACCATGCTTCCACGAACGATATATCATTGAAGAGATATGTGAAAAACACCTTGAGGATTGATTCTAAACGTTTGCCATGTTTTCAGTCGATATTATGGAGTTAATTTGGAAAAAAGTTCGCGTTTTGAGGACTGAATTTGCGTTTTTTTTTTGGTAGCCAAATGGAATGTACAAAACGGAGCTATTTCTAATACACATGAATCTTTTTTGGAAAAACTGAGCATCTGCTATCTAACTGAGAGTCTCCTCATTGAAAACATCCGAAGTTCTTCAAAGGTAAATGATTTTATTTGAAGGCTTTTATGTTTTTGTTGAAATCTTGCGTGCTGGATGCTAACGCTAATGCTAACGCTAAATGCTACGCTAGCTAGCTACTTTTACACAAATAATTGTTTTCCTATGGTTGAGAAGCATATTTTGAAAATCTGAGATGACAGTGTTGTTTACAAAAGGCTAAGCTTGAGAGATGGCATATTTATTTAATTTCATTTGCGATTTTCATGAATAGTTAACGTTGCGTTATGGTAATGAGCTTGAGTCTGTATTCCTGATACCGGATCCGGGATGGGGAGATCAGAGAGGTTAATGTGGGTATTCTATGTTCATTTTTCTATGTTTTGTATTTCTTTGTTTTGGCCGGGTATGGTTCTCAGTCAGGGACAGCTATCGTCTATTGTTTTCTCTGATTGGGAACCATACTTAGGCAGCTCTTTTACCCACCTGTCTTTGTGGGTAGTTGTCTTTGTTTGTTGGCACTATAGCCTTTAGCTTCACGGTTGGTTTTTGGATTGTTTATTGTTTTTGTCGGCGTCATAATAAGAAAAATAATATGTACGCTCACCACGCTGCACCTTGGTCCAGTTAATTCGACAGCCGTGACACATCTGGAGAAATTGCAAAGAGTCACATCAAATAACAGAAATACTCATCATAAACTTTGATGAAAGATACATGTTTTACATAGAATTTAAGATAAACTTGTTCTTAATGCAACCGCTGTGCCAGATTTCAGAAAGCTTTATGGCAAAAGCACAATATTCATTAATATGAGAACAGCGTTCAGCCACAAAAGCAAGCCTAACAGTTACCCGCCAAATTGGGGAGTCAACAGAAGTCATAAATAGCATTATAAATCTTCACTTACCTTTGCTGATCTTCGTCGGAATGCACTCCCAGGACTCCCACTTCCTCAAGAAATGTTAGTTTTGTTCGATTACGTCCATATTTATGTCCAAATACCTCCGTTTTGTTCGCACGTTTAGTTCACTATTCCAAAAGGTACAATGCGCGAGCGCAAAATCCAGATGAAAAGTCAAAAGAGTTCCATTACAGTTTGTAGAAACATGTCAAACGATGTTTACAATCAAACCTTAGGGTATTTTTATAATAAATCTTCAATAATATTCCAACTGGAGCAGAATACCTCACCACTGTGATTGACCAAAACTTAAGAAAAGCTTTGACTATGTACAGACTCAGTGAGCATAGCCTTGCTATTGAGAAAGGCTGCCGCAGGCAGACCTGGCTCTCAAGAGAAGACAAGCTACTGCCCACAAAATGAGGTGGAAACTGAGCTGCACTTCCTAACCTCCTGCCAAACGTATGACCATATTAGAGACATATGTTTCCCTCAGATTACACAGATCCACAACGAATTTGAAAACAATCCAAATTTGATAAACTCCCATATCTATTGGGTGAAATACCACAGTGTGCCATCACAGCAGAAAGTTATGTGACCTGTTGCCACGAGAAAAGGGCAACCAGTGAAGAACAAACACCATGGTAAATACAACCCATATTTATGTTTATTTATTTTCCCTTTTGTACTTTAATTAAAACCTTTAACCATTTGCACACACTTACAACACTGTATATATACATAATGACATTTGAAATGTATTTATTATTTTGGAACTTCTGTGAGTGTAATGTTTACTGTTCATTTTGGTTTATTTCACTTTTCTATATTATCTACTTCATTTGCTTTGGCAATGTTAACATTTGTTTCCCATGCCAATAAAGCACCTTGAATTGATTTGAGAGATAGCACCTGATTGGCCGGGAAGCGCAGGCTGAGCTGGGAATGTAGGAGAGGTAGCTAGAGTGTGCGACGGCCCCTTCTCCTCCCAGCCCTGGCCATCAGAGTAGAGGGCTCTCAGCCATTGGCTCAGCTCAGCAACACCAAACGCTGTATAAAGGCATGCCTGTCGCCACGGTTTGTGGAAACATCCTCTCCCCAGCAGATGCTCGCCGACCGAGCCGGAGAATGAGCACCTCAGCAAGAGATGAATGAGGAAAAGAGAGCACGCTGCCGTAGAGAACATGAGAGAGAACAGAGAAATAAAGAGATAGTGTGTGAGAGGAACACAGAAGCCCAGAGTGTCTGAGCCTTCTGTTTTGATGGGCTGCAGAGTTTGGAGAGTCTCCCCTTGCTGTGAGGAGAGAATCTGAAAAAGCCCTCCCACCCTCTCCATCCGCATCTGGACAGCCCTGACTCTCACGCCTTACTGAGTCCATCCTATGCGTTCTGTGATTAGTAAAGTTGTTTACATCCGCACACTTTACTTTACTTTTTTCTCTTGCTTTACCAGACAGTGTGCATTTTGCACATGGAAGCCACTGGCCTCCAATGGCTTGTTACTACATTGTCATCAGCTCCACACACCTCAGCAATGGACACTTCAGGAACATCAAGGGAGTTTTCCGGGGTCCCCTCAATAAGAATGGCAGCAAGAACTTGGTAAGGCATGCACCATCTCATAAACCTCTGAACAAGACAAAATTTGACATTTAACTAATGTTGCATTAGGTACCATATGTATGCATTTATGAAAATATGTGCTATATAGAATCCTGTTTTATTGTGTGCTAAGGAAGCCGGGTATTAGTAATGACAACAGTGATAAAGCGTTACATATTACAGAATATCAGCTCTGTAAAAGAGATGACACACACACACACACACACACACACACACACACACACACACACACACACACACACACACACACACACACACACACACACACACACACACACACAAGCCTCCCTGTGTCCAAACCACGGGCCACTTCTTTATCACAAATGACATTATACATGACAATGATAACAATGATACGGCAGCAGCCATGCAGTGTAATTTAATTACAGTAAATTTGTGGATTCCTGGAAGGAAAAGCCTTGCAAAGCTTTCAAGGCACTATTGAAAATGCACACATTCCCTTGTTCCATTTCTTTCTCTCTCTAGTCCGCATTTACACCTCGCTAAGGCACTCCGGTTGCTTTCCCAGCGGAGGAGCCTCCGCTCTAAAGAAGTGGAATCATATTAGATGAGATATTGATGCACTCACTGTGAGGCTATGAGAGACCACTGCTTAGTAGGAACCCTGTTCCCAGGGTTAAATAGACTAATGCAGTTGGTGTGTTGGGCCTCGTCGCCATCAAACAGCAATAGATTGTCTCCAGTCAACTGGAAAGCAAAAGGGTACCCAATCCTCCCTCAGCAGACTCACTCTATCCATTTGACAGTTGATTTCTCACTACAGTCAACACACTTGCAGGCACCTTGTCCATATAACAGTAAGGATCCCAAATTTACCATATGTTTCATTCTAAACATGTGGAATCAATGTGACTGCTAAGAAGCCACCTCAATGGGGTGGATAAGGACTCTGAGCCACTCGGTAAGACTTAGTGAGATATCCTGTAATTAGAGCTATGCTACTCTCACTATGCTACCCTCGCTAAGAATCATCTCACTTACACTTCACCAGATTATGTATTTAGATATGCAAAGCAATGACTTCACTTGTTGCTCTAGCTGTGAATTATATTCTATCCAGGCTATTTATTTAACGGCCTGATTTGCAGATCCTACCTTTTATTTACCTTATGTTTCATGCTACATTATAGTACATGTACGCTACATTATTTGACTATTGACATGTCAGTGACATGACTGCTATTCGGGTCAAGTCCCAAGTCCATCCAGATCCAGCCGTATATATAGTTGCAGTCGAAAGTTGACATACACTTAGGTTGGAGTCATTAAAACTCGTTTTTAAACCATTCTACAAATTTCTTGTTAACAAACTATTGTTTTGGCAAGTCGTTTAGGACATCTACTTTGTGCATGACACAAGTCATTTTTTCCAATAATTGTTTACACAGATTATTTCACTTATAATTCACTGTATCACAATTCCAGTGGGTCAGAAGTTTACATACACTAAGTTGACTGTGCCTTTAAACAGCTTGGAAAATTCCATTAAATTATGTCATGGCTTTAGAAGCTTCTGATAGGCTAATTGACATCATTTGAGTCTATTGGAGGTGTACCTGTGGATTTATTTCAAGGCCTACCTTCAAACTCATTGCCTCTTTGCTTGACATCATGGGAAAATCAAAAGAAATCAGCCAATATCTCAGAAAAAAAATGTAGACCTCCACATCCTTGGGAGCAAATGCCTGAAGGTACCACGTTCATCTGTACAAACAATAGTACGCAAGTATAAACACCATTGGACCACGCTGCCATCATACCACTCAGGAAGGAGACGCGTTCTGTCTCCTAGAGATGAACGTACTCTGGTGTGAAAAGTGCAAATCAATCCCAGAACGACAGCAACGGAACTTGGGAAGACACTGGAGGAAACAGGTACAAAAGTGTCGATATCCACAATAAAACGAGTCCTATATCAACAGAACCTGAAAGGCCTCTCAGCAAGGAAGAAGCCACTGCTCCGAAACCGCCATAAAAAGTCCAGACAACGGTTTGCAGCGTCACAAAGATCTTACTTTTTGGAGAAATTTCCTCTGGTCTGATGAAACGAATATAGAACTGTTTGGCCATAATGACCATCGTTATGATTGAAGGAAAAAGGGGGAGGCTTGCAAGCCGAAGACATCATCCTAACCGATTAAATGTCAGGTATTGTGAAAAACTGAGTTTAAATGTATTTGGCTAAGGTGTATGTAAACTTTCGACTTCAACTGTAAATACTGCTAAAAAAAAGCTACAGGTACATTCATTCATGGTAGCTGAGATCAGACCATTGCACCCTGCACTCTAAGGGAAAACTCAGTCTCAGCATTCCAGTGCAGCACCACTCTAAAGACCCCAAACTGTTATCATTAGCAGAAAATTATATTTTATGCAGTATAACTGCTGAGCTTCTGAACACTTACCAGAGTCTGTGCTCACAGAGAGTGGCTGAGGGGCACCTAACAGCTGATGTGAGAACTGTGTTCATGAGGAGCGGTGCTCCCTCGCACAGCTCTTTTCAATGTGCAATCTCTACAAATAATGCCATTTATTTAATGCAATCTCACAATGGCTATAGGACTTGTTCTTGTTTTAGTGGTATACCATCGCTGCCTGAGGCTAAATTATTGATATGTATATTTCCTTTATATAACAGTTATTTCATTGACATATATGGCTTCCAATAATAAAAAACTAAGCTTTTCATATCAACAAATATACACATTACTTGTGATTATGGTATTTGACTTGGTTCATAATAGGGTTGGGCGAAAGCCAGAATTTCACATAGTCATTACCGTCCTTCTCTCATCCCGGGATTTATGGCATTACCGGCTTAGTACACAAGGGGGAGCCATTAAAATGTTTTAAGCCCATTGGGCGTCTATTACCGGAACAAAATTAGCTAAAGTAATAGCGAATTTCCATGGAGGCTGCTAGCTAAATATGCTAACTAGTGCAAACAGATTCTTTCAGTTGTTGCAAAGTCAGGCAGTCCAGCTCATAAAGTTATACATATATAGGTAGGAGCTACCGAATGTAATTTTTGATGAGTTTTGACATTTACACGCAAGTGTGAATGAGAGACATTGTATTGATGGTATTGAAAAACCATCCTGTTGCTATTATACAGTATATAGTATAACGCTCAAGCCTAGTTCACAAACTTTTTGTATGACATGATGATGGTGAAGTTGGCTCAAAACAAAGTCATGTATGTCAAGCATCTGGAATACCGGGATAATGTTCCATGTTGTCACATGCTACTGTTCAGTTTTAGCAGGGCGCTCTGACCTCACCAGTTTTGCCAGTCATGTGACTGGCCATAGCCCACTGCACCCTGGTTCAATTAAACTCATCCAATGTAATCTAAATACTTTGCCAGAGTCTTTCTTTTCATCACAGCAGCTGTTCCCTTGACATTTGCTGACCCAATAACCCAGGCTTTATCACAACCGGCCATGATTGGGAGTCCCTGTCACATCTGCTCCTGCCATGCCCTCTAGTGCTCATCCTGTTTCTCCTTGACCTGCAGCCACTCCCCCCAGTGCTCTCTCTGTATCTGTGTGTGTGTGTTTGTGTGTGTGACTGTGTGGGTGTACAGGTGTGCTAAAGTCAGAGCAGATTCCCAAAAGCTGCAACCTGTTCCATTATCAAGACCTCTACAAATACTCAGCCCTGCCACTTCCACACTGCCTGATCGTAATCTCTGCTCTGTCAGTCCATGTTTTTACCTGTTTGTTCCTGTTGTGCCTGTTTTCCCTTGCCTGCCGCTGTTTTCCTCTCCACAACAGTTCTGCCCGCTCTGACTCTGGTCCCTGTCTCCAGTCCGACTTCTCGTCAGTCCTGCTGCTCTATCCTGGATTCCCCACTCTCCTCTACCTTCGATTCCCCTCCAGACCTGCTTACCCTGTCCAAACACCTCTCGCTCCAGCCTCATCCTCCGCACCTGATTTCCGGCTACCGGCCCTAGCTTTCCCTGGCCTGCACTAAATCTTCCCCCTGTGTTTCAATAAATACCTTGGTTACCTCCTCCCATTATCCTGGTCTGAGTCTGCTCTTGGGTTCACCTGTTCCGCTCTGCGTGACAGTATGATCTGGCCAAAGACATGAACCCAGCAGACTCAGATCCTCTCCACCAAACCCTCGCCGGCCAAGGCGCCCTGCTCAAGCAACATTACCAAGCCCTGAAAACCCTTCGGGAGCACATCTTGATGTGGTGGCCCACCAGGAGCTTTCACGGAGCCTGTCTGTGCTACAGGGCTGAACCTTCGCCCAGAGCTCGCAACCAGCCCCAAATTCTCCTCCTCTGCTCCGTGAGCCGTTCGTTCCGGCCCCCGAGCGTTATGACGGCAACCTCAGAGCTTGCAGAGCCTTTTTGTTACAATGTTCACTGGTATAAGAGCAACATCCCTACGCATATGCTAGTGAACAGGCCAAGATATCCTTCCTGATTGGCAGCCTCTGTGGAGCAGCGCTTTCTTGGGCTACGGCTGTGTAGGAGAAACAGTCCCGTCTGCTCCTCCTACTCCAGCTTCACAGAGGAGATGAGGAGAGTCTTTGACCACCCTGTCTGCAATAAGGATGCCGCCAAGAAACTCCTGTCCCTCCGTCAAGGCTCCCATAGTGTCGCTGAGATGGCGATCGAGTTTCGCACCCTCGCCGCTGAGAGCAGCTGGAATGAGGAGGCCCTTCAGGGATCATTCCAGAACGCTCTCACCGAGACCATCAAGAATGAGTTGGTGTACAGGGATGAGCCTGACGGACTCGAGGAGCTCATCTCCCTCACCATCCGCATCGACAACCGTCTCCATGAGCGTCAGAGAGAGAGGGCAGATCCCGAACCCACATGGCTCGACCGGGTCCGTCTCTCTCATGAGGAGAGGCAGCGTTGAGTCAGCACTAGGAGCTGCCTATACCTTGGCAAGGTTGGTCACTTTATCTCCACTTGTTCACTGCGGCCAGCTAAAAGAAGGTGGCTCGACATTTGTGGGGGCTATACTGTTGAGTCAAAGAGCAGGTCCATCTTCACCCAGACCCTTGCTAGACGGCACTCTTGTTTGGCAAAGCCAGGCTTTTTCTCTACCTGCCCTCTTCAACTCAGGTGTTGACAAGAATTTCCTGGACGGAGGTGTTGTTACCCAGTTGGGTCTGAACACTGTTCTGCTCGATTCACCCCTCAATGCCAATGCTCTCAATGGACAGCTCCTCGCCCGTTTCAGTGAGAGAACCATTTTGGTGATTCTGCGTCGAAATCACCAGGAAAGGATCAGTCTCCACATAATCAGCTGCCCTCGCTCTCCCCTGGTTCTTGGCCATCCTTGGTTAACTTCTTTGGGATATGGGGCAGTATTATCACGTCCGGATGAATAGCGTGTCCAAAGTAAACGGCCTGCTACTCTGGCTTAGAAGCCAGGATATTCATATTAGTAGATTTGGATAGAGAACACTCTGAAGTTTCCAAAACTGTTTGAATGATGTCTGTGAGTATAACAGAAACCCCGACAAACCATCCAGGATCATTTTTTTAGGTCACCCTCTTTTCAATGAGTTTTCATTGGGAATCTAGAATTCTAAGGCATGGGCTTGCAGTTCCCATCGCTTCCACTGGATGTTAACAGTCTTTAGATATTGGTTGAGGTTTTTCCTTTGTGTAATGAAGAAGTACGGCCATCCAGAACGAGGGTAACTTGAAGTGTACTGTTTGATAGAGGCGCGTGACCAGAAATGCTCGCTACACTTTACACGTTATCATCCTGTATTGAACGCTGTTTATCCCGTCTTCAATTTTATCGATTATTTACGTTGAATACCTAAAGTTGTATTACAAAAGTAGTTTGAAATGTTTGGACAATGCTTACAGGTAACTTTTGAGATATTTTGTAGTCACGTTGCGCAAGTTGGAACCGGTGTTCTGGATCAAACGTGCCAAATAAATGAACATTTTGGATATATATCGATGGAATTAATCGAACAAAAGGACCATTTATGATGTTTATGGGACATATTGGAGTGCCAATAGAATAAGCTCATCAAAGGTAAGGCATGAATTATATTTTTATTTCTGTATCTTGTGGGTTGAAATATGCTTTTCTCTCTTTGGGGTGCTATCTTCAGATAATAGCATCGTTTGCTTTCGCCGTAAAGCATTTATGAAATCTGACACGTTGGCTGGATTCACAACAAGTGTATCTTTAATTCGGTATATTGAATGTGTAATTTCATCAAAGTTGATTATTATAATTTTTTTATATAATAAAAAAAAAATGAATTTTACCCGTTTTCTCCCCAATTTCGTGGTATCCAATTGTTTTAGTAGCAACTATCTTGTCTCATCGCTACAACTCCCGTATGGGCTCGGGAGAGACGAAGGTTGAAAGTGTCCTCCGATACACAACTCAACCAAGCCGCACTGCTTCTTAACACAGCGCACATCCAACCCGGAAGCCAGCCGCACCAATGTGTCGGAGGAAACACCGTGCACCTGGCAACCTTGGTTAGTGTGCACAGCGCCCGGCCCGCCACAGGAGTCGCTGGTGCGCGATGAGACAAGGACATCCCTACTGGCCAAGCCCTTCCTAACCCGGACGACGCTAGGCCAATTGTGCATCACCCCACGGACCTCCCAGTCGTGGCCGGTTACGACAGAGCCTGGGCGTGAGCCCAGAGTCTCTGATGGCACAGCTGGCGCTGCAATACAGCGCCCTTTAACCACTGCGCCACCCGGGAGGCCCAAAGTTGTATTTTTATGGTAATTTATTTGAATATGGCGCTCTGCATTTTCACAGGATGTTGGCCAGGTGGGACGCTACCATCCCACATATCCCATCGAGGTTAAAGCTGCACAACTCACAGATTGACTGACTGCTGGAAGGGTAACTAGGTTTTGGAAAACAGCAGCAGTGAGACCAGCGTTAGTGAGATCAAACACTCAAAGAGTCCAAGTGATGTGTTGAATGCCGTTTTCCACTCATTCCCCTCTCTGATGCGGACAAGGTGGTAGGCATTCCGGACATCGAGTTTAGTGAACACCGTGGCACCATGGACAGTGGCAAAAGCAGAACTGATCAGTGAGAGGGATAGTTTTTCCTAACAGTGATACTATTCAGCCCACGGAAGTCTATGCATGGCCTAAGTGACCCATCTTTTTTCTTGACATAGAAAAAACAGCCCCTACCGGAGAGGAAGAAGGCCCCTCCATAGCCTCTTGCTCGGGGTGCGAGAGGTATTTTTTTGAAATATGTAGCTTTCACAACAAGTACAATACAGCAAATGAAAGATAAACATCTTGTTAACAGTCTGATGGCCTTGAGATTGAAAAACATCTTCTGTCTCTCGGTCCCTGCTTTGATGCACATGTACTGTTCTCGCCTCCTGGATGATAGCAGGGTGAACAGGCAGTGGCTCGGGTGGTTGTTGTCCTTGGTGATCTTTATTGCGATCCTGTGACATCGGGTGGTGTAGGTGTCCTGGAGGGCAGGTAGTTTGCCCCCGGTGATGCGTTGTGCAGACCTTACTACCCTCTGGAGAGCCTTACGGTTGTGGGCGGAGCAGTTGCTGTACCAGGCGGTGATTCAGCCCGACAGGATGCTCTCGATTGTGCATCTGTAGAAGTTTGTGAGTGCTTTTGGTGACAAGCCAAATTTCTTTAGCCTCCTGAGGTTAGTCCATGTTTCTAGACATTTGTGCCTATTTTCCCTTGCCTGCCGCTGTTTTCCTCTCCACTACGGTTCTGCCCGCTCTGACTCTGGTCCCTGTCTCCAGTCCAACTTCTCATCAGTCCTGCTACTCTATCTTGGATTCCCCACTATATGATCCCTTGAATTCCGCTCTGGACCTGCTTACCCTGTCCTAACACCTCTCTCTAAAGCCTCGTCCTCTGCACTTGGTTTCCGGCAACCCGCCCGAGCTTCCCCTGGCCTGCACTCAATCTTCCCCTCGTGTTTCAATAAATACTTTGGTTACCTCCTCCCAGTATCCTCGACTGAGTCTGCAATTGGTTTCACCTGTTCCGCTCTGCGTGACAGTCCCATAGGGCGGCACACAATTGGCCAAGCGTCATCCGGGTTTGGACCATGTAGGCCATCATTGTAAATAAGAATTTGTTCTTATCTGGCTTGCCTAGTTAAAGGTTAAATTAAAAATACAAAAAGAAATTAGCAGCAACGAGGACAGTGTTACATGTATCTGTGAATGAAGCTTGTTCACCGTCTGATACGACAGACCCTCCATCTGTTACCCTATGGCAGGTATTCCAAGAAATGCCATTGGGGGTGCGCCAAATAAAATGTGATTCACATTTATTTATTTTTTACAAATAAAACAAGTGGTTCTATGAAAATTGAATTTTGAATTTTCTAAATGAAATCAGGTGTAGCCGAATACAACAAATCAACGCTACCTTACAATGTCTGCGCTCAGTATCTTGCCTTCGCAAATCGCGCTGTTAAAAAACCTCTTTGGGCTGCAATCCCGTTAACGGGATGATATGACAACAGCCAGTGAAAGTGCAGGGCGCCAAATTCAAAACAACAGAAATCTCATAATTAAAATTCCTCAAACATACATGTATCTTATAGCGTTTTAAAGGTAGTCTTGTTGTTAATCCCACCACAGTGTCCGATTTCAAATAGACTTTACGGTGAAAGCACCACAAACGATTATGTTAGGTCAGAGCCAAGTCACAGAAAAACAGCCAAAGAGAGGAGTCACAAAAGCACAAATAGAGATAAAATTAATCACTAACCTTTGATTATCTTCATCAGATGACACTCATAGGACTTCATGTTACCCAATACATGTATGTTTTGTTTGATAAAGTTCATATTTATATAAAAAAAATCTGAGTTTACATTGGTGCGTTACATTCACTTATTCCAAAAACATCCAGTGATTTTGCATAGCCACATCGATTCAACAGAAAAACTCATCATAAATGTTGATGATAATACCATTTATAGACATGGAATTATAGATATACCTCTCCTTAATGCAACCGCTGTGTCAGATTTAAAAAAACTTTACGGAAAAAGCAAACCATGCAATAATCTGAGACGGCGCTCAGAACAATAGTCAAATTAGCCGCCATGTTGGAGTCAACATAAACCATAAATTACATGATAAATGTTCCCTTACCTTTGATGATCTTCATCAGAATGCACTCCCAGGAATCCCAGGTCCACAATAAATGTTTGTTTTGTTCGATAATGTCCGTTATTCATGTCCAAATACCTCCTTTTGTTAGCATGTTTGGTATACATATCCAAACGCTCGTTCTGGTCGAGCGTTACTTCGGATAAAAACTTTTAAAAGTTATATTACAGGTCGAAGAAACATTTCAAACTAAGTACAAAATCAATCATTAGGATGTTTTTATCATATATCTTCAATAAAGTTCCTACCGGAGAATTCCTTTGTGTCTTGAGGAGCAACGGAACGCAAGTGGAAATCATGTGGAATGCGCATGAACAGAAAATGGCTGACTGCCAGACACCTGTTCATTCGGTTCTTATTCAGTCCCACAACACAGTCAAATTTCGATAGATGGTTGACATCTAGTGGAAGCCCTAGGAAGTGCAACTTCATTCATATCTCAATGGGATTTCAATGGGAACTGTGTTGAAAACAGACCAACCTCAGATTTCTCACTTCCTGTTTGGATTCATCCTCAGGTTTTTGCCTGCCATATGAGTTCTGTTATACTCACAGACATCATTCAAACAGTTTTAGAAACTTCAGAGTGTTTTCTACTATGCATATATTAGTAACTGGGACTGAGGAGCTGGCCGTTTACTCTGGGAACCTTTCATCCAAGTTACTCAATATTGCCCCTGCAGCCATAAGAAGTTAAGACAATGATGCCCTTTGCAACCATGTACCTATGTGAGAGTGGATTCTCGACCCTCACTAGTATGAAAACTAAATACAGTTACAGACTGTGTGGAAAATGATATTGGAGAGAGTCTATGTGCATCCTTTCAAGCACACTCTTCTCATTAACCTGTGGTGAATTATTCACAATTTTTGATGAACAAATACGTTTTTTTTGTAAGATGGCTAAAGAAAGAGCAACATTATTGATCATTATAATATTATTATTTGTGCCCTGTTCCTATAAGTGCTCTTTGTCACTTCCCACGAGCCGGGTTGTGACAAAAACTCACACTCATTCTTATGTTTAATACATGTATCGTATAGTGTGTGCGTGGCAGGCTTACAATGATGTAAAAAAACAGAGTGCGCTGACCCTGGTGTGTGAGGGGGTACACAGCTGGAACATTTGAAGGGGTATGGGACTACAAAAAGTTTAGGAATCACCGCCCTTTGCGTTCAAATGGTCAGGGGATTAGAACTGTAATTTGTTGAGGAAACAGGACAGATTTTAGATACTTTCAGTTTCTCTCTACACCTCCAGGGTTGTGTTAATAAAGCACTGAACAGAAGAAAACTGACTGAAACAGAGAGGGACTATTTGGATTTGTCCAATAAGAAACGATAATCCTCATTTTCCTTTGTAATATGTTTTTAAACGTTTTTAAACGATTTCATACCCCTAATTTAGAAGAAACTCAATTCAGCATCTCCAAGATGCAGTACCCCACCACAGATGCGTGCTTTGGCTTTCCCTCTAGTCTAGAGCAACACAAAGTATAGCTACTGTAAGTATGTGTGTCCCGAGTGATGCAGCAGTTTAAGGGACTGCATCTGAGTGCAAGAGGTGTCACTACAGACCCTGGTTCGATTCCAGGCTGTATCACGATTCGCTGTGATGGGGAGTCCCATAGGGCGGTGCATAATTTACCCAGGACCGTCATTGTAAATAAGATTTTATTCTTAACTAACTTGCCTAGTGAAATAAAAAATAAAATGTATACCGGGGAACACTGTCTTGACATGCTGTCACGTTACCGGGGAAACTGAACGAGTGTGCGAGGTGCGAGTGGGCGTTCACACATCTCTCAACTCTGTCAAACCCCGGGGGTATTGTAGGAGGACGGCAAGCGAGCCACCATTGCCGCACAAGTCAATTAGCCTTCTCTCTTTCTCTTCCTCATCATTTCTGTGCTTCAGAGCCCCTGATTGCCACACTAATGAGCTAGGTCTGAGGAGCACAGTCAGCTTCACACTTTTTGAAGAGAGCGAGAACTCCCCTCTCCTCTCCAGAGAGGTGTTTGAAGTCTATATTGGCAGTGATTAGTTATTCAAGTGTCCTCGCCTTCATTTCTGGGCAATATGCGACAGGTGGAGTTCTCCTTCCACACATAATGACAGTTTTGATGTACCTTCAATAGAGGTGGGACTAGCCTTAATTTAGCTCTCAGCATCACTAGAGTGAAAACTATATTCTATATGTTTGGCCTTGTGTAATGGAACACGCATTGGGATATAGGAGCTGATTAATGGTAATGGTTGTATTGAAGACACTACATGTAATGTATACCAGAGTAAATGTGTGTACAGTTGAAGTCGGAAGTTTACATACAATTAGGTTGGAGTCATTAAAACTCATTTTTCAACCACTCCACAAATTTTGTGTTAACAAACTATAGTTTCGGCAAGACGGTTAGGATCTAGACATTTTTCCAACAATTGTTTACAGGCAGATTAATTCACTGTATCACAATTCCAGTGTGTCAGACGTTTACCTAAGTTGACTGTGCCTTTAAACAGCTTGGAAAATTCCAGAAAATGATGTCATGGATTTTGAAGCTTCTGATAGGCTAATTGACATCATTTGAGTCAATTGAAGGTGTACCTGTGGATGTATTTCAAGGCCTACCTTTAAACACAGTGCCTCTTTGCTTGACATCATGGGAAAATCAAAAGAAATCAGCCAAGTCTGGTTCATCCTTGGGAGCAATTTCCAAATGCCTGAAGGTACCACGTTCATCTGTACAAACAACAGTACGCAAGTAAAAACACCATGGGACCACGCAGCCGTCATACTGCTCACACAGCCATTATACTCTTCTGTCTCCTAGAGATGACTGTACCTGGGTGTGAAAAGTGCAAATCAATCCCAGAACAACATTGTGAAGATGCTGGAGGAAACAGGTACAAAAGTATCTACATCCACTGTAAAACGAGTCCTATATCGACATAGCCTGAAAGGCCGCTCAGCAAGGGAGAAGCCACTGCTCCAAAACCGCCATTAAAAAGCCAGACTACGGTTTTCAACTGCACATGGGGACAAAGATGGTACTTTTTGGAGAAATGTCCTCTGGTCTAATGAAACAAGAATAGAACTGTTTGGCCATAATGACCATCATTATGTTTGGAGGAAAAAGGGGAGGCTTGCAAACCGAAGAACACCATCCCAACCGTGAAGCACGGGGTGGCAGCATCATGTTGCGGGGGTGCTTTGCTGCAGGAGGGACTGGTGCACTTCACAAAATAGATGGCTTCATGAGGATGGAAAAGTATGTGGATATGTTGAAGCAACATCGCAAGACATCAGTCAGGCAGTTAAAACTTGGTCACAAATGGGTCTTCCAAATGGACAATGACCCCAAGCATACTTCCAAAGTTGTGGCAAATGGCTTAAGGACAACAAAATCAAGATATTGGAGTAGCCATCACAAAGCCCTGACCTCAATCCCATTGAAAACTTGTGGGCAGAACTGAAAAGGTGTGTGCGAGCAATGAGGCCTACAAACCTGATTCCATTACACCAGCTCTGTCAGGAGGAATGGGCCAATTGTGGGAAGCTTGTGGAAGGCTACCCAAAACATTTAACCCAAGTTAAACAATTTAAAGGCAATGCTACCAAATACTAATTGAGTGTATGTGTATGTGTCACGTTCTGACCTTTATTTCCTTTGTTTTGTCTTTATTTAGTATGGTCAGGTAGTGAGTTGGGGTGGGCATGTTGTAACTTTAATGTGTTACAGAGTTAATGTTTAAGTTTATTATTTGAGCTGTATCTAAAGATATTTCTTTAGATTTATTTGCATATGTAATTGTATTGGGTTGTGTTGAATTACGCTTTTTGACTGCAAGTCCCAGAATGTCTTGCGAGAGGAACGTGCCAATTATGTGCAGGTGCAGTGATTGTGGCTGACTTTCCGATAGCATCTTACCTGCATTGCTCTGTACCAAAAAAAAGTTGTTAAATGTAACGTGAACAAGTATTATTACTAAAAGAAGCTTTCGTATCAAACCCAACGTCCGAGTCATTGCTTTGAAGTTAGTTAATCTAAAAGGGCAGTCTATGTTTGTGTTTCTATGTTTTTTCTATTTCTGTGTTTGGCCTGAAATGGTTCCCAATCAGAGGCAGCTGTTTATCGTTGTCCCTGATTGAGAACCATATTTAGGTAGCCTGGGGTTCACTGTTGTTTTGTGGATGTATGTTTTCTGTGTGAGTGTTTGTCGCCACACGGTATTGTTGCAGTTGGGTTATTTCACGTATTCGTTTATTGTTTTTGTATTTCATAGTGTTCAGTGCTTTTTTTTATTAAAATCATCATGAACACTTACCATGCCGCGTCTTGGTCCGATCCTTACTCCTCTTCAGACGACGACAGTATGTAGTCTCCTGACCCACTGGGAATGTGATGAAAGAAATAAAAGCTGAAATAAATCATTCTCTTTACTATTATTCTGACATTTCACATTCTTAAAATAAAGTGGTGATCCTAACTGACCTAAGGACAGGGAATTTTTATTATGATTAAATGTCAGGAATTGTGAAAATCTAAGTTTAAATGTATTTTGCTAAGGTGTATGAAAACTTCTGACTTCAACTACAATATATATATATATACATATTTGTCATGTAAATGCTGTATATAAAAATACCACATATACTATTCAACATGTATCTATCAAAGCAAAAATGTGGGGTTTATATGTATTTAATTAAAATAAATTCAAATGACTGCATTTACTGGAACTGGGAAAAACAGACTGTTTTATACACTACACCACATTGTGTGGGTGCTGGCATAGGTGTATGCATGTGTGCTTGCATGCTTGTGTGTGTGTGTACATTTGTCTTTGTGTTTATGATGATTATTGTATCATTATGATCATTGGAACAGTAGTCATAAAATGATTTCTAGTGAAAAGATTTGGTTGAATGGTTAGGTGGTATGCAGATGTTTTTTACACCACTTTTAAGCAACCAGAAAAATATATTTTCCTTGGTGTAATGTGTTTTATTTAACGTTGCTTCAACCAATATAAAATATTTGCCAGGCACGAAAAAGGCATGATGCTGTTAGGAAAGTGATAATTTTATGTAAGTTGAAACAGATTCAAACAGCAATGTTCTATCATTTGACATCCCATTATCATGACACAAACACATGACGCAAACACAGGAGGCAGATGGTTGGAGTCTTACAATATTTGTTAATCCAATAGGGGAAAGCAAGAGAATGTTCGTGGCCAGGCAAAAGGGTAAAAATCAGTTCAGAATCCAAAAGATATCGAAGGGCAGGCAGAATCAAGGGCAGGCCAGGCAGGATGATCAGGTAGGCGGGAAAGAAGTGCAGAGTCAGGCAGGGATCAAAACTAGGACTATCAAAAAGATAATAGAAAAAGGATTACGGTAAAAATACGCTGGTTGACTTGACTAACGTACTGGCACAGAGAGACAGGAAACACAGGGATAAATACACTGGGGAAAACAAGTGACACCTGGAGGGGGTGGAGACAATAACGAGGACAGGTGAAATTTATAGGGGTGTGACACCCATGGCAAATTCTGTGTTGCAGTGGTATGTCCCTTTCCTTTATAGGTCATTTGCTTCCCAAAATGGCACCCTATTCTCTACATAATGTATACTTTTGCACTATAAAGGCAATAGGGGGTAAATGGGGGTCACTCCTTAGGCTTTCAGGGTGACTCTCTTGGGTTCATGTCCCCCTCTAGAATAGTGAGAGAGATGTGCTACACCTCCAACATTTACCTGACCCCTGTACATGCTTCATACACACTTACATTTCTGTTTCTCTCAAATAAAGATTCCTGGGGTGCTATATTCCCCAGGTGTCTCGAGTTCTAAGATGATTTTCAGATCAACCTAGGGTCATACTATTTTCGTCTTGCATACACACACTCTGATAAAAACGTCCCCTATTAGAGCTCCTTGCTGAAATAATAACTTGAATCACTTGATTCAGCAGCAGTAATTGTAATATGGCCTCCATTGAATTTAGCATTTGCAAGATCCCAAAGTTAACAATACATGGGTATAAAAACATACTATTTTCTCAGAGATTTCTTTCTCATGTAATTTATTTTCCAGTTTCAGAAACAAACCAGCACTTTGCAACACATCACAGTGAGACATTACAGTGGCTCTTTGCTTGTGATTGCAAAGAGAGAGCTAGTTTGGGAGGCATACATCAGTTCATCAGCCTAAATCAAAATTATATATTTATTAGTCTGAAGAATGGCTTGAATAAGTATTAGTCAGGAATGGAGGGTAGGCAGGAGCACCAACATACGGGGTGACATGAATATGACCCAGTGTGTACGGGGTACAACACCAGTAACTGTTGTGTTTCTGTCACATTAGTACAAATGAGTTTGATTGCATGTGACTCAAAGCTAGTGCCTCTTCCCAGTGGGAAAAACTGGTTGTAATGATGTCTTTAATGACGTCATGGTGAAAATACTGGTTTTATAGGAGGTTTTTTATATAGGAGTTTGGAGTGTGACTGTTTGAGGTTGTGGACAGGTGTCTTTTATACTGATAACAAGTTCAAACAGGTGCCATTAATACAGGTAACGAGTGGAGGACAGAGGAGCCTCTTAAAGAAGGAGGTCTGTGAGAGCCAGAAATCTTGCTTGTTTGTAGGTGACCAAATACTTATTTTCCACCATAATTTGCAAATAAATTCATAAAAAATCCTACAATGTGATTTTCTGGATTTTTTTTCTCATTTTGTCTGTCATAGTTGAAGTGTACCTATGATGAAAATTACAGGCCTCTCTCATCTTTTTAAGTGGGAGAACTTGCACAATTGGTGGCTGACTAAATACTTTTTTGCCCCACTGTACATTATTTTAACAGTTTTGAAAACTTTTGAGTGTTTTCTATCCGGACCTACCAGTTATATGCATATCCTAGCTTCTGGGCCTGAGTAACAGGCAGTTTACTACGAGCACGCTTTTCATCCGGAGCTAAAAACACTGCCCCCTACTCAAGAGAGGTTAACTCACTTAAAAAAGGAAACTCATTGACTTCCCTGCCGAAGCAAATTACATCAGAATCTGGGATCATCAGTGACCGAATTTAAATGTGTGATGTTTTTAATAAGCGCTTTATTTCTGCTGGTTTTCTTTTTGAAAGAAAAAATGGCCAACATGATCTTGTCCGGTCTATTGTTTCAGTCCCTCGTCCTTCAACTGTCACGGAAAACAGTAAGCCGGTTTTTAATTTCCAAAAAGTCACAGAAGATGAAGTCTAAAGATTCTAAGAAATCTTTAGGCGCTAACAATCTGGATCCACGTTTACTCAAGTGTGCGGCACCTATCATTGCAAGGGCAGTGACCCATATTTTTTATCAAACATTAGTCATAGGAAAGATTCCTAAAGCTTGGAAAACAGCTTTTGTTTTACTTCTCCTCAAGGGAGGTGATGGTAGTGAATTGGTTAATTATAGGCCCATCTCTAAGCTCTCCTGTTTGGCTAAAATTCTAGAGTCATTGGTCTGTAGGCAACTACAATCATTTTTAACTGTTAACAATACTCTTTCTAGCAATCAATCTGGCTTCAGACAGTACCACTACGGCTACGGTACGTGTTGTAAAGATATTACTAATACCATAGATAATAGAAAGTACTGTGCCACCTTTTTTATAGATTTGTAATAGATTTGACTCTGTAGGCCATGCAATGCTTTTGGGTAAGCTGTCGTTAATAGGACTGGGATCGGACGCCTGTCATTGGTTTCATGACTATCTAAAGGATAGAAGTGCGGCTGTTAGAGTCGACGGCATCCAGTCGGAGTCATTGGAGTTGGTTAAAGTGGTCCCACAAGGTTCTATTCTATTCTCTTCATAAACAATATCGGTGATGAGATAAGAACGTGTAAAATGAATCTATGTCCTGATTACACTGTCATGTACTCACTCTATTCTCTTGCTTCAACAGCTGACCAAGCATTATCACAATTGGAGACAGATTTTAAGATATTACAAGGGTATTTTATAAAGCTTAAGCTTGTTTTAAATGCAAAGAAAACACATTTAATGATGTGGGTTGGACTTCGCTGTCCATGAGACGAGAACAACATGCTCTCCTGTTTGTCCATAAAGCACTTCTGAATAAACGTCCTTCTTATTATCATCACTCATCAACAGGATTAGAATTCCTAAAACCAGGTCTCAAGCATGGATTACACTTGATGCCCATGCGATCTCCACAGAGTTGGGTATGTCTGCCTTTTCCTGTTACTCTCTTTACTTATGGAATAGCCTGCAGACCAAACTTAAACTTGAGACTTGTCCCCCTTGTCCCATTTTAAACATTTATTGAAGGATTTTTATTGTTGTATTTTTATTGTTGTAAAACCTATGTGTAAATGTAACAATCTGCTGCTGTCTTTTTATAGCACTGATTGAACAGCACTGTGATTGTTTTGTTTGTCTTGTGTAGTTTCTTAATCATTGTGCTTAAACTGTATGTGTAAACATGTATACGCAGGGCCCAGCTGTAAAAGAGACCTTGGTCTCAGTCTGTGTTCCTTGTTGAAATAAAGTTAGAATAATAAAAGGGCCACATTTTTCCTGTGCAAAGAAAGATGAAGAAATGTCTCTGATTAGAGCTACTCTGCATTGTTCAGAACTGTCTGTTTTGCTGACACTGATTTATTTATATTATTAGACTAAATTATGACTATGCAATCTACTCATCACATTAGGAATAGTAGCATATTTTACATTAATCTGCAAACGCGATGATAGATGCATGCAATACCTTATTATAAAGGTGCAATTTTATGGTAAATATTTTGCTTCCCCAAACTTGAAACTCACAAGCCTATGGATGTCAGCATTTGAAGTCGGCCTTGCTGTGACATGATAGCTATATAACCCATCAATTTCACATTCACTGTATGTACATTTGTCAATTTATGATGAGGTTGAGTAGTGGTTGACATTGTATATGCTGTTCCACAGACCTTCAAACCAAATATTGCGACGATATTTAATGTCTGGGGTCTTTTAAAAAATGTGGGTATAAAAATGCTGTGAATGAGCTTCAACTTCCAACTTCCAACCCCGTCCTCCACACACACTAACTTTGCTGTTCACCGTTTTCACAAGAATGTATAGACACAACAAGCTTGAAGTAAGTGATGTCTTGGACGTCCTCATGTGAACTGATGTAATTGTCATGTTACAGTTGTGTCTTGGACGTCCTCATGTGAATTTATGTAATTGTCATGTTATAACATGAGATTCCATCAGTAAGTCATATCATGTGATGAGCTCAAATATCCAAATGTAAATAGGGGTATATGGGTACAAAATGGTGTCCTGTTATGGCATACCCCCCCCCCCCCCCCCCCCCCCAATTAGCTACTTGCTTAACATTATACAGCCAGGCTCAGATCCAACAGGCGGCATTAGACAGGATTAGCCTGCCATGATTTGTAAGGGCCAGACCTTCATTAAAATTCTCCCATAGTAAAGCATAGATTTTTCCTCCATCTCCCGGCAGATCCCACAGAATGTACTGTATCTGTGGCTGGACTCACTTCATCTCAGCTTGAAACAGCTGAATAGCTAATAGCAGTGGAAGGAACCATGGGAAATGTGCATGGTCAGCTTGGCCGTGCTTTTGCTGGCTGTGTGAATTAAAGAATTCAATCTAGCTGAAAGATATGTTAGATTAAAGAAGGGTTCTCTGGTTTTGTGTGTGTGTGTACTACAGTATTTTAGATTTCATCATCAATGACACCTCAATTGGCCATTCTTCGCCACTTGCTTATTTTACATTCTTACATGACCTTTACCCTCCTAATGTAGTTCCTCGACATAGCTGTTCGATATAAGCTAAACTAACATACATTTTTGCCAAGCGGGTGAATGTTCTGAAGGTTTTTTGTACAGCTAGGGGAAATGTATGGGAATCATATGTGATAAACTATGCTCTCTACCTCCTGCCATAAGCTTGATGGCTTATTATACTGTAACTCTCTGCCTGCTTAATGGTCTGTCTGGTGCTCCCAGCGCTGAGTCACTGCTGTAATGAGGGGTAGCGCTGTTCAGACAACCTCCCCCCAGCTCTGCCATCTAAAGTGATCAGACTGCAAGGGAAAAGGGAGGATGGAAAAGTTGGACAAGGAAAAGGGAGGATGGAGCATTTGGTCAGAACTTCCTGCGACACTAACCTTTTGTGACTGACACCAACTCCTTGTGATGCTGAGGCTGTCCTAATAAGGACACTGTACAAGGGGAAAGGATGGAGAGATTGGACAGGGGAGAAGGGAGGGTGGAGAAAATAGTATAGAAAGGTTGGACAGGGGAGGATGGAGAGATTGGACAGGTTTTTGGGAAAATGGAGATAGGGAAGACTATCTGAGTGGGGTCTCAATATATAGGACAGAGGGATCAATGAGTCTGCATCTTGATTAATGAGTCTGGACCTAAACTATAAAGAGAAGGGTTTGACTCCACACAATGCAGTAGACTGTCATGCATCCAGCACTCAAACACAAGCAGGTCCTAAATCAAGTCCTCAAAAATTACTTTATCAGAGCTTACCATCAGGGTTGGGGTCTAGTCCTTTTCAAGTCAGTCAAAACTGAAATTCTCCTATTTTCCTCAATGCTTCTCTGAGAAGAAATTGGAATTTAAATTTAAATGTACTTTCTTAAAATGGAATTGACCGCAAACAAGATGGTTACAGAGATGATGATACCGTCCAACGTGTAATCCCATCTAATCTTATCCAACTCAATCTCTCTCTCTCTCATCCTTAATGAACAGGAAGCCATAGGTTTATGTTACTACCGATCATCTCCTCCATTCTCCACCTTAGTCATTATGGCTGAAGGAGCCAGATCACTATGTATCATGATGCTTAAACTATCTTCAGAGGGCATTGATGTTTTGCGAGACAAAGGCCTAATTAAGCAGGTGCTTGTCAGTTTGGGTTTATCAAGGCAGAGGGCTGTGGGGGGAGGCATGTGGGCTGGCTGATTTCAGGTCAGTGACTTGGCACCAAGGCCATGAGCACCTCAGCCCTCCTGTCAGCCTCTGGTCAGTCATGATACATTTACCCTGGAGAGGAATAGAGAGAGGGAGGTAGAGAGGGAGAGATGCAAGATTAAAATCACCTTGCCCGCTATATATTACTGCTGTTCATCACAGCATTATGAAGTCAGAAAACATCAAAACACATTGCAACATACAATATCCCATCTTAGCGTTAGAAGAGCTTACCCAACTTTGATACGCAGTGGATGGATGATTAGATTTTTGGGTCAGCCTCAATCAGGTGTGAGTAGTATTTGGGCAGTCTAACACCAATACGTGCGTGTGCATGTGTGCATGCCTGCCAGCCTGTCACGTACACGTGTGTGTGTGTGTGTGTGTGTGTGTGTGTGTGTGTGTGTGTGTGTGTGTGTGTGTGTGTGTGTGTGTGTGTGTGTGTGTGTGTGTGTGTGTGTGTGTGTGTCTGTGTGTGTGTGTCTGTGTGTGTCTCTGTATGTGTACACACATGTGCATGTGTGTATGTGCGCACATGCTTTAGTGTGTGGGAAAGCCTTAGGGATTCAGTGTAGCACCTGGCTCTCTTCCAGGCCAGGCTCTGATGTCCTAATGGATAATTGCTGAGTGGTTTATTGCAGAGACAGCGCTAGCCCCATCCATCTTGTAGGAATGGAACAAGAAACATCAGCAAGCCTATAAACTGGTATCAGGCTTAAGTTCGCAGATAAAAAGACATTCGATCATTTAGAGGAGATTTTCACAGATTTTGTGCTTTTTCCTACGCCAGGCTTTGGGGGCACCCTTGGAAGAAAATAACAATGTTTTCTCTCTTCAGATAAGACCGACAATACCAAGTAAACAATAAAGTGCTATCAACAAGATTTCTTGGCCGAGATAAAAACCTGTTACGTCTCATAAACTCTCACAGCCCCTATATTTTTCATTGGCAATTACAATGCCTTGAACAAGATTCCTCTCAGAGGGTAGGCACGTCTGGTTATCAAGAGGGTGAGCACAATGTCTGGTGATCTTTTGTCTAGAATATATGAAACGTGTCAGCTTACAGATGGAGAAAAATATATATTTTTAATGAATGTGCACAGACAATGTCCCCTGCTTTGTTTTGATGATGCAGCCAGACTCTGAAACAGACGTGCAGAGCAGTAGAGTGCGTTGTGCACAGTGCTTCAGATGCTCTGCTGATAGAGGCAGTACCAATTATAGCCCAACCACCTCACATCTCTTATCCTTCTCTGATGTCAAGCTCCTTTCTGTCTCGCAATCATCAGCTGATCCAGTCCCCCATGCTCCCCCCTCAAACACACACACACACACACACACACACACACACACACACACACACACACACACACACACACACACACACACACACACAGACACAGACACAGACACAGAGCCCCGGAACTGTGAGTGCAGAGGTGTACACCCAGATGAGTTTCACCCTCTGGAGCTAATTAATGCAGAGAGTGCCTGTACCTGACATTCCCATACTGGATTGATCACACTACATATTGCAGCTGATTTGTGCATGGTTGGTATTTACAGTGCTATTCCTTTCCTAGAGCTGAATGTGTGGATTGAGACACTTTTCAGCACACAACAGGGTATTTCAAACCATGGCCGTAGGGTTGTAACACAAAATGTAAACACACAATTGCTGGTTGAATCAGCAGATGTTCAATCAGTGCTATATACCTAAAGAACAAAAGTATTAATAAAAGCACTATAAACAGTCTCTTATTGTGAAAAATACGATCTGAAAGGATACGTTTCAAGTAAAGAGTACATGCTTGACCCAGCTGGAATGAGCATATTCCTTCATATCCATTTGCTGAATTGCTTGGGGTATTGTTCATGCTGTCAAATCTTCACACGCTCAGCTCTCCCAAGATGCAATTGTGTGGGCTTGAAATTGTTAATGTACACAGAGCACTCCCTTTCTCACTGTCAGAAGGGTGGATATCAGGAAAGTGGAAATAGCTTTTCCAGTGACCAGCTTGGCACCCAAAGTCTATCAATTCAGCCATATCACTTTGTACTTGCTGGAATGTTTCTAAATAATGTGTCTTATGTTCTTCCATCTTGGGAGAGAGAGGAAAAGCAATCCAGAAATCCTCCTGCAGTTGATCGTTTTTTTGGAGCGACATTGTTCTCTCCCCCTCTTTCCTGGGATAGAGGGAGCTGTTATGGACTGCTTAAGCAGAACTAAGAGTGGTGCCATATGGGGACTGTGTTTAATAACAGCATGTTTCAGGGTCTCTCTCTGCATTCCTTTGCTCAAATGACAAATGAGTGTATGAGGGAAAGAGAAGGCCACTGTGGGTATTGATTTACTGGCCATAGATTGGATATTGTCTCAGGGTGTTGGGTTTCCTTTAAGAGTCACCATTTGTAATTTGGTCTTCACGTCCTTTTTAAGTGCTTTTACAGATGGTTTTATGCCAGCCATTTCTTTAGGCCCCCACCAGCCAGACACCTAGTTAATGCAGCCTTGTTAGTTGTACTTATACATTGGTACTGTACATAGCATTAAGATCATTGTTAGAACCATCATGCCATTTTTAAATGGAGTTGTTTCCAAAGTTCTAGTGTTCCAAACCATTCGCAAAGCTGCCAATCACAAAGAATGTTTATACCTTGATTTTTTTTGTATCAATCATTGCAGAGAAGCACATTAAGAAGTGAAGCAATGACAAAGAAACCTTAATAGCAGACTTGACTTTTTATACAAATGCCTAGGTTTTTTTTTTTTTTTTTACTGTGGTGAATATGTACAGCAGTAACAGTAGCAGTTTCAAGATGAATTTCAGTTGCCTAAATAACACAAGCACCTTAAAGTTGTTCAAATCTGCAATTTTTGTATAAACTGTTTGCTGGTGTGGTATCAAACATATGTTCTCCCTTTGGCATGGGTTGTGTTCATGGTACAGTATGTTAAGCAATAAAGCATGAGAACCCGTGGATCATTGTGAATAACCCATGACAAAAGGGCTGTTTTTATGTACGAGAAGTGGAGTGTTGGGAAACAGCCCTTATTAACAGTGCCTTTTGATTTTATAAAACACTTACCAACATATCTTTTTTTTAAAGACGAACATGTTTTCAATTAAAAACAGTTTAATGAGTAATCCTAGTCATTTGTTCTATATCTGAGGTTGCAAGCCAAAAGCACTGGTTATTCATTCTATTGGCAAGGTATTTGTATTTATTAAGGATTCCCCTTAGCTGCTGCCAAGGCAGTAGCAACCCTTCCTGGGGTCCAGCAACATTAAGGCAGTTATAAACATTGAGAAATATTACATGGCATTACATTTCATAACAATTTTCATAACACATTAAGTGTGTGCGCTCAGGCCACTACTCTACTACCACACATATTCCAATGTGCATGTGTGAGTAAAGTGCATGTGTATGCGTGTGCCTGTGTGTGTCTATTCACAGTCCCCGCTCTTCCACAAATTTAAAAAAAAATCTGATTCTACTGCTTGCATCAGTTACCTGATGTGGAATATAGTTCCATTTAGCCATGTGCACCTCCCATAGTCTTTTCTTTACTTGCGGATTGTGAGGAGACCTCTGGTGGTATGTCTTGCGGGGCATGAGTGGGTGTCCGAGCTGTGTGTTTTTAGCTTATTTTACCTTTATTTAACTAGGCAAGTCAGTTAAGAACAAATTCTTATTTTCAATGACGGCCTAGGAACAGTGGGTTAACTGCCTGTTCAGGGGCAGAACGACAGATTTGTACTTTGTCAGCTCGGGGATTTGAACTTGCAACCTTCCGGTTACTAATCCGACGCTCTAACTAGGCTACCCTGCCGCCCCACTTCTTACAAAAACAAGTAGTGAATGAAGGCAATCATGAGAGAGTGACATGCATATTATTAATGTTAGCTATCCGTGCACATTTAAAGGCCAGCCGTGCTGCTCTGTTCTGAGCCAATTGCAAAGTTCCTACATTTCCCTTTTTTGGCACCTGACCAAACGACTGGAAAGTAGTCTAGGTGCGACAAAACTAGGGCCTGTAGGACCGGCCTTGTTGATAGTGTTGTTAGAAGGCAGAGCAGGGCTTTTTTAATAGACAGTCTTCTCCCCATTTTAGCTACTGTTCTATCAACATGTTTGACCATGACAGTTTATAATCCATAGTTATTCCAAGCAGTTTAGTCAGCTCAACCTGCTGAATTTCCACATCATTCATTACAAGATTCAGTTGAGGTGTAGGGTTTAGTGAATGATTTGTCCCAAATACAATGCTTTTAGTTGTTGAAATATTTAGAACTAACTTACTTCTTGCTACCCATTCTGAAAATGACTGCAACTCTTTGTTAAGTGTTGCAGTGATTTCACTTGCTGTAGTAGCTGACGTCCTGAGTCATCTCTCAGCCAATCATCAGTAATTTGTGTAAGTGCAGTACATGTTGAATGCCCTTCCCTATAAGTGTGCTGAAAGTCTGTTTACTGTAAAATTGCATTGTATCTGGTCAAACACAATTATTTCCAAAAGTTTACTAAGGGTTGGTTGTAGGCTGATTGGTCAGCTATGTAACGTGTACGCTGGCAGTCGGGAAGCAAGTCCGGAGAGTGTATTTAATAACTAAATGAACATAGAACAAAACAAGAAACACGGGTAGTGTACAGACATGAACACTGGAACAGAAACAATAAACAATAAAGCCTGGGGAAGGAACCAAAGGGAGTGACAGATATAGGGAAGGTAATCAAGAAGGTGATGAAGTCCAGGTGAGTCTGAGGTGGCGCTGGTGCACATAACGATGATGACAGGTGTGCGTAATAAAGAGCAGCCTGGTACCCCCTTCCTGATGCACGTCTCCAGCCGCAGGATGCCGACCAAAGGAACCAGGAGCGAACCGGTCGCCTCTGCTGAGACGTGGGAGCCCGACGAGCCGGCTGAGGCACTGGAACCTGACGAACCGGCTGAGGCGCGGGAACCTGACGAGCCGGCTGAGGCATGGAACTGTTAACAGGCGTTACCCATGGATAATCGTGAATAACTAACGGATATCATCCAATCAGCGTCCAGGATCAGACTTGACCATTAAAACATTCCTTGAGCACTACAGTATATCGTATTAATCAAGCGCTATTTGCATGTGAAAATGGGATTGCATTAGCATCATTGTTTACATTTAGTTGATTGGTCAAGTCTTTGATGGTAGCCTATGCAGATCTTGCAAACCATGAGACTAATCCTAACTTGAAATAGCATTTAAGAGATTTGCATGCCACTTTATGCTGGCCATACATTACATGATTTTAAACGGCGACTTCGCAAATCCTATCATCGTAGGCTCCTACCAAAACGTTGTTGATCGCATTAAGTGATTGATTGAAAGACGTGCGATTATGGGTCTTGCACTCTACCGATCCGCATCCTAAATCCCGATAATTTTTCAGACATTTTTGGTCATAACTTGTGTAGTGAGGGGGGTGCTACGATGCGAATTGCAACTTGTTCTCCGTTGCTTGGCTACAGCCACAGAATAGGAGGCGGGCTACGACATATCTGGTAGTCGCAGGACATGGAGGGGTCTAGACAGGCAGCAACGTGACCAAACTCGTGTAATGTGAACACACCGGTCGCAGACTTCAGGATGACAAGATTATGCAAACAAATGTGCATAATGTAAGTGTTCCAATGATTAAAATATTTTTATCGTTGTCTGATGTATGCCTAGCTTTAGTTGTGCATACAGATCGCAAGTGGGAAATGCGTCCTCGGCGAGGTGAATTCTCACTCCTTGTCTATGCCTAATTACTGTACCTTAATGATGTAAACATATTTTGAGCAGTTTGTATCAGTGGAATTAGTCAAGTGTCTTCATAAGCTTTCTTTGGCAGTCATCAATAAATAACTAGAATAACAGAGACCACTGTGACTCATTGCAATTATCCATAATGAACCTCCTTTTTGGTTAATGTAAGCACATTTTAGAGCACTTCCCCCAATCTGGGTATAATTAACACTTCTAAATTTGGTACCCTATAGAGTCAGGGATTCTGCAGAATCAATGAATGTTTCATCCTTCATTAGCTGCCGTTATATAAGATTAATTCTCAAGTTCTCCCATGTAGGCAACCTATGCATCCTTTTCATCTTCCAATCCTTATAATGCTGAATGAGAAATAATTAAATGGCTCTTGAAATTTCCAGGTTAAGCCGTTCACAATGCCTGGAATATTTATTTTCTATCACGCTGAAAGATGTTGTTGTTGATGATGGTGGATTTCACTGTGTCAATTTTTATTATGAATGACATGCACAGTGCATAATACAGTATGTTTTCCAGTGAAATAAATATTTATTATAGTGTATGACACTACCATAAGATTCATGATTTGAAGAAAAAAGACAGGATGCTTCCAAGCACTTAAAAACTGTAAAAACAGTAGCCTACCTAAATATGAGGTACAAACATACACATGGTAATCAGGAAGTATTAATAAAATATGTGCCAGACAGCAGTGTAAACATAAACACAGCCAGAGGGAGAGATGGAGGGTCAGATAAGATATCAGGTGCTTAGAACTAGCACAATAATTTTGTGCACAAGGTTTTATGATTTACATCACAGGTTTTAGTCTTTTAGGAGTCACTCTTGTTAGTGCAGACAGGGCATGAACAACATTTTAAATCATCCAAAATATAAGGCTTTATTAGCTGCTTAGGTTCGTAAGTGTGTGAATTGCACAAACATACTCAGTTAAAGCGCTTCTTACAGGTGCTTAGAAGTATTGCTTGTCAAATGCATACCCTAATAATTTGATTTCCTACTCATCTCATTTACCTTCTACCTATCTATAAAACATCAGAGTTTCTTATCTTTCACAAGATGACTTTATGAAAAAGCTTCTGTAATCAGAACCATCAGCTTGGTGAGCTTCAATCCAATGGGTCAGTGATCCAGATCCTAGAGGCAAATCACATCAAATCTGCTCCCATCCCTGGGGCTGTGTGGCTGGCTACAGGGCCCCATGTGCTGGCAATGGAGCCCAGCTGTCCCTGGTAATGGAGCCCAGCTGTCCCTGGTGGTGTCCTGAGCAGATGTGTCCCCTATGCCTGCCTTCCTCGCTCCACTGCCTTTGGGCTTCATCATTCACACAAAGAGTCCCCGCTGCTAATGTCACCTGACAGGGTCCTGATCACGGTACACATTTATATTTTATTTCTTTAACTAGGCAAGTCAGTTAAGAACAAATTCTTATTTACAATGAAGGCCTACCCCGGCCAAACCCGGATAACGCAGGCCAATTGTGCGCCACCCTATGGGACTCCCAATCACGGCCGGTTATGATTCAGCCTGGAATCGAACCAGGGTCTGTAGTGATGCTTCTAGCACTGAGATGCAGTGCCTCAGACCGCTGTGCCACTCGGTCTAAGGCACTGGATGCTTAAAAGAAATACTGCCATTTCCTCAGATGAACCATCAAACAAGCAAAGCGTCAATACAGGAATAAGATTGAATCCTACTATGCTCGTCATATGTCGCAGGGCTTGAAAACTATTGCGGACTGCAAAGGGAAACCCAGAAGCAAGCCTACCAGACGAGCTAAAGGCCTTTTATGCTCGCTACGAGGCAAGCAACACTAAAGCATGCACAAGAGCACCAACTGTTCTGGATGACAGTGTGATAATGCTCTCGGGAGCCGATGTGAACAAAACCTTTAAACAGGTCAACATTCTTTAAGCCGCTGGGCCAAACGGATTACCAGGACATGTACTCAAAGCATGCGTGGACCAACTGTCAGGTGTCTTCACTGATATTTTCAACCTCTCTCTGACCGAATCTGCAATACCTACATGATTAAAGCAGACCACCATAGTCCCTGTGCCCAAGGAAGCAAAGGTAACCTGCCTAAATGATTACCGCCCTGTGGCACTCATGTCGGTAGCCATGAAGTGCTTTGAAAGGCTGGTCATGGCTCACATCAACAGCATCCTCCTGGACACCGTAGACCCACTCCAATTCGCATACCTCCCCAACAGATCCACAGATGATGCAACCTCAATCGCTCTCCACACCTATGTGAGAATGCTGTTCATCGACAGTGTTCAACACTATAGTGCTCATCACTAAGCTAAGGACTCTGGGACTAAACACCTCCCTCTGCAACTGGATCCTCGACTTCCTGACGGGCTGCCCCCAGGTGGTAAGAGTAGGCAAGAACACGTCTGTCATGCTGATCCCCTCAGGGGTGTGTACTTTGTCCCCTCCTGTATTCCCTGTTCACCCACAACTGCTTGGCCAACACCATCATTCAGTTTGCTGAAGAAACCACAGTGGTGGGCCTGATCACCAATAACGAGGAGACAGCCTGTAGGGAGGAGGTCAGAGAACTGACAGTGTGGTGTCAGGACAACAACGACTCCCTCAATGTGAGCAAGACAAAGGAGCTGATTGTGGACTACAGGAAAAGCCTGGCCGAACAGGCCCCCATTAACATCGACGTGTCTGTAGTGGAGCGGGTCGAGAGTTTCAAGTTCCTTGGTGTCCACAACACCAACGAACTATCATGGTCCAAACATACCAAGACAGGCGTGAAGAGGGCACGACAAAACCTTTTCCCCTTTCAGGAGACTGAAAAGATTTGGCATGGGCCCCCAGATCCTCAAAAGGTTCTACAGCTGCACCATAGAGAGCATCCTAATTGGTTGCATCACCGCCTGGTATGGCAACTGCTCGGCATCTGACCGTAAGGCGCTACGGAGTGCGTACGGCCCAGTACATCCCTGGGCCAAGCTTCCTGCGATTCAGGACCTACATAATAGCTTGTGTCAGAGGAAAGCCCATAAAATTGTCAGACTCCAGTCACCCTATAGACTGTTTTCTCTGCTACTGCACGGCAAGCGGTACCAGAGCGCCAAGTCTAGGACCAAAAGGCTCCTCGACAGCTTCTACCACCAAGCCATTAGACTGCCACTAGATAATTTACATTGACACACACCCTCTTGTACACTGCTGCTACTCGCTGTTTGTTTGTTACCTATGCATAGTCACTTCACCCCAGCTACATGTACAGATTACCTCAACTAGCCTGTACCCCTGCACACTGACTCGGTACCGGTGCCCGCTGTATATAGCCTTGTTTTTGTTATTCTTATTGCGTTACTTTTTATTATTACTTTTTATTTCACCCTACTTAGTAAATATTTTCTTCTTCTTGAACTGTACTTTTGGTTAAGGGCTTGTAAGTAAGCATTTGACAGTAAAGTCTACACTTTGTAAAGTCTTTAAAGTTTGATTTGATTTGCACATGCACACTCTCTACCTCTGGAACATCATCACTTGTGACAGTCATTTAACATCCAACAACTGCTGTTGGGGCCAACCAGGCACGTCCTATTGGCCAGATAATCCCTTTGATGTGGGGATATAGAAAGTCTGTAACCATAATTGAATTTCCACAAGGGGTGTTCAATCTGGACGAAAGGGGTGCTAATAAATGCAATTTTTTATTGTAATGGATTATAAGAAAGCATTTGGGGACTGTCCCAGTGTCTCTTTGGGTGTGTGTGCCAGAAGGCAGGTTGTTCTTTCACAGGTTTTGGTTTTGTTTGTAATTATAGTGTGGACATTATTTTTAATGACCGATAACTGCAGGTGTGAGTGAGATCATCTCCCGCAGACATCCTCAGATGTCTCTGTAGCTTGTTAACGGTTTCTACAGAAGCCTGTCTGCCCCGGTCTTCAATGAGGTATGCTACATGGCTGTATCCATCTTACTTTATGTCCAACAAACTCACCTGTATGTCTTTCTTGCCTCAGATGTCCAATTTTGACTTGAATTATGTCCCTTGACTCATCAACATTATGACATTTACTCGTCAAATTGATGTATTCAGTGACACAATGAAACTGAATTGGAACACCAACATGTTTAAGGTTAGGGCTGTGGTTAGGAGAGAGGATAAAACTGAGAGAAAAAACATGCTTTCAAACAAAAATTTGTTAGCCAGCTAACAGTCGGCTAAAACTAGCAGTATAAATGCATTTCTGATTCGAATAATATTACTACATCTAGATCATACACGTAACGATAGCTAGCGAGCCAGCAAGCCAAAATTTGTTAGCTAACTAACTGTATGCTTTACCTTGCAATAAAAACAATAAAAACTTTCTGACAAAATTAGAAACTCAAAATGTAGCTAGACTCTTACCCATATACAATACATGGATGAACGCTTCACGGCAGACTCAAACCATTTAACTACATTTTGTTTGTAGCTCCATCTTGTTTGGCCAGCCTTGTGTGAAGTCACTCCGGTTCACACTGACCATGGCGTGTGCAGAAAGTTGCCCATAACTTTTTCCAACTGATTTGTCGATAGTGCCTGTTAAATTCAGAGCATCAATGCGGTTGAGAAAAGTAGCAAAACTTTTGTAGTTCTCAATGGCATAATTGTCCTGTGATGATCGGTAAGGGACTTGATCATTGTCCATTGATGTAACACAATAGGTTAGAAGTGCGCGCTCCAAGCCACTCTCAGAGGTAATAACTATAAACAATAACTGATGGCCCACTCTCCCGAGCGCAACAGATAGCTCAGATGACAGATAACAGATACGGTGGACTTACGTTGATTCGTGGACACACACAATGTCTGGCTTAGACGGAGTTGGGGGAGAGAAAGCAGCAAGTTCGGGCGGGGGTGATTTCTTCCTTTTAATGAGTTGAGATCTGTTGGACATTTCCACCAATTCTATGGGCCTTTTCCACAGCCACCTCAATTGTGTTAAATTCCACACTCCTCAAAATGCTCGAGGCATTTTGAGTGTCCACTATCATTACTACTTTGCCAGTGTCCAGGCTGGCCATTTCTCTTCGCAATTTCCTTCTGCGCTGTAGGCTTGGTAGGTTATCCAAAATAAATTGGGCTCAGAGATCTGGCTGTGCTGCTACCGGTGTCTGTCAATGAGGTTGGCATCAGCATACATGGCTTAAGGAAATGAAGCGTCTAAGCGCTGCATAAAGAGCAGATTCGGTTTGACCGGATCTGGATCAGCGATCTCTGTAAAGATATATTCCAAAGGTTTGAAGTTCAGTATTCCTTCCACTTCTGTCAGGACGGTCCACAAGATGGTTTCAGTGACAGTTTGGTCTCACAGGTCGACATGTAAGGCCGTATTCATCGATTTCATCTCTCGCTCAGAGTTCCAATGCGGCAATTGTTTGCTTGCAGAGGATTATAGGCTTGAAGTGGCTTCCATGATAACGCAGGTTGCCAGCCTATGAAACTCGTGAAAATGCAGACTCAAACCTTTACCTTTTCTATGCCGGTGGCTGGATGGTGTTCATGCATGTTAGATGCATGTCTTGTCGTTGTCATCTCCTGCCTCTCCTCCCCCATCTGGTAGCGGAGTTGAAAGAGCACAGCAAGAGGAGCATGGAAATCAACGATATTCGCATGTCACAAGCCATGGAAGCTGAAAACAGCAGTCTCCCGCAAAGCAGTCTACACTCTCAATGAGCGGCAAGGAGTGGAAACAAACAACAAATAATTTTGCCGCCCTGGAGCCTGATCTTCCTACACCTTCGTCGCTGTAGGTACCTGTGTCTGCGGCCACTGTGCCTACTCCCTATGATTTTGAAGTCGACGTCGGCAACCCTCTGTCCCTGCTCTTTATCAAGTGGGTCTTCTCCATCTGTCGGCGGACTGCACCATCCTGTGAAGCGTGGGAGTGGCCGCATTTCCTAGGTCTTCTCGCCACCTGTGACTTTGGGGTGCTCCATGGTAAGAAATGTCACAGTACTTGGTGCAAAAAAATTGTCTTATCCTGGAGCTTGAGTAAATGACATTACTAAGCTGCTCTTGAACGTACTACACCAGGAAATGGACATCAATTCCCATGTGGGATTTAATGACACTATGAAGGGCAGCTCTGAACTGTTGAAACTGTGTTTCAAGGAGCTTATTGACTCTCTGCTAGGCACTAATAAAATACCCATCAGATCTGGCCCTGTGTCCTTCCTGAATCATGGCATTGAAAGCTTTAGCAGGATTCTTTCTTTTCACAACTGGCTACGTGATTATTGCAGCTCAATGGGTGTAACTTTTGGAAACAAAACACATTTTATTAGGAGGATGGGATCCACCCAAATCATTTGGGTATCTGGATCCTTTCAAAGCATAATAAGAATGCCTTGAGAAAATGACTTAACAATGACCTAAGCCTAGCTCAATTAATCCCAACCATTGTGTCACTGAGTCATCATAAGGCTTCAACAAATGTATATTTTACCAGGGGCATTGATAGACACAATGTAAGTAATCTAATGTACAGTTCAAGTCGGAAGTTAACATACACCTTAGCCAGATACATTTAAACTCCGTTTTTCACAATTCCTGACATTTAATCCTAGTAAAAATTAGGATCAGTTAGGATCATCACTTCATTTTAAGAATGTGAAATGTCAAAATAATAGTAGAGCGAATAATTTATTTCAACTTTTATTGCTTTCATCACATTCCCAGTGGGTCAGAAGTTTACATACACTCAATTAGAATTTGATAGCACTGCCTTTGAATTGTTTAACTTGGGGGAAACATTTTGGGTAGCCTTCCACAAGCTTCCCACAATAAGTTGAGTGAATTTTGGCCCATTCCTCCTGACAGAGCTGGTTTGTAGACGTCCTTGCTCGCACACACTTTTTCAGTTCTGCCCACACATTTTCTATGGGAGTGAAGTCAGGGCTTTGTGATGGCCACTCCAATACCTCGACTTTGTTGTCCTTAAGCCATTTTGCCACATCTTTGAAAGTATGCTTGGGGTCATTGTCCGTCTATAAAATTTGCCATTATATTTGCCATCTGGGTCTTGTTTTAATAATAGAGAAATCAGACCTTCCTGCTGAGTACCTGACAGACTACCATTTCTATAGGAGTAGTTAAGTTATTCCTCTGTAATTTGGCCTTCGCCCTGATTTTTCTGTACATTTGTTAATTTTCCATATCTATTCATTATGGCCATCAAAATGCTAGCTTTTAAAATCAGATCCAATAACAACATTAGAGGATTAGAAGTCAAAGGCTTGAAAAAAAGGTGTCCATGTATGCCGATGACTCAAGTTTCATGTTAAGTCCGCAAGCTAGATCCCTGCAATGTCTCATTAACTTCTTGTGGGACGGTAGCGTCCCATCTGGCCAACATCCAGTGAAATTGCAGAGCACGAAATTCAAAATTACCAAATTCAAATATTTAACTTTCTTGAAAATATATGTGTTATATACAGTGCCTTGCGAAAGTATTCGGCCCCCTTGAACTTTGCGACCTTTTGCCACATTTCAGGCTTCAAACATAAAGATATAAAACTGTATTTTTTTGTGAAGAATCAACAACAAGTGGGACACAATCATGAAGTGGAACGACATTTATTGGATATTTCAAACTTTTTTAACAAATCAAAAACTGAAAAATTGGGCGTGCAAAATTATTCAGCCCCTTTACTTTCAGTGCAGCAAACTCTCTCCAGAAGTTCAGTGAGGATCTCTGAATGATCCAATGTTGACCTAAATGACTAATGATGATAAATACAATCCACCTGTGTGTAATCAAGTCTCCGTATAAATGCACCTGCACTGTGATAGTCTCAGAGGTCCGTTAAAAGCGCAGAGAGCATCATGAAGAACAAGGAACACACCAGGCAGGTCCGAGATACTGTTGTGAAGAAGTTTAAAGCCGGATTTGGATACAAAAAGATTTCCCAAGCTTTAAACATCCCAAGGAGCACTGTGCAAGCAATAATATTGAAATGGAAGGAGTATCAGACCACTGCAAATCTACCAAGACCTGGCCGTCCCTCTAAACTTTCAGCTCATACAAGGAGAAGACTGATCAGAGATGCAGCCAAGAGGCCCATGATCACTCTGGATGAACTGCAGAGATCTACAGCTGAGGTGGGAGACTCTGTCCATAGGACAACACAAATCTGGCCAACACAAATCTGGCCTTTATGGAAGAGTGGCAAGAAGAAAGCCATTTCTTAAAGATATCCATAAAAAGTGTTGTTTAAAGTTTGCCACAAGCCACCTGGGAGACACACCAAACATGTGGAAGAAGGTGCTCTGGTCAGATGAAACCAAAATTGAACTTTTTGGCAACAATGCAAAACGTTATGTTTGGCGTAAAAGCAACACAGCTGAACACACCATCCCCACTGTCAAACATGGTGGTGGCAGCATCATGGGTTGGGCCTGCTTTTCTTCAGCAGGGACAGGGAAGATGGTTAAAATTGATGGGAAGATGGATGGAGCCAAATACAGGACCATTCTGGAAGAAAACCTGATGGAGTCTGCAAAAGACCTGAGACTGGGATGGAGATTTGTCTTCCAACAAGACAATGATCCAAAACATAAAGCAAAATCTACAATGGAATGGTTCAAAAATAAACATATCCAGGTGTTAGAATGGCCAAGTCAAAGTCCAGACCTGAATCCAATCGAGAATCTGTGGAAAGAACTGAAAACTGCTGTTCACAAATGCTCTCCATCCAACCTCACTGAGCTCGAGCTGTTTTGCAAGGAGGAATGGGAAAAAATGTCAGTCTCTCGATGTGCAAAACTGATAGAGACATACCCCAAGCGACTTACAGCTGTAATCGCAGCAAAAGGTGGCGCTACAAAGTATTAACTTAAGGGGGCTGAATAATTTTGCACGCCCAATTTTTCAGTTTTTGATTTGTTAAAAAAGTATGAAATATCCAATAAATGTCGTTCCACTTCATGATTGTGTTGTTTGTTGTTGATTCTTCACAAAAAAATACAGTTTTATATCTCTATGTTTGAAGCCTGAAATGTGGCAAAAGGTCGCAAAGTTCAAGGGGGCCGAATACTTTCGCAAGGCACTGTATAAAAATAAAGCTTAACTTCTTGTTAATCCAGCGGCTGTGTCAGATTTCAAATAGGCTTTACGGCGAAAGCAAACAATGCGATTATCTGAGGACAGCGCCCCGTGTACAAACACATGAAAATCATATTTCAAGCAGGCAGGTGCGCCACAAAAGTCAGAAATAGCGATAGAATTCATGCCTTACCTTTGAAGATCTTCTTCTGTTGGCCCTCCAAAATGTCCCAGAAACATCAACAATTGTCCTTTTGTTTGATAAATTCCTTTTCTATGTCCCAAAAATGTCAATTTATTTGGCAGATTAGATTCAGAAATACACCGGTTTCAACTCGCCCAACATGCCTAATATGTTACCTGCAAACTTGGTCCAAACATTTCAAACAACATTCCTAATCCAAACTCAGGTACCCTAAAATGTAAATAATCTATCAAATTTAAAATGGAATAAACTGTTTCCAATTTCCAATAAAAAAAATGTGAGGAGCGCTTCAGTTCACGCGTATCAAAAATGTAGAGTCCACCTGGAGTGACACTTACAATGAATAGCACTACTTCTTCATTTCTCAAAAGAAAATCATCACACAGTTTCTGACGACTGTTGACATCTAGTGGAAGCCATAGGAACTGCAACCAGGTTCCTAATAATAAGGGTATCACATAGAAAACAAGTGGAAAATCCTATGACCTCAATTTTTTTTTCCCTGGATGGTTTGTCCTCAGGGTTTCACGTGCCATATCAGTTCTGTTATATTCACAGACATTATACAGTTTTAGAAACTTTAGAGTGTTTTCTATCCAACTCTACCAATTATATGTGTATCCTAGCTTCTGGGCCTGAGTAACAGGCAGTTTACTTTGGGCACGCTTTTCATCCGGAGGTGAAAATACTGCCCCCTACCCAAGAGAGGTTAAAGATAACTTTTCTGTACTCTCTGGACTAAAACCTAATTATGATACGTGTACAATATTACGTATTGGATCCTTAAAAAATACAACCTTTACATTACCTTGTAGGTTACCTATAAAATGGGCTGATGGTGAAGGAGACATACTCGGTATTCATATCACAAAATAAATAAATAAGCTCTCTACAATGAATTTCAATAGAAAACGTGTAAAAATTAACAAGATCCTGCAACAATGGAGAGGTAAATACCTGTCTACTTATGGAAAAATGGCCCTGTGTCAACAATCTCCCAAAGGAGAAGTGGGTGTGGAGTCAGGAGCAAGAGAGAGCAATTTACTGTCCAAAGAACAGGACTACAACAAAGAACAGGACTCCTGTCCAAAGAACAGGAAACAGGACTACAACAGTAGCCTCAAAACCACCGGACACCGTCCAGGAAAAAAAACCCTGTTCAACAAAACACCAGAAAACTCAACCCAATCTAATTGACAGCAAACGTAACAATCCCGCACAAAACTCAGAGGGTATGGCGAGATAAAATACCCCCCCAATTACCCTAAATTGAACACAGACAAGACAGACATAACCAAAGGAATAAGGATCGGTGGCATCTAGTAGACCGGCGACGACGACACCCTGACTTCTTAGGGCTGAAATCCTGTTAACGGGATGATATGACAACAGCCAGTGAAAGTGCAGGGCGCCAAATTCAAAACAACAGAAATCTCATAATTAAAATTCCTAAAAAATACATGTATCTCATACCATTTTAAAGGTATTCTTGATGTTAATCCCCCCACAGTGTCAGATTTTAAATATTCTTTACAGCAAAAGCCCAACAAATGATTATGTTAGGTCACCACCAAGCCACAGAAAAACACAGCCATTTCTCCAGCCAAAGATTTTCCAGCCAGAGTCACAAAAAGCGCAAATAGAGATAAAATTATCAGATGACACTCATAGGACTTCATGTTACACAATACATGTATGTTTTTTTGATAAAGTTCATATTTATATCAAAATCTGAGTTTACATTGGCGCATTACGTTCACTAGTTCCAAAAACAGCCAGTGATTTTGCATAGCCACATCGATTCAACAGAAATACTCATCATAAATGTAGATGATGACAAGTTATACACATGGAATTACAGATATACCTCTCCTTAATGCAACCACTGTGTCAGATTTCTAAAAAACGTCACGGAAAAAGCAAACCGTGCAATAATCTGAGACGGCGCTCCGAACAATAATCAAATTAGCCGCCATGTTGGAGTCAACAGAAACCAGAAATTACATGATAGATTTTCCCTTACCCTTGATGATCTTCATCATAATGCACTCCCAGGAATCCCAGGTCCACAGTAAATGTTTGTTTTGCTTGATAATGTCCATTATTTATGTCCAAATACCTCCTTCTGTTAGCGTGTTTGGTATACATATCGAAACGCTCGTTCTGGTCGAGCATTACTTTGGATAAAAACTTCAAAAAGTTATATTACAGGTTGAAGAAACATTTCAAACTAAGTACAGAATCAATCATAAGGATTTTCTTATCATATATCTTCAATAAAGTTCCAACCGGAGAATTCCTTTGTTTCTTGAGGAGCAACGGAACGCAAGTGGATACCATGTGGAATGCGCATGACCAGGACATAGCTGACTGCCAGACACATGGCTCATTCTGCTCTTATTCAGTCCCAAAATACAGTAGAAGCCTCATTCAAATTTCTATAGACAGTTGACATCTAGTGGAAGGCCTAGGAAGTGCAACTTCAGAGTGTTTTCTATCCAATACTAATAATAATATGCATATATTAACAACTGAGACTGAGGAGCAGGCCGTTTACTCTGGGCACCTTATTCATCCAAGCTACTCAATACTGCCCCCAGCCATAAGAAGTTAAGAACAAATGCTTATTTACAATTACGGCCTACCCCAGCCAAACCCTAACACGGATGACACTGGCCCAATTGTGCACCACCCTATGGGAATCCCAATCACAGCCGGTTGTGATACAGCCTGGAATAGAACAAGGTCTGTAGTGACACCTCTAGCGCTGAGATGCAGTGCCTTAGACTCCTGCACCACTTGGGAGACAATTTAAAAGCCATTGAAAAGCCATTTAAAATTGCATTGTCTGATGTATAGTTCCCTGTGCCATAGTGGGCCTTTGATTGAATCCCCCTAAATCAGGACGCTAGTCAATGTGAGCACTGTGTGAAGTCAGAGGTAAAAAACAGTCAAATCCATTAGGCAACTCGGTTCTAAACAAGTAGGAACGTGCACCTGGTTTTACAACCTGCTCTCAGAGCATTTCATACTCTTCTGTATCTAAATCCGAGATACTAATTTAGTATGATATGTTGCGTTTGGTATGGTTACACAAGACAGATGGTTACTAAAGGCAAAAACGGAAGGAGGGTGGTTGGTCGGAGTGGATGTGTGGGTGTATAACGCAAACGTCTAGCAACCCAAAGGTTTCAAGTTTGAATCTCATCACAGGGACAACTTTAGAATTTTAGTTAACCCTTCCCCTAACCCTAACCCTTTTAGCTAACCCTTCCCCTAACTCCTAAACTTAACCCCCAACCATAATCCCTAGCCTAACTAGCGTTAGCAAGCTAGCTAACATTAGCCACTTACAGTGCCTTGCGAAAGTATTCAGCCCCCAACTTTGCGACCTTTTGCCACATTTCAGGCTTCAAACATAAAGATATAAAAAAAAAATTGTGAAGAATCAACAACAAGTGGGACACAATCATGAAGTGGAACGACATTTATTGGATATTTCAAACTTTTTTAACAAATCAAAAACTGAAAAATTGGGCGTGCAAAATTATTCAGCCCCTTTACTTTCAGTGCAGCAAACACTCTCCAGAAGTTCAGTGAGGATCTCTGAATGATCCAATGTTGACCTAAATGACTAATGATGATAAATACAATCCACCTGTGTGTAATCAAGTCTCCGTATAAATGCACCTGCACTGTGATAGTCTCAGAGGTCCGTTAAAAGCGCAGAGAGCATCATGAAGAACAAGGAACACACCAGGCAGGTCCGAGATACTGTTGTGAAGAAGTTTAAAGCCGGATTTGGATACAAAAATATTTCCCAAGCTTTAAACATCCCAAGGAGCACTGTGCAAGCGATAATATTGAAATGGAAGGAGAATCAGACCACTGCAAATCTACCAAGACCTGGCCGTCCCTCTAAACTTTCAGCTCATACAAGGAGAAGACTGATCAGAGATGCAGCCAAGAGGCCCATGATCACTCTGGATGAACTGCAGAGATCTACAGCTGAGGTGGGAGACTCTGTCCATAGGACAACAATCAGTCGTATATTGCACAAATCTGGCCTTTATGGAAGAGTGGCAAGAAGAAAGCCATTTCTTAAAGATATCCATAAAAAGTGTCGTTTAAAGTTTGCCACACGCCACCTGGGAGACACACCAAACATGTGGAAGAAGGTGCTCTGGTCAGATGAAACCAAAATTGAACTTTTTGGCAACAATGCAAAACGTTATGTTTGGCGTAAAAGCAACACAGCTGAACACACCATCCCCACTGTCAAACATGGTGGTGGCAGGACCATGGTTTGGGCCTGCTTTTCTTCAGCAGGGACAGGGAATATGGTTAATATTGATGGGAAGATGGATGGAGCCAAATACAGGACCATTCTGGAAGAAAACCTGATGGAGTCTGCAAAAGACCTGAGACTGGGACGGAGATTTGTCTTCCAACAAGACAATGATCCAAAACATAAAGCAAAATCTACAATGGAATGGTTCAAAAATAAACATATCCAGGTGTTAGAATGGCCAAGTCAAAGTCCAGACCTGAATCCAATCGAGAATCTGTGGAAAGAACTGAAAACTGCTGTTCACAAATGCTCTCCATCCAACCTCACTGAGCTCGAGCTGTTTTGCAAGGAGGAATGGGAAAAAATGTCAGTCTCTCGATGTGCAAAACTGAGAGAGACATACCCCAAGCGACTTACAGCTGTAATCGCAGCAAAAGGTGGCGCTACAAAGTATTAACTTAAGGGGGCTGAATAATTTTGCACGCCCAATTTTTCAGTTTTTGATTTGTTAAAAAAGTTTGAAATATCCAATAAATGTCGTTCCACCTTATGATTGTGTCCCACTTGTTGTTGATTCTTCACAAAAAAAATACAGTTTTATATCTTTATGTTTGAAGCCTGAAATGTGGCAAAAGGTCGCAAAGTTCAAGGGGGCCGAATACTTTCGCAAGGCACTGTATTTCGTTTTGCCCCATTTTTAATTACTTTATTTTATTTCACCTTTATTTAACCAGGTAGGCCAGTTGAGAACAAGTTCTCATTTACAACTGCAAACTGGCCAGGATAAAGCAAAGCAGTGCGAAACAAACACAGAGTTACACATGGGATAAACAAACATCCAGTCAATAGCACACTAGAAAAATCTATATACAGTGTGTGCAAATTAAGATAAGATTAGGGAGGTAAGGCAATACATAGGCCATAGTGGCAAAATAATTACAATTCAGCAATTAAACATTGGAGTGATATATGAGCAGAAGACAAATGTGGGTGCAAAGGAGCAAAAATAAATAACAATATGATGAGGTAGTTGGGTTATGTACAGGTGCAATGATCTGTAAGCTGCTCTGACAGCTGATGCTTAAATATAGTGAGGGAGATATGTGTCTCCAGCTTTTTGCAAATGGTTCCAGTCATTGACAGCAGAGAACTGGAAGGAAAGGCAGCCAAAGGAGGAGTTGGCTTTGGAGGTGACCAGTGAAATATACCTGCTGGAGCGTATGCTACGGGTGGGTGCTGCTATGGTGACCAATAAGCTGAGATAAGGCGGGGCTTTACCTAGCGAAGACTTATAGATGACCTGGAGCCAGTAGTTTTGGCGACGAATATGAAGCGAGGACCAGCCAACGAGAGCATACACGTTGCAGTGGTGGGTAGTATATGGGGCCTTGGTGACAAAACGGATGGCACTGTGATAGACTGCATCCAATTTGCTGATTAGAGTTTGGAGGCTATTTTGTAAATGACATCGCCGAAGTCAAGGATCGGTAGGATAGTCAGTTTTAAGAGGGTATGTTTGGCAGTATGAGTGAAGGATGCAGATTCTAGATTTAATTTTGGATTGGAGATGCTTGATGTGAGTCTGGAAGGAGAGTTTACAGTCTAACCAGACACCTAAGTATTTGTAGTTGTCCACATATTCTAAGTCAGAACCATCCAGAGTAGTGATGCTAGACAATTGGGCAGGTGCGGGCAGCGATCGGTTGAAGAGCATGCATTTAGTTTTACTTGCATTTAAGAGCAGTTGGAGGCCATAGAAGAAGAGTTGTATGGCATTGAAGCTCGTCTGGAAGTTTGTTAACACAGTGTCCAAAAAAGGGCCAGAAGTATACAGAATGGTGTTGACTGTGTAGGGGTGGATCAGAGAATCACCAGCAGCAAGAGCGACATCATTGATGTATACAGAGAAAAGAGTCGGCCTGAGAATTTAACCCTGTGGCACCCCATAGAGACTGCCAGAGGTCTGGACAACAGGCCCTCCGATTTCACACACTGAACTCTGTCTGAGAAGTAGTTTGTGAACCAGGAGAGGCAGTGATTGACAGAGTCGAAAGCCTTGGCCAGGTCGATGAATACGGCTGCACAATATTGTATTTTATCGATGGCGGTTATAATATCGTTTAGGACCTTGAGCGTGGCTGAGGTGCACCCATGACCAGCTTGGAAACCAGATTGCATAGAGGAGAAGGTACAGTGAGATTCAAAATGGTCAGTGATCTGTTTGTTAACTTGGCTTTCGAAGGTAGGTAGGTCTGTAACAGTTTGAGTCTAGGGTAACTTCCCCTTTGAAGAGGGGGATGACCGCGGCATCTTTCCAGGCTAGTAATAGGGGTTGCAGCAATTGCGGTGGATCATTTCAGAAAGAGAGGATCCAGATTGTCTAGCCCAGTTGATTTGTAGGGGTCCAGATTTTGCTGCTCTTTCAGAACATCAGCTATCTGGATTTGGGTAAAGGTGAAATGGAGAGGCTTGGGCAAGTTGCTGAGGGGGGTGCAGAGCTGTTGACCGGGGTAGGGGTAGCCAGGTGGAAGGCATGGCCAGCCATAGAAAAATACTTATTGGAATTCTTGATGATCGGATATTTATCGGTGGTGACAGTGTTTCCTAGCCTCAGTGCAGCGGGCAGCTGGGAGGAGGTGCTTTAATTCTCAATGGACTTTACTGTGTCCCAGAACCTTTTGGAGTTTGTGCTGCAAATTACTGTTTGAAAAAGCTAGCCTTTGCTTTCCTAACTGACTGTGTATATTGGTTCCTAACTTCCCTGAAAAGTTGCTTATCGTGGGGGCTATTCGATGCTAATGCAGTACGCCACAGGATGTTTTTGTGCTGGTCAAGGGCAGTCAGGTCTGGAATGAACCATCTGTTCTTTGTTCTACATTTTTTGAATGGGGCACGCTTATTTAAGATGGCGAGGAAAACACTTTTAAAGAATAACCAGGCATCCTCTACTGACGGAATGAGGTCAATATCCTTCCAGGATACCCGGGCCAGGTCGATTACTAAAGGCCTGCTCGCTGAAGTGTTTTAGGGAGCGTTTGACAGTGATGGGGGTGGTCATTTGACTGCGGACCCATAACGGAAGCAGGCAATGAGGCAGCGATCACTAAGATCCTGGTTGAAGACAGCAGAGGTGTATTTAGAGGGCAGGTTGGTCAGGGTGATATATATGAGGGTGCTCTTGTTTACGGATTCAGCGTTGCACCTGGTTGGTTCCATGATCATTTGTGTGAGATTGATGTCATCTAGCTTAGATTGTAGGATGGCTGGGGTGTTAAGCATATCCCAGTTTAGGTCACCTACCAGTACAAACTCTGAAGATAAATTGGGGGCGATTAATTCATATATGGTGTCCAGGGCACAGCTGGGGGCTGAGGTGGGTCAATAGGAAGAGGCAACAGTGAGAGACTTATTTCTGGAAAGATTATTTTTTTAAAGTAGAAGCTCTAACTGATTGGGCACAGACCTGGATAGCATGACTGAACTCTGCAGGTTGTCTCTGCATTAAAGGACAACTACACCCCCTTTGGCAGTTCTATCTTAGTGGAAAATGTTGTAGTTGGGGATGGAAATTTCAGAATTTTTGGTGGCCTTCCTAAGCCAGGATTCAGACATGGCTAGGACATCACAGGGTTAGCAGAGAGTGCTAAAGCAGTGAAAAACAAACTTAGGGAGGAGTCTTCTGATGTTAACATGCATGAAACCAAGGCTTTTACTGTTACAGAAGTCAACAAATGATAGCGCCTGGGGAATAGAGTTAATACTGGGGGCTACAGGGCCTGGGTTAACTTCTACATCACCAGAGGAACAGAGGAGGAGGAGGATAAGGGTACGGCTAAAGGCTATAAGAACTGGCCATCTAGTGCATTCAGAACAGAGCAGATTTCTGGGCATGGTAGAATATATTCAAGGCATAATGTAAAGACAAGGGTACGATAGGATGTGAGTACAGTGGAGGTAAACCTATGCATTGGGTGACGATGAGAGGTTTCGTCTCTGCAGGCATCGGTTACCCTAGGTGAGGTCTCCGCATGTGTGTGGGGTGGGACGAAAGAAATATCTAAGGCATTTTGAGTGGGACTGAGGGCTCTACAGTGAAATAAAACAAAAACTAGCCAAGACAGCAGTAGAAAAAGCATAATTGACATTAGAGAGAGGCTTAAAGCAATCACAGGTGTTGATCAGGAGAGCTAAGACAACAACGGGCAGAGTGGGTCAGTTAGGTACATACAGGACCTGAGTTCAAGGCTGGGGCCAGTAGGTAAACAAAATGAGGTGCCGTGTTATTGAAACAGTCCAGGGGGCAGCTGTGTAGCCGAGTGATCATAGGCTCAAAAGAGCAGCAATAGGTGAGTCAGGGTGCTGTTCGGTAGTCACTACTATGCTAGGCGAGCAGGGGACACAGCATTCAGAAAAGCTAGTGGGCCGGGGCTAGTAGATGGTTCTTCGGCGATATCGTAACAGAATAGCACGTTAAGACCACATTGGGCGATCAAGTTGGCAGTCCAGTCGTGATGGATTGGCGGGGCTCCATGTCGACAATAAAGGGTTGAGGCCAATTGGCAAAGGAGGTATTGTAGCCCTATAATTAGCTGGTATATGGGCCTAGCTCAAGGCTAGCTCAAGGCTAGCTGGTGCTTGCTTCGGGACAGAGGCGTTAGCTAACATTAGCCACTCGTTTTCAGCTAGCTAGCTGCGATAATCCGGAGTAATGATCCAGAGGGTCAAGAATCCGTTGAAATGGTAGAGAGAAGCAGCCCGATATGCTAAGGGTTGATATGGCGCTGTGCAGACTGGCAGGTGATTGTCCGAGTTAAGGCTGGCTCATCCCTATTAAGCACAAGTTATACATCAGCAAGGGATTCCTGCATAGCTATACAATCTGACTGTAGTTTGACACAGCCAGATCAACAGTCAAAGGCAATAGCATGCATAATAGTATCAGCCACATATAGATGAAGTTTTAAAAAATGTAACAGATTGACCAATGGCGTTTATATAAATAGTGAAGAGAACAGGTCCCAAAATCAACCCCTGTGGCACACCTTCATGCACTCAGACTTAACACCATCAATCACGATGGCCTGGGTTCTGTCGCTAAGATAATCATGAAACCATAAACAGGCATCAGACCTCAGGCTTATCGAGGACAACCTATTCAATAAAATAGTATGATCAATAGTAACAAAAGCTTTTGACATGTCAAACAAAGCAGAACATTTCATTTTAGTGTCTAAAGCATTGACAAGATCATTAACAACTCAAGTGGTTGCTGTAATAGTGCTATGACCATGCCTAAACCATTATTGTTTTACATTCAAAATACATTTCTCAGATAAAAAAAAGAGCAAAGTTGTACATTTACCAAGGATTCAAGAATTTTAGATACACAATGGAGCCTTGAAATGGAGTGATAATTATTAAGATCACTACTATCCCTGCCCTTATGGAGTAGCAGCACAAGAGGTGATTCCCATTCTTTTCAAAAATGTCCTGATCACAACGTTAAATAAAACATGTGGGTTATTGAGCCAATAATGATTGGCGCTGCACACTTAAGCAGAACAGGATCCAATTGATCCGCCCCTGTGGATTTCTTGTTGTCTATTGCCAGCAAATCATCCAGGACATATTTTTCTGTAAGTAGCCTAAAAGGAAAGCTTTGGCAACAATGTATTTGATCATTCAGCAAGTTTCCCCTATCAGCATCCAGCCCAGTATCATTGTGAATAGGCTTCAAATTTCTTTGAAAGAGAGAGCCCACTAAAATAAAATGGTGAAGAAATGCACCAATGATAGCATTTTCCCATAATGAGGCCAGAGTCTGAATTAATGTTTTGTGGCAGAGAGGAGGAAGTAGAAACCTTTAGGGATTTGTGAGTTTTCAAAACTTTTTCTGAATTCCCATTAAAATCTTGATTCCTCAGTTGATTAAAAGCTTGCCTGTTCAGGCCTAAGCCTGTGTTCCTGGCCTTGACCGAAGCATACATTATTTTATGAATGACTTCTGATTATTCTGGCGTGTTCCAGGCATTCAACCTGCCTTTAACCCTTAGTGTTTTGAAGGTAGCATGATTATCCATAGTATTATTGAAGCCATCTACCAGCAGCATACCACCCTGCATCCCACTGCTGGCTTGCTTCTGAAGCTAAGCAGGGTTGGTCCTGGTCAGTACCCGGATGGGTGACCAGATGCTGCTGGAAGTAATGTTGAAGGGCCAGTAGGAGGCACTCTTTACTCTGGTCTAAAAAATATCCCAATACCCGAGAGCAGTGATTGGGGACACTGCCCTGTGTAGGGTGCTGTCTTTTGGATCGGACGTTAAACGGGTTTCCTGACTCTCTGAGGTCATTAAAGATCCCATGGCACTTATTGTAGGGGTGTTAAGCGTGGTGTCCTGGCTAAATTCCCAATCTGACCATCATGGTCACCTAATCATCCCCAAGTTATAATTGGGTCGTTCATCCCCCTCCTCTCCCTGTAACGATTCCCCAGGTCATAGCTGTAAATGAGAATGTCTTCTCAGTCAACTTACCTTGTAAAAAACATCTGTTGAAAGATAAATCAGGTTCAAGGAGAACTAAAATAGAATCAAGGTCACAAAAATTATGTTTAAAAAAAAAGCCTGCTCACTGAAGTTTTTAAAGTTTGTCTATGTGATGTTATGAGGCTTAGATGTTTGTATCTCAAACTCAAACAACTGGGCAATGGTCATTAATATATTGGGAGAAGACACCAGTAGCAACATTAGAATAAGTTGACTTTGAAGAATTTTTAGGGCTGGGCCATTTAGGCTTAGTCACCAGCTGGGTTAGGTTTACATTATTACACATCATTTAGATTGTCTGAAGCCTGCTTTTCCCAATCATAATTTTGGTCACACAAGATAATAACTTCTGATTTAGTAAAAGAAGACAACAAACTTGTTGATAACTCCTCAAGTGAACAAAGGTTAGCTGGACGGTAGACCCTTATAATGTTATGACAAAAAAAATCCCCAGACAAAGGTAGCTAAAATAAATTGGCAAGGGAAATGGATTTCCGTAAAGAGATATCATTTTTTTTTAAATAAAATGGCCAATCCACCACCTCTACTCTGTCTGTCAGCTCTAAACACATTGCAACCCTTAATATTAATATCAGGGCAAACATTGTGATGACCATCCCCATACTGGTTGACACAAGTGGGCAGAGTGTGTTTGATGGCTTATAACGCCATGTTGGAATGAGATATGAGGAAACAAATGTCAACCCAATACCGTGGTCTTTCTCCTAATATTGAAACAAGTCATTTAAGATATACTGGTGCTGAGAAATGCACAAAAGAGTCAAACGTGTGACAACCAACCCCGTCTCCCTTACTTTGAATGGACCATCAGATATTTTTTCCTTTTACCATGTTATGAATGAAGATATCAATAAATATCTGAAATTCAGGCACAGGAAGAAGACAACATTTAATGTTAAAGTTGAAATATCTCAGCCTTCAAATTTTGTCTCTGCTTTTACAGCTGCCAAAATGTGGAGCAGCTGGCATAATGTGTGTGTCAGGCAGCTGGCATGTATTTATCAACAAACTTACACACTTTTTCTTTAGCAGGGTTAAGGGGACACTCAAGCAGGGTAGAAGAAAATCTATGACACCAATCATTAATGGCTCAAGTCACCACACTTTTCAAACATGGGCATGGTTATGACAGGATAGAAGAAGAGTGTATTTGTATTTATTAAAGATCCCCATTAGCTAATGCCAAGAAAGTTCAGGGTAACTCCAAGCTGTTTAGTCACCTCAACTTGCTCAATTTGCACATTATTTAATACAAGATTTATTTGAGGTTTAGAGAGTGTTTTGTTCCAAATACGATGCTTTTAGTTTTAGAAATATTTAGGACTGACTTATTCCTTGCCACACACTCTGAAACTAACTGCAACTCTTTGTTAAGTGTTGAAGTCATTTCAGTCGCAGTAGTAGCTGACGTGTATAGTATTGAGTCACCTGCATACATAGACACTCTGGCTTTCCTCAAAGCCAGTGGCATAGTAAAGATTACCTTTTTCAATGGGCCTAGACAGTTGCCTGTGAAATTCCTGATTCTACCTGGATTATGTTGGGGAGGCTTCCAATAAAGAACACCCTCTTTGTTATGTTAGACAGGTAACTCTTTATCCACAATATAGCAAGGGGTGTAAAGCCATAACACATACACTTTGCCATCAGCAGACTATGATCGATAATGTCAAAGGCCGCACTGAAGTCTAACAAAAGAGCACCCACAATCTTTTTATCATCAATTTCTCTCAGCCAATCATCAGTCATTTGTGTAAGTGCCTGCATGTTGAATGTCCTTCTCTATAAGCATGCTGAAAGTTTGTTGTCAATTTGTTTACTGTAAAATAGCATTGTGTTTGGTCGAACACAATTTTTTCCAAAAGTTTGCTAAGGGTTGGTAACAGGCTGATTGGTTGGCTGTTTGAGCCAGTAAAGGGGACTTTACTATTCTTAGGTAGCGGAATGACGTTTGCTTCCCTCCAAGCCTGAGGGCACACACTTTCTAGCAGGCTTAAACGGAAGATGTGGCAAATAAGAGTGGCAATATTGTCCGCTATTATCCTCAGTCATTTTCCATTCAAGTTGTCAGACCCAGGTGGCCTGTCATTGTTGATAGACAACAACAATTTTTGGTTTCATAGTGTAGTTCTTCTTCTTTTTATTCAGTTTAGTCACATGATTTATCAATTTGCAATAAGTTTGCCAATCGGTTAACCATACAATTTTTTAATTCCTCATCAATCCACAGAGATTTAAGTTTTTACAGTCATTTTATTAACTCGAGTGACTCTCCATCCCGCATGCGGGAGCGTAATCATCGCCCAACACTAATTAGCATAACGCAACGGACATAAATATCCCTAGTAAATATTCCTATTCATGAAAATCACAAATGAAATATATTGAGACACAGCTTAGCCTTTTGTTAATCACCCTGTCATCTCAGATTTTCAAAATATGCTTTACAGCCAAAGCTAGACAAGCATTTGTGTAAGTTTATCGATAGCCTAGCATAGCATTTTGTCCAGCTAGCAGCAGGTAACTTGGTCACGGAAATCAGAAAAGCAATCAAATTAAATTGTTTACCTTTGATGAGCTTCGGACGTTTTCGCTCATGAGACTCCCAGTTAGATAGCAAATGTTCCTTTTTTCCAAAAATATTATTTTGTAGGCGAAATAGCTCCGTTTGTTCTTCACGTTTGGCTGAGAAATCGCCCGGAAATTGCAATCACGAAAACGGCTAAAAATATTCCAAATTAGCTCCATAATATCGACAGAAACATGGTAAACATTGTTTATAATCAATCATCAAGGTGTTTTTCAAATATCAATTCGACAATATATCCATCGGGACAATTCGTTTTTCAGTAGGACCGATTGGAGTAATGGCTACCTCTGTATTTTACGCGAGAATCTCTCTGGCAGCATCAGGTGACCACTTGTGCAATGTAGCCGCTTACGGGTATTCTTCAACATAAATGCGTAAAACTACGCCACAATACTGTAGACACCTACGGGAATACGGAGAAAGAGTAATCTGGTTGATAGCCCATTCACTGCTCAATAGGGACTCATTGGAACGCAGCGCTTTCAAAACATGGGGCACTTCCGGATTGGATTTTTCTCAGGCTTTCGCCTGCAACATCAGTTCTGTTATACTCACAGACAATATTTTTACAGTTTTGGAAACGTTAGAGTGTTTTCTATCATAAGCTGTCAATTATATGCATATTCTAGCATCTTGTCCTGACAAAATACCCCGTTTACTACGGGAACGTTTTTTTTCCAAAAATGAAAATAGTCACAACAGGTTTGGGTGCATGCTTATTAGCAACTGGAATAAGCAATTTCATAAATGGATCAAGTGCAGTGTCTGTTTGCTCCTCATTACACACCACAGATCAGCAAATATTCTTTACATCAATAACATAAGAATCGCTACAAAACTTATTGTATTACCTCTTATACACTATATTAGGTCCAGCCTTTTGAAATTTGGTTTTCCTAGATATGGCAACTATATTGTGATCACTACATCCAATGGATCTTGATACTGCTTTCAAGCTAATTTCTGCAGCATTAGTGAAGATGTGATCAATATATGTTGATGATTTCATTCCTCTGCTGTCTGTAACTACCCTGGTAGGTTGACTGATAACCTGAACCAGGTTGCAGGCACTGGTTACAGTTTGAAGGTTTTTCTTGAGTGGGCAGCTTTATTAAAACCAGTCAATATTTAAAAAGCACCCAGACAATATACCTCTGTTGATATCACATAGAATTTAAAGCATTTCACACGTGTTTTCCAGATACTGACGTTTAGCACTTGGTGGTCTATATCAGCTTCCCTCTAGAATTGGCTTTAGGTGAGGCAGATTAACCTGTAGTCATATTACTTCAATTGTACTTGACATGAGATCCACTCTAATCTTTACAGGAATGTGGTTCTGAATATAAAAAGCAACACCTCCACCATTGTCATTTCTATCTTTTCTATAAATGTTATAACCTTGAATTGCTTCTACTGTATTGTCAAAGGTGTTGTCTAATTGCGTTTCAGAGATTGTCAGAATATGATTGTCATCTGTTACTAGCAAAATATTGATTTCATTAACCTTGTTTCTTAAGCTACATATATAAACGTGGGCTAATTTTGAGCACTTTTCTTATGGGATGCTTACTTGCTTTCATTGCTTTACTGGGAAGCTTAGCAGCAGTAGATGTGCTCATGTTCTTTATGTTAGTGCAGAGTTAGCTGCTCACAGCGGACTTCCTACTAGGGCACACCGGCTTAGTGCTAACAGTATAAATCTGGTTCATAGGCACATTATTACTGCATACAATAGCTGTAGCATCAGTAGAGGCATTCAGGGCAAATTAGGTTACTTATATTGTTTCTACTGACACCCCTGGTGTAATGTACAATTGCTGAAGCATTATGACAACTCTGCATCACAATGGTAGGGATTAGCTGAGCTGGGCTTAAGTCATTGATAAATCATTGTCTCAATGCAGCCTTATAGTGTAGTGAGGATGTGTACAGATGCCGTATCTTAATTTGGTCATCCTGTTGTTTCAGGAATTTTCCTGCATAGAATGATTCTAAAGTTTGTAATTTCCACTTCAAAATGTCATATTTGATTTGCCCTAACAAAAAATGCATCAACCCCTACAAAAAGTCTCTATTAATTATAATCCACATAATAATTAACTTTCTGTTGCTGCAGGATTATTTTCCTACTGTAGCAAACTGGCTCAAATTAAGATCCTATATCTGTACCAAGAAGATAATGAATTAACCATAATTTCAGCACATCAAATCAGACTCTAACCTACTTTGTTTGCGTTACTTTTCAATCTTTTTTAACCCAGGCTTACCTGTGTATTTTCTAAGCCCTTGTGTAGTATTAACATTGTGTATATTCCCCTTGCCCTAAGGGTAAAACATTACCCGCCTTCACTAAACCCCTTAAATAAAGCAGCTTAATTGAATTTTAAACCCCAAATCTATTTTGCATGAAGAATCAACCTGTCATTCATCACAAACTTTGTGAATATCTGGGTTTTCCCTCTTCACAATGCAGAAAGACTGCATTTAATCAGTGGACACCACTCGTTTTTATTACAACACATCTGTCATAATTGTTTTCTTTACTAAAGTAGAGGTTTATTATTATTATTGCTAAAGGTGTTGCAGAGGTGTAAAAAAAAAACTCAAGCGATAGCACTTGTATAGCCTAAGAAATTTGCAGAAATTTGCAGAAAGTAGTTTGTATGCATTTTATTGAAGGAAACAATAACAGTCTTGAACTTTTTTTGCTACATAGTGATATATTCCTATATACACTGTACAATTAAGAATTCAACTACAAAATACTAGTCTTCTCCCATTTTTTTAACCATTTCCCCACCCACAGGGTGTATAAACAACAACAATAAATAAGAATAAAATAAGATAATAGATACAAAACAAAAATGTGAAGAACGTAAATCAATCAACTCTAATTAGCATATGTAGGACAGTATGCATGGGTGTGTGCATGGACTTTGCAAATGTATTTCTCACGTGCAGCACATAGTATTTGTTTCTCTTCCTCTTCCTCTTCCTCTTCCTCTTGCCTGCCCCAGCTGCAGCCACAGGTGGATCAGGACAAGATTCAGCCCCCTGAACAGCTTTCACAAGCGTTGCAGAGGCTGCTGTGCGGGGGAGGCGCTCCCTTCTTTGAATGTGTGGAGTTACAAGTGTCTTTCCCAGCTGCTCTAGGAATACCCTCCTCTTGTTCCGCTTATATCAGGCATCCAGGTAGGGTTGATCTTGTTCCAAATCACGAAGGCATTGTATGAGGACACATCAATGATGTTATGGAAGATGACCAGGGGCCAGCGGGCAGTCATCCTCCTGCAACTGTAAGTTCCAATCACCTTGTCCAGGTTGTCCACACCTCCTTTGTTGTGGTTGTAGTCCAGGATGATGGCTGGCTTCCTGTCCTCACGATTACTGATCTCAGCCATTTTCTGTGGTGTGCTCAGTAGGACCACATTCTTGTTCCTCTTTGGGAGGTAAAAAACTATAGTGGTGGTGGCGGTGAAGCCAAACTTTGATGAGAAGGCCTCTCTCTCCCTTGTTGCGAGGAGTGCAGGGGGAGCTCAGGATTGCTCTTTCTAACTGTGCCAACCATGCTGATCTTCCTCTACAGGAGTTCAATCAGTAGCACACATAAATCTCAATTTCTCATTGTGTGTGTGTGTGTGTGTGTGTGTGTGTGTGTGTGTGTGTGTGTGTGTGTGTGTGTGTGTGTGTGTGTGTGTGTGTGTGTGTGTGTGTGTGTGTGTGTGTGTGTGTGTGTGTGTGTGTGTGTGTGTGTGTGTGTGTGTGTGTGTGTGTGTGTGTGCGTGTGTGCGTGTGTGCGTGTGTGCGTTGCGTGCATGCGTAAATGATTTTAGAACTGCCGGGCAAAATGACCCTAAGACAATATTTGTACTCTGGTGGTGTACAGGTTTTATGGGAATATTGACAATGGTAATGTTTCACTTTTTCTAATGTTGTGGTCACTCTAGGAAAAGTCATCCAATTTCAAGTTTCTCTGCTGTTATACATAGTGGCAGGTCATTTTTTTACCCTTAAGACAACACAAGGGTTAAGCACTCAGGAGAAGCCAGCACCTGAGTGATTTTTTTAAAGCTCTGTTCTCTTTAGCCCTTTCAGAGGAAAGCATTACAGTGGAGTGAAAGACCAGACATTATTGAGTTTGTAATACAATGTTCTCTTGGGGACGGAAGCTCTATTCAATTCCATCATGATCTTTTTCCCCGTGTAAGGGCTATAATAGAATACCAACACCTCAGTCACAAAATTCAACCACAATCTGATTGAGTGTGAGAGCAAAACAAATTGCCACACAGCCTACAAAAATTGATTCTGTGGTGTAGAACCACTTTACTACTGCCATTGTTGACAGGTTTCAACAGGTCTGCCATATGTGCTTGGAAAAAAAGTCATTATTTCCAAACACAGAGGAGTAATTTTCGCTTACATTTTTCACTTACAGTACCACCAATTGAATTTTGCTCTGCCTAGAGTACTCCTGAAGTACCCCCTGATGTGCATTTTACCAGTAGGCCTCAAGTATATAGGCCAAGTACCTCTGGTTGGGAACCACTGCTCTACAAACTCCTCCACATTATACCTTGACTATATTGCAATTTGAAGAGTTGTTTTATAAATCTTTGTAGGGCTCCCTTGTGAAAGAGACCTAATATATACAGTACCAGTGAAAGGTTTGGACATACCAACTCATTACAGAATGTATCTTTATTTGTGCTATTTTCTACTTTGTAGAATGATAGTGAAGACATAAACTATGAAATAACACATATGGAATCATGTAGCAACCAAAAAAGGATTAAACAAATCAAAATATATTTGAGATTTGAGAATCTTCAGAGTAGCCACCCTTCGCCTTGATGACAGCTTTGCACACTCTTGGCATTCTCTCAACCAGCTTCATGAGGTAGTCACCTGGAATGCATTTCAATTAGCACGTATGCCTTGTTAAAAATTAATTTGTGTCATTTCTTTCCTTCTTAGGATAGGGGACGGTTGCGTCCCACTTGGGCAAAAACAGGGAAATTGCAGCGCAGCAAATTAAAAAAATGATATAAAAATCTAACTTTCATTAAATCACACATGTAAGATACTTAATTAAAGCTACACTCATTGTGAAACCAGCCAACATGTCCGATTTTTAAAAGGCTTTTCGGCGAAAGCATAAGAAGCTATTATCTGATAATAGCACAATAGTAAACAAAGAGGGTAGCATATTTCAACCCTGCAGGCGCTACACAAAACGCAGAAATAAAATATAAAACATGCATTACCTTTGACGAGCTTCTTTTGTTGGCACTCCAATATGTCCCATAAACATCACAATTGGTCCTTTTGTTCGATTATATCCGTCCATATATATCCAAATGTCCATTTATTTGACGCGTTTGATCCAGAAAAAAACAGCTTCCAAAAAACGCAACGTCACTACAAAATATTTCACAAGTTGCCTATAAACTTTGCCAAAATATTTCAAACTACTTTTGAAATACAACTTTAGGTATTTTTAAATGTTAATAATCGATCAAATTGTAGACGGGTCTATCTGTGTTCAATACAGGAAGACAACAAACCATGCTACTTTTCACGTCTTGCGCACTCTCAACAGTGTTACCCAGTTCCTAGATGGCCTACTTCTTCATTGCACAAATAAATAACCTCAACCAAATTCCAAAGACTGGTGACATCCAGTGGAAGCGGTAGGAACTGAAAACGGGTTCCTAAGAAATATCGTTTGCCAATGAGAACTCACTGAACAGACAGAGACCTCAAAAAACAAATCTGAATGGTTAGTCCTCTGGGTTTTGCCTGCTACATAAGTTCTGTTATACTCACAGACATTATTCAAACCGTTTTAGAAACTTCAGAGTGTTTTCTATCCAAATCTATATAATCTTATATTCCTGGCATGAGTAGCAGGAAGTTGAAATTGGGCACGCTATTTACCCAAAAGTGAAAATGCTGCCCCCTATACCTTAAGAAGTTAATGCGTTTGAGCCAATCAGTTGTGTTGTGACATGGTAGGAGTGCTATACAGAAGATAGCCCTATTTGGTAAAAGATCAAGTCCATTTTATTGCAATAACAGCTCAAATAAGCAAAGAGAAAGGACAGTCCATCCTTAAGACATGAAGGTCAGTCAATGCGGAAATTGTCAAGAACTTTTAAAGTTTCTTCAAGTGCAGTCGCAAAAACCATCAAGCACTATGATGAAACTGGCTCTCATGAGGACCACCACAGGAATGGAAGACCCAGTGTTACCTCTGTAGACGATAAATTCGTTAGAGTTACCAGCCTCATGAGAGTCCAAATGAATGCCTCAGAGTTCAATAACAGATACTGTTCAGAGGAGACTGCGTGAATCAGGCCTTCATGGTCAAATTTCTGCAAAGAAACCACTACTTAAATGACACCAATAAGAGACTTGCTTGGGCCAAGAAACACAAGCAATAGACATAGTGGACCAGTGGAAATCTGTCTTTTGGTCTGATGAGTCCAAATTTGAGGTTTTTGGTTCCAATCACCGTGTTTTTGTGAGATGTATCTTGACAAAGAAGGAGTGCTGCATCAGATGACCTGGCCTCCACAAACACCTGACCTCAACCCAATTGAGATGGTTTGGGATGCGTTGGACAGCAGAGTGAAGGAAAAGCAGCCACCTAGTGCTCAAAAACTCCTTCAAGACGGTTGAAAATCATTCCAGGTGAAGCTGGTTGAGAGAATGCCAAGAATGTGCAAAGCTGTCATCAAGGCAAAGGGTGTCTACTTAGAAGAATTTCAAATATAAAATATATTTTGATTTGTTTAACACTTTTTTGTCCCCATGAGTGACAGAACACTGAGCCAATCACAGCGCAACTAGAGAACCAACCCCTACGCTCCATATATTCCGCTGGCTGCCCCACCACCACAGAAATCACTGAGCTAGGTTGAAACACCTGCATTTTGAAGCTGTCTTACTCAAGAAAACAAAAGAGAGACCATGTTTGTATGCGGCTTTATTGACTCAAATAACATTTTGCATTTTTACATTGTTTGCAAAGTGATATGTGATATCTGCCCCACTTGCTCTGAATGAGGGGTCGCCACTGGTTATGACATGGTTAAATAAAGTGTTACCTGTCAACATAAGTGAGCCAGATAACAATAAAGGGACTTGGTTCTGACATTGATCTTCATTATAGAGATGGACTGAGTTTCCCAGATCACTGTCTGCTACATTCACCCCCCAATCACACTCCACGGTGACCCCAGCAGTTGAGCTGAGCGCAACTGTAGATCCAAGTCCACGCGTACAATTGTAAAGAACGTTACACTGCTTGCTTAGTGAGGACCACTTCCCCATGATCTGGCACCTACAGTAACTGGTTTGAACTTGGGACATCTGCCTTGCAAACACATGATAACCCTCCTGAGGCTTTTCAACCCATCACACCACCAAATATTCATTTTTTAGTGGTGCAATCAGCGATAATTCAGGCTGAGGCTTGAGTTTCACAGATCCCCAGATCAAAATGATGGGATTGGGCCAGACAATGTGTTAACGTTTGGTTTGGGTGGTATACCATATTACCATATGTCGGGGTATTTATAAATAGCCACGGGATGGTTTTTCCAATAAAACTATTTATTTTAAGTGTTTCAAGACATTTTCATATTAGGAGCTACTTTTAAGTAAATACCTGCAGTCAACTTGTGCAATACTTTAGGAGATAAAGCATTTTCCATTTCACTTTGAACATTATTTTAACTTATAAAGCATACCAGAGTTCCCCAGAACAGTTGAGCCAGCCACATGTTTGTTTGTAAATAACATAAAGGGAGAAGGTCAGTCCAGCTGGGGTCGCATTTTATAATGAAAGTTAAGTGTTTTTTTGCTCTAATATAGTGATCAGGAACTTGCATCTACAGTTCTCTTTCACACAAAACACAGTAGAGCAACACATTCGGCAGAACATTTTAATCAGATGACAACAGAAGTGCAACACAATTTGGCTGGCAGCCACACAAGTAAATGAGTGTACATTGAAAAAGCAAGGTAGATAATTTATCATTTTACCGGAGAAAAATTGTCTGGATTGACCGAGAAAGTGTACCAGAGAAACGTAGCTACACATCAGTCTGCTAGTTGCCGGTTTCTGGTCCTTTATTAATCTGGATTGGATTAAATAAATGCAATACAATGAATGGTGAACCTCAATGCTGCACACAGTGCATACATCTCATCAGAATCAAAACAGATAGTGTACATTCAAGGGATCTAAAAAATTTATTTGAAATAATACCATTACTCCAAAGTAATGGTGAAAAAAAGGCTACATTTTAATCTCATTTGACTCAAATGAACTTCTTCCATATGTTTGGGGAGTCTCCCACATGCCTTTTGGCAAACACCAAGCGTCTTTGCTTATTTCTTTCTTTAAGCAATGGCTTTTTTCTTGACACTCTTCCGTAAAGTCCAGCTCTGTGGAGTGTACGGCTTAAAGTGGTCCTATGGACAGATACTCCGCTGTGGAGCTTTGCAGCTCCTTCGGGGTTATCTTTGGTCTCTCTGATTAATGCCCTCCTTGCCTGGTCTGTGGGTTTTGGTGGGCGGCCCTCTCTTGGCAGGTTTGTTGTGTTTTTTTTATAATGGATTTAATGGTGCTCCGTGGAATGTTCAAAGTTTCTGATATTTTTTTATAACCCAACCCTGATCAGTACTTCTCCACAACTTTTCTCCTGACCTGTTTGGAGAGCTCCTTGGTCTTCATGGTGCTGCTTGCTTGGTGGTGCCCCTTGCTTTGTGGTGTTGCAGACTCTGGGGCTTTTCAGAACAGGCATATATATACTGAGATCATATGACAGATCATGTGACACTTAAATAAAGTCCACCTGTGTGCAATCTAACTAATTATATGACATCTGGAGGTATTTGGTTGCACCAGATCTTATTTAGGGGCTTCATAGCAAAGGGGGTGAATACATATGCACGCACCACTTTTCCATTTATTTTTTTTAAATGTATTTTTTGAAACCTTTAATTTCACTTCAACAATTTTGACTATTTTGTGTATGTCCATTACATGAAATCCAAATAAAAATCTATTTAAATTACAGGTTGTAATGCAACAAAATAGATGACAATGACATTTTGCTTGTTAAAAATGTTTATACCATATGTACTTTTGCACTCACGTGAACACATACTGTACCTCTCCTCAGTAGAATCACTTGAAGATACTGCAGGCCAGAGCAATATACCAAAAAGCAATCGATACACTCACAATCCATGGATATGGTAAATAAAAACCAAATGAAAGGATTTAGATGAAATATATATAAGACAATATTAATACTCGTTACATCGGCATTATGCAATCTTTGGTTAGCAATAACTTTGAGTTAACTGAATCTAGCTGTAAAATCAATCATTTCAGTCATCTTTGAAATACAAGAGTCACACATAATTCCTGTGTGCAAAGCTGTCTTCATAACATTCAACATATGGAAATCAGTAACTACTTCAAAAAGACCAAATATAATTACAACCACAAATCAAATAATGAATAAATAATGAATAGAATATAATTATCTTTTCACGGTGTGAATACTACAAGGTTAAATGCCTCTAGTCTAAATTCCCTGGTGGCAGAGAATAGATTAAAAGCAACCTGACATTTTAAATATTCTCCCGCCCAGAATGAAACACCCATACTTGAGTGACTTGTGATCTTATAAACTTCAAATGTTGTTTTTTCTGTCAATACCACAACCACTTAAAACATTTACCTTCTTATGCATTGCTTTTCTTCTCTTTTACTGAGATAATTGAATTCTCTTTTACTGAGATAAATTATTCACTGATGATTCACTTTGATTCACTCTGAAACACTGATGTTTCAGAGTCATGTAAGATCATTCTTGAACTCTCAAAACTTTCCAAATGTAGTGGTCCCACATGACCTTTTGTGAGTGTATGAAAGATTATCTCTACTGCTAGAGCCATGCTGGTCTACATATCGGTTTATCACAGCGTGAGAGTGTGGGTGGGTTGATGTACAGTAAGTGGTGTGGCAGGAGAAAGCTGATTGATCTACTGTTTGGTGCTGTCAGAGCAGACATGGTGCAGACATGGTGTTGTCATCACCAGGTCCTCAACAAACAGAACCTTGACCCATTCAGCAACGGTCTTATTCATGGCTGACCAACCTGGTCTCAGACTATTTCGTTTTATTCTGTACGTAAACCCATAAATGGGCTCCAACACAAAGACAACGTTGTTAGTAGCCTAAAGTCAAATTAAAATGGAGATTGTTTAAATGAATTAGGCCCTCTCGAATTAGCTTACTTTTAGCACCATAATGCTTTCCATCTCCGTGGCTGCCACTTCATAGTAATGTACGTTATGTAAATTACTTGAATATGGCTTATTGTGAGATCAATAACTCTGATAAATAGCTTCCTTATGGGCAACAAAACATACTGTTTTTATTTAAATTAATTATAGCCGTAGCAAGCTTTTTATTGAACCTTTATTTAACTAGGCAAGTCAGTTAAGAACAAATTTTTATTTACAATGAAGGCCTACCCCAGCCAAACCCGGACGACACTGGGTCAATTGTGCACCGCCCTATGGGACTCCCAATCACAGCCGGATGTCATACAGCCTCGATTCGAACCAGGTACTGCGGTGACGTCTCTTGCACTGAGGTGCAGTGTCTTAGACCATCGGTCTCCTTCTTATCTCAAACTGAACAGGACATAAGTAGGCCCAGTCCACACAGCTATTGTATTTTTTAATACAAATGTACTCACCTCCTGATGTGCCACTGTACAGTCATTGTTTAGGCACTACACAAGGGTTCACATAAGCAAGAGCAGGGTGGGTCAGGGCTCATAATTGGGAATGCCTCTCCATTGCAGTGTAATGCAATGTAGCCTAGTTTTGTATACACACCATCCCAGCAGTGCAAAATAGGCTATGGATAATTTTATTGAGACCACATTAGGTACACTTATATTGAGTGCCCAGCAGAGAATCAAGGATGGGGGGCATCATCGGGCACACATGAGATACTTAAATAAGCAACTGATTCTCAAACCCTGAGAAATATAACATGTAATCGATTACAAATTACATGACCCTCCCCTGGACAAAAATAAATAAATACTAAACCCTCCCCCACTGACTGAAATTGAAAAGTAGGACCCTCCTCCATTTTCCTCCGGGTAACTATTGTATAAATGTATATATATTTCCATAATTATCTCATAATGTAGGTAACCTACATGTATCTGCGAGCTGTTGGTTAGAGCGCACGTGCCAAGACCAGAGTGTGCACATTTGCTATATAACGCAACAGTTTTTGTGACCAAACCATCAGCAGAGTTGAATGCGATGGAAACCCATTTTTAATTTGTCACATTGGAATTTAACCACAAACATTATTGTCATGTGCACTACGTCATCACGTACAGACTTTTTTCCCCAATAAGTCTGTTTGATGGAAACACATCTCTGGTGGAAAAAGGTGCATATTAGTTAATGCACATTTTTGAATATTAACTTGAAATTTTCCCTGACCAGGATTACTCACAGAAGGAGAGGACTATGGCCGAGGCACTTGAGGACCTGAAGGCTAACTTCTACTGTGAGCTGTGTGACAAGCAGTACTACAAGCATCAGGAGTTTGACAACCACATCAACTCTTACGACCATGCTCACAAACAGGTATGGTGCACCTAATACCTCCTACCATGCAATTAATTCAGACTAGTTACATTTCAACGTTGCCAAATGCAAAAAAATTATAATCTACGAATGACAAAGAAAACACTGTCAACATAGCACTCTCCAAAAAAAGGGCATATTTGATTTCAGAGTACAGATCAGATGAATATGAGGGGATAAAAAGGTGTTTGTTCTTCCATACTACAGTATTTGCATGACTTGCTTAACCTGAGAAAAATATTTGACCTGTGCCCTGAATGAGCATTTTCCCCATTTATTACAGTGTACACATTTATATCCCCTGTTGCCCACAGCAGCTTTTCTCAAACCCTGTCCTGGGGACCCCAAGGGGTGCATGTTTTGGTTTTTGCCCTAGCACTACACAGCTTATTCAAATAATGAACTCATCATCAAGCTTTGATTATTTGAATCAGCAGTGTAGTGCTATGGCAAAAAACTAAATGTGCATCCCTTGGGGTCCCCAGGACTGAGTTTGGGAAACACTGAACTACAGTGAACACATTATTCCACTAAAGGGGATTCTTGTTCATGCCTTCAACAAAGTTTGTGGTCCTTTGAAGCTCAGTTGGTAGAGCATGGCACTTGAAATGCCAGGGAAGTGGGTTTGAATCCCTGTGGGATGCAGAAACTGACATCTGTGCAACAATGTCTCTGGGAAACGTCCACATTATTTCAAGGATTAGCCGCTTCGATCACCGAGACAGCAGACCAGCTCGGCGGCAGAGAGACAAGCTAGCTGTAATCAGGTCAGTATGGGACAAGTGGGTGGACCGCCTTCCATGGTTTTACAACCCTGGGCCAACGTTACTGTTGATGAGCAGTTTATGCCATTTTGGGGCCGCTGCCCCTTCAGGCAGGACATACCGTCTAAACCTGCAAAATATGGAATCAAGCCCGCAAAATATGGAAACAAGTCTGGGATGCCTGTGATGATGCTTCATCATATGCGTGGAACTTGCAAGTGTACAGTTGAAGTCGGAAATTTACATACACTTAGGTTGGAGTCATTAAAACTCATTTTTCAACCACAGTTTTGGCAAATCAGTTAGGACATTTACTTTGTGCATGACACAAGTAATTTTTCCAACAATTGTTTCCAGGCAGATTATTTCACTGTATCACAATTCCAGTGGGTCAGAAGTTAACATACACTAAGTTGACTGTGAATTTAAAAAGCTTGGAAAATTCCAGAAAATTATGTCATAGCTTTAGAAGCTGGATGTATTCAAGGCCTACCTTCAAACTCATTGCCTCTGCTTAACATCATGGGAAATCAAAAGAAATCAGCCAAGAACTCAGAAAAACATTGTAGACCTCCACAAGTCTGGTTCATTCTTGGGAGCAATTTACAAACACCTGAAGGTACCACGTTCATCTGCACAAACAATAGTACGCAAGTATAAACACCATGGGACCACGCAGCCGTCATACCGCTCAGGAAGGAGACACATTCTGTCTCCGAGAGATCAATGTACTTTGGTGCGAAAAGTGCAAATCAATCCCAGAACAACAGCAAAGGACCTTGTGAAGATGCTGGAGGAAACAGGTCCAAAAGAATCTATATCCACAGTAAAACGAGTCCTATATCGACATAACCTGAAAGGCCGCTCAGCAAGGAAGAAGCCACTGCTCCAAAACCGCCATGAAAAAGCCAGACTACGGTTTGCAACTGCACATGGGGACAAAGATCATACTTTTCATACAAAAGTACAAAAGTAATGACCATTGTTATGTTTGGAGGAAAAAGGGGGAGGCTTGCAAGCTGAAGAACACCATCCCAACCGTGAAGCACGGGGATGGCAGCATCATGTTGTGGGGGTGCTTTGCTGCAGGAGAGATTGGTGCACTTCACAAAATAGATGACACAATGAGGTAGGAAAATTATGTGGATATATTGAAGCAACATCTCAAGACATCCGTAATGAAGTTAAAGCTTGGTCACAAACTGGTCTTCCAAATGGACATTGACCCCAAACATACTGCCAAAGTTGTGGCAAAATGGCTTAAGGAAAACAAAGTCAAGGTATTGACTCACAAAGCCCTGACCTCATCCCTAGAGAAGATTTGTGGGCAGAACTGAAAAAGCGTGTGTGAGCAAGGAGACCTACAAACCTGGCTCAGTTACACCAGCTCTGTCAGGAGAAATGGGTCAAAATTCACCCAAATTATTGTGGGAAGCTTGTGGAAGGCTACCCGTTTCGGGTTTGACCCAAGTTAATCTAGCCACCGTTTCACATTTCAAAAAGGCTTTACGGCAAAAGCACCCCATCGAACAAACACATGACAATCACATTTCAACCCACCAGGCGCGACACAAAACTCAGAAATAATGATATAATTCATGCCTTACCTTTGAAGATCTTATTCTGTTGGCACTCCAATATGTTCCATAAACATCATAAATGGTCCTTTTGTTCGATAAATTCCGTCGTTATATCTCCAAAATGTCCATTTATTTGGCGCGTTTGATACAGAAAAACACCGGTCCAACTCGCGCAACATGACTACAAAATATCTAATAAGTTACCTGTAATCTTTTTCCAAACATTTCAAACAACTTTCCTAATCCAGCTTTAGGTATTTTTTTTTACGTATATAATCAATCAAATTTAAGACTGGATAAACTGCGTTCAATAGCATATAAAAACAAAGTGGAGCGAGCTTTTAGGTCGTGCGCCCCAACCACAACAGTACACTTTGCTATCCAACCAGATGAGAAATGAAGAAGTAGCCATTTCCTAAAGGAAAAACATCAACCAATTTCTACAGACTGACATCTAGTGGAAGCAATAGGAACTGCAAGCAGGTGCCTTAGAAATCTAGATTCATATAGAAAACAATTGAAAACACTGTCACCTCAACAACAACAAAAATCCTGGATGGTTTGTCCTCGGGGTTTCCAAATAAGTTATGTTATACTCACAGACGTAATTTTAACAGTTTTAGAAACTTTATAATGTTTTCTATCCAAATCTAGATATGCATATCCTAGCTTCTGGGCCTGAGTAGCAGGCAGTTTACTTTGGGCACGCTTTTCATCCGGACGTGAAAATACCGCCCCCTAGCCCAAAGAGGTTAACAAAAAGTTAAGCTGTATTTTGGTGTATTGCACTTGTGATTGTATGAAAGTTAAATATTTCGAAAAAAAAGTATTATTAGATTTCGCACTCTGTTGTCGAAACATTCAGCTAGTGGAACTCCTAGTCGTAAAAGGTTAAATAATTTAAAGACAATGCTGCCAAATACTAATTGAGTGTATGTACACATCTGACCCAGTGGGAATGTGATGAACGAAATAAAAGCTGAAATATAGTTCTCTCTACTATTATTCTGACATGTCACATTCTGAAAATAAAGTGTTGATACTAACTGACCTAACACAGGGAATTCTTACTAGGACTATATGTCAGGAATTGTGAAAAACCGAGTTTAAATGTATTTGGCTAAGGTGTATGTAAACTTCTGACTTCCACTGTATATGGGGAAGCCAGATGGAGGAGCCCCTGAGAAGAGCCAAGGGATGAAGGTTGTCCTTGGATGTGACACAGTGACTACGTGGCCACAACATCATATGCAATAACTTTTTAACTTTGCACAAGCTGGGCCAGGAGTTCCTCAAGAGGAAGCTGACGATGGTAGGAAGAGTACGAAAAAACAAGCCAGAACTCATACCTCAGCTGTTGAATACAGCTATCAATTCCTGTAAGTTTGTGTTCACGGCCGACACGTCCCTAGACATAAATATGGCACTCATGAGTAAATCCATTTGCACCACACAGACAGTAAAACTCTGTCCCTCATGTGGTGTGTAGACCGGCCTTAATTTGTGTTCAATGGGGTTCATTTGTCATTTCCGTAAAGTACTGTATGTAAAATGTGTCCTTCCAATTTGTTCAGGTCAAAGCAATAAACATCAATAGTGATGAAAACCTTGTTTCATTTATATTTGTTCAAGATAAACATGATTTATTCCACCCATGTCTTGATTTTGTTTGCAAATATATTTTTTTTTACAAATAGCTCTTTTATTGATAAATGTGATCTGGCAGAGGTAAATAGCAAATATAAAAGAAGGATTTTTAAGTCTTGAGACATGGACTGTGTATGTATGCCATTTGAAGGGTGAATGGGCAAGACATACGATTTAAGTGCCTTTCAATGGGCTTTGGTAGTAGGTGCCAGGCTGCTGGGTTTTTCACACTCAACAGTTTCCTGTGTGTATCAAGAATGGTCCACCACCCAAAGGACATCCAGCCAACTTGACACAACTGTGGAAGAATTGGCGTCAACATGAGCCAGCATCCCTGTGGAACGCTTTCGACACCTTGTTAGAATCCATTCCATGACAAATTGAGTCTGTTCTCAGAGCAAAATAGGGTGCAACTCAATATTAGGAAGGTTTTCCTAATGTTTTGTACACTCCATGTATATTAAGTTTTTGAGGTTTGATCAAATGTGACCAGATATCTCTATGAATGTCAAATTTAAGTGGTTCCCTTAATTTTTTATTTGATAAAAGTACAGACTCCAAGCTTCAAAATGGTACATACACTGTAGTTGGAGGAAACATGGGAAAGTTATGCTGCTTTGAAAGTTGATAAACTTGATATCCCACTTAGAAGACAAGCAGAAAATACCCTTGAAAGATTTTGATGAGGTTTTCACACTTGCTAAATAGGTTTTCTTTGTTTACTCCCATTCAGCATTGTTCACAACATCTTAATCATTAGTCCCATCCATCTCTTGAAGAATTCACATGCAGATGCATGACCAATTGTCACCATAGTCAACCTCCATGATCTCAGCCAGTCTTTGTTAGCCAGGAAGTATCCTGTCTTTCTCCATATAAAGCTCAGCGCTTCTCCTTGGCTAAACTAGGCTCATAATCATATTTACGGATCACATACATGTTTGTAATTAAGGCCTAGAAAGTTCACATATGCAAGAAGGCATTTCTGGATAAAAAAAATATTATTTCTTTATTTTTCTTTCTTTCTTTCTCTCTTTCTTTCTTTCTCTTTCTTTCTTTCTTTCAAACAGCATTACTGCGAGGTAGGAACTATTGTCAAACGTCCCTGATTCTGTAACGAGTCACAAATGTAATTCATATTTGTTTAAAGATCACATGCTAACCTAAGCTGAACTGTATCTGCATTATTAATTTAGTATTAACATCCATTCTCACTTAACAAGCACAGGTCAATGAATAAACCAGTTTTCCGACATATACTTAACACTGACAGAGCTAATTCCTCTAGCTGGCTGTGTTATCCTACACACAAGGAGTAGGGTGAAGTTTCCCTTAGATCTTGGGTCCGAATTGCATTGTCAGTATTGCAAGGTAAATATTGGGGGAGGGGAAGCTGATCCTAGACCTGTGCCTAGTGTAAACTACTTCCCGGAGCAGCCTACAACAGCATAGTTGGAACAGTCTAAATATCAGTTCCACTTTGACCCCAGCTAAAAAGCAGATTGATGAGAACCAAAAAGACAGTAGCCTGGTTTAGATCTACATGTGATTTAGCAAACTCCTGTGACCAGGGCAGTTGTAGCTAAAGCGTCACACAGATCTGGTCTAGGCTAGCAGGTGAGTGTTTAAAGGTGTCAAAAATTAGAGTACTTCTGTGATGGTTCTCTCAACAGTGTCCGATAATTATTAACAAAAAAAACGTTATTCTGCAAAACAATAACATGACAATGTCACATGCATTTCATTGTGCATTGTGTATTTCCATGTAAGTGATAATGCCCAAGAAGCTGGTGTTTGGAGGATATATTGGCATGGGTGGTGTTAACTGTGCCAATATATCCTCCAAACACCGGCTTCGAGGGTGTTATCACTCTTATCCCTTTATTGCTAGCTAGCCAACTACGGCTAATTTACAGTCAGTCAAAGTGCAGCCAGATTAATAGCAAAGTATCTGCATTTGTTTAAGCTGTGTTCTAGTGACATTTATTTGGATATATCCATAATAATGAGCTAATGAGTTGCAATTTCGCCTGGCATAGAAAATGTGCTTTCTCGTAGGGACACGGTTGTAGCCAACAACACAGCTAATGCAATCACTTCAAACTGAATCTGGAAAGACTGCAAACTAACAGACATTTTTTCAATTGACAATTCTTTGTATATATCCATAAAAATTATGCTAGCTGATTCATGATTTCGACTGGGTGGGAAACTTTGCCTGTCTGTTCCGACGCGTTCATTACTATGGGACAGCTGGAGATCGAATTTGAATATTGAAACAATGTTGCAAAAGTCGGAGAGACAGAGAGCAAGGTTTTTTCAAATCTCGGCTGTTGAAAACAAAATGTTAGTTCAAAAGGAATGTGAGATAATGTTGAGATAATGTGAGATAATGCTTTTTATAGTGGAGATCAAGTGTATAAAGTGCCTGGCTGTGCTGGATTGGATTGCACAGTCAGATGGAATAGAGTAAATAGGCATTTTAAAAGATTAAGCCGGTGGTAACTTGTGGAATAGACACAGGATGTAATGCGATTTTAACCAATCAGCATTCAGGATTAGACCCACCTGTTGTATAATATATTAATAAGTAATGTAAAGACTATGACATTTGGCTGAACAAAAGATTGTGTCTGCATATACAGTCATTTATCTACATTACATTCTACCTTCGAGGGCAACATTTGCATCAATAGTCACTTGTACCTACACCTCACTTGTAGAATGAAAAGGCTAAACATTTTGGAGAGCCTGCAAGAAGTAGAAGCTCAATAGCATGTGTCTATTGGACAGGCTCGTCCTATACTGTAAGCCCAGCACATTAACAATTGCCTGGCCCCTCTGCTCGATAATCCTGAGAGAAGAGGCTACTTAACATGACAAAATTATCTCGGATGCATACAAATTATCTTCTGGCTTTGTGATCCAGCCACTCTAAATGCAACCACCAGAGTACTTCAAAGAGGTAAGGTCACATAGCCTTGCTGAGTTGTGTGTAATACAAAAGAGCCTGTGTAGAATACATAAGGTGGAGCCATTCGTGGGTTTGGGTAATTATAGAGCCCTATAGATGATCTATTCTATTAGGTGAAAAATAAAGATATATTATGGCAAATGTAGGGTTAGTTCACTCAAGGGTGACAACAGTTGTACACACAATAGTTGTGGGTGATTAACGCTAAACACTTCTTTAAAGAACACTAGGTGTATAAACACTAATTGCTAAATGTGCATAATCTGCATTTGTGTTTATGGTCACACAACAGTTGTGGGAAAAATGCATTGTCTAACTTCTGTTCCACTGAGTGTGAACTCAGTCCTAGGGTATGAGTCTATAATTAAACATGTTGTAAATTGTGAAGCAATGTGATCAATAAACCTCACTTTCCCAATCACTGCAATGTTGTCTTGTTTTGATATGTGCTTGCTTCATTGAATTAAAAACAGTTGTAGGGTTAACTGTAAGGATATGGTAACCAATTAGTGAACGTCAGGATTGCTGATTTAGAATAAGTTGGATAAGGTTAGCCAACGTGAATGAATGAGATGTGAGTTGTTGTGGCATAAAATGTGTGCATATAATATTCTTACAACACATGCCTCCAGAGATTTACAGCACTGTGGGTGGCTGTCTGATACTGTACAGTTAGTTTAAAACCTTCTCCATAGAGAAATTATATCTCCACTGGGTTCCAATGCCTTATATTGGAGAGGACCATCTAAGGAAATAAAAAATGATCTGAAAGAGTAATATCACTTAAAACCTCTTACTTCTACCCCCTCCTTTTTCGAACATTCTGTTAAAAATCGCGCAACTTTTCAGCGTCCTGCTACTCATGCCAGGAATATAGTATATGCATATGATTAGTATGTGTGGATAGAAAACACTCTGAAGTTTCTAAAACTGGTTAAATCACGGCTGTGACTATAACAGATTGTGTGTTTCATTGAAAAACGCAAGAAAAACTGCTCTCTGAAAGCTAAAAATAATTTCCATAAGTCACTTCCATGGGTTGTTAAAAGAGGACAAAATGTAATATCGACCTGCATGCAATTCATACAAATTCCACACGATGTCGCCATTGTCGTCATTTTCAATTGAATTTATTGTTGGAAAATCCATCTATCTGGCTTCCGTTTCTTCCAGTCTCCACCCGGATGTTGTTAATGTGGACATTGGCAGCCATTGATTTGCAAACGAGGAGCTATTGAATATACATCGCCCTGTAATCATTTTGATAGATTATAAATGTTTACTAATACCTAAAGTTGGATTACAAAAGGATTTCGAAGTGTTTTGTGAAAGTTTATCGTCGACTTTTTTAATTAAAAAAAATTACGCAGCGTTTAAAAACGATGTTTTTTTCTGAATGACACAGCTTCCATAGAAAGCTATTTTGGGTATATATGGACCGATTTAAACGAAAAAAAGACCCAATAGTGATGTTTATGGGGCATATAGGAGTGCCAAGAAAGAAGCTCGTCAAAGGTAATGAATGTTTTATATTTTATTTCTGCGTTTTGTGCTGCGTCGGATAAGCAGAGTCTTTGTTTACGTCGCATTCAGGCATTTTCAGGTGGTGCATGCTATCAGATAATACCTTCTCATGCTTTCGCCGAAAAGCATTTTAAAAATCTGACTTGTTGGCTAGGTTCACAACGAGTGTAGCTTTAATTCAATACCCTGCTTGTGAATTTTGATCAAGGTTTGAGTTTTAACGAGTACATTTAGCATTTAGCGTAGCGCATTTGCATTTCCAGGTGCCTACTTGAGACATATGCGTCTCAAGTAGAGTCAAGAAGTTAATTCAATTAGTTTGGCTGGAGTAAGCTACTCCAATGGCTGACTCTGTACAGTAGATAATGAGTCTGGTGATATTTCTTCTCTCTGCCAGAGACTGAAAGAGCTGAAGCAGCGGGAGTTTGCCCGGAACGTGTCCTCCAAATCCAAGAAGGATGGCAGAAAGCAAGAGAGAGCACTACGACGTTTACATGAGCTGGCCAAACAGCGGCTGGAGGGCCAACGGTGGGTAGACCAGCCAATGGACTCGTATGTGTCCCTATATGACAGAATTGCAACAGGCTGTAAATTAGTTTTAGAACTAGTTGGAATTGTAATTTACGTAAGTTAAAATACCTATCAAAATAAATGTTAGATGTATTTATTTTTGGGGGATGAATAAGACGATGAGCACGGCAGTTACATGCACACAATGTGATTAGTGTGGATAGTCTAGTTAATATAATAGTTCATTTAGAACATGTCCATGCTTTGCAAGAAGAACAATTTCCCTAACAATTATGTTTACATGGACACATCTCAAATCTGGCTGCTGATGGGACTTTTGATAAATGCAGAAAATCGGCAATCAAAATAAACGTTCTACCACAGTGACCATGTTATTGTGTTAGAATAACAATAACACTATTTGATTCTGAGTTCAGACATATACAGTTTGTATGAAAACCAGGTGTTTTAAATCGGTGTATGTTTACTTTGATTATGACCTTACGCCGATTACGATAAGCAGAGTAAGGTGTTTGCATGACTAATGCCATACTCTGCCTTCTGCCATAATCAGTAAAATATATAATTATTATTGTGCATGTAAACATACTCATTGTCACCAGTTGTTTTTTGGTGTTGATTTTTGGATGTTGGCTGCTATCATACTGATTCTAGTGTCAACTCCTTTCTGTGCAGCGTACCTGGTAGTGGACCCATGTTCCGATCTACCACTGTGGCCGTGGAGGAAGGCTACAGGGGAGCCCGTGGTGACAGAGCCAGCAGCCGGGCACAGAACAGCACCCAGGAACACACAATGTGTCCAAACATCACCTTAGACACACTTGCAGATAACACCAGCACCATTCAGGCCCAGCAAACTCCCAGCACTGTGACCGGAAAGTGTGGCCAAAAAATCTCTTTCTCCTTCCCTAAAAAGGCCTCTCTGAAGCTGGAGTCTTCGGCGGCGGTGTTCTGCCAGGCCGGGGAGGACGGGTCAAGCAGGCATGCATGTAGACAGAGGCTCAGTGTGCAGCTCAACTCCCCACGGCCTCCCACTGGCCTAGACTCCCCCAGCCCCCCTGCCAGAGAGAAGGCTCTGCATAACAAGGGGAAGATTCACATTGCAGGCTCACAGGTTCAGGGGTTAACCAATGCACCATCAGGATCAGACAGCTCGATGCCCCCAGCTGATTTGTGCACTATCCTCGTTTATTCTGAGGATGTGGCTTTTCCCTGCACAGTCCAATCTTCCATGTTTCTCTCCCATTCAAACACATTAGATGACTGTGAACTGGACATGGTGCAGGGAAGTCTAAAATGCAACCTGGCTGAACAAAGACAGGAAACTGAGGTGGAACAGGGACAGAGGACAGAGCCTGACAAAATCATGTTAGCAGATAATGTCTCCCATAAGGGAGGACACCCATTGTCGAACTGTGCTAATCATTCGAATGAAGCAATTTACACTCAACCCCAAGACAAAGATCTAAGTGTGTCAGAGGATGAGAAATGGACAGTTGCAAGGCCATGTAAACCTTTCTACTCTATCCTCAGTAGAAATGGGAAAACAGTGCTCCAGTGGCCCTCTGAGATGTTGACATTCACCAGGACAAGTCCATCTATTTCCTTCAGCTGCAACCCACTCCATTTTGACTTCAGAGCCTCCACTAAAGACGCTGGCTGCAGAGTGGTGGAAAGAGATGTCGAGAAATCAGCTGAATTAGCTAAGAAGTCCTACAGCGATGAAGCAACCCTGGAAACACGTGAGCTGTTTAAGAGCTTGCCAAGCCCAGAGCGCATCCTTGTTCGGGAGGATTGCGAGAGGCCTAAAAGTCATGGTTGCGAGGAGCCAAGCAACACACTCATCAGAAAGGATGAGCAGTGTTGCAATTATTCAGCACAGTTGGCAACCACAAGCTTGACACACACAGCTATGGCTGTGGACACACGCAGGTGTTGTAGCACAAGCCAGAGGAGGAGAAGGCGGCAGGGGCACAGACGGATGACTCACCAGGGGGGTGACAGATATGAAGGGGCAACAGAAAGATTTGGTAATTGCCTGACACTTCCCAATCATTGTGAAAGACTTGATGACCAAATAAGTGATAGCAGTGCAAAACAATTTCAGCCAGACGAGCCCAAGAAATCACCCTCAATTGAGGGCAACGAGGGGAGAATTGAAGCTTACAGAGACACAGCAGGTGTTGTGAGGCAGGCATTGGCAGAGTGTGTGAATGGCCCAGCAGCTAGTCTGGCCCACTCTAATGAGGCTCTCCAGGGTCCAGGACAGATCAACGAGGGCAATATGCGCAATCAGCAGTCCAAACACATAAATGCCATAGAACACACATCTCTCAACTGTGGATCTCTCCAGACCAACCCGGTCATCACAAGCGCAGACCAGATTAATAAAATAGATCCCACACTCTTAAAACACCAGCCACTCCCTGAATCACTGTTACAGGAAGGTGGAAGATGTCGAAAAAGGACTATGGATGACCAAACTGTCGGTAGTACTTGTGTGAACTCTTTGCATAAACCAAACAAGAGGCGAAGAAGGAGGAGAAGGGCATGTGGAGCTCATCAGAGTTCAGTGGCTGATGTGAGCGGTGGAGAGAGATATGAGCAGAGTCGAGGAGCAAATGGCCTTAGCCCATGCACTGGCTCTGACTCCCCTGGACCTGAGGATAAATTGAACCCTGATGCACTTGAGAAGAGTATTGACAGTGTAAATGGCAGATCCAGCTGCAAAGGCCAGATCAATGGGTCAGATCTCAAGAGGTATATTTTTGATTCCGGAGCTAAGGGCTCAGATGTTATTGTTGCACATAAGTCTGTGATGAGCCCAGATCAGCCCAACTTTCACAGTAAGAGTGATGGCTCCTGTAAAGTATTTCTACCAATAGGCAATGGGAAAATGTCAGAGACCTTGAATGCTAGCTACACAAAATTAGAGCAGGAATCATTTAACTCAAAGGACAGTTACAGGTCCACACTGGACAGACTGGAGAAGCATTGCCTCCAACATCTCCAAGCCCACAGGAAGGCTATGGACTATCAAACGTTCCCTGACAAACTGAAACCAGTTTTAGCCAGCCCGCACATCCCTGTGTCCTCCCCCATAGTACTACAACCTATACAACTTCCTCTACCATTATCCACCTCCATCACCATCCACCAGACTTTCCTGCAGCACCATGCTGACTTCCTCCAGCCACAGCCCCTACTCATGTCACCTATCCTCCCCTTCACTCACCTGCCACTGGGGGCAGAGGTTTGCCCACACAGTCACTCTCCCTTTATTTACCAAGACCCAATTTCGGTCATGGCACGACCGAGCCTGCACCCCATGACTATGTCCTTTCACCCCCTGCCTCGCACTATGTTTCCTCATATGTTCCCACATCACCACACTGTCATCCCCCTACAACCTCTGTTTTAAGAATACATTGTCCCCTATAGAATTATAATTACTAGTGTAGCCCTCTTTGCTTTGTAAAGTCTGGTTTTGACGACATAGTATATACACTATATGTACACAAGTATATGGACACCCCTTCAATATGTGGATTCGGCTATTTCAGCCACACCTGCTGCTGACAGGTGTATAAAAATAAGCACACAGCCATGCAATCTCCATAGACAAACATTGGCAGTAGAATGGCCTTACTGAAGAGCTCAGTGACTTTCAATGTGGCATCGTCATAGGATGCCACCTTTCCAACAAGTCAGTTTGTCAAATGTCTGCACGGGTAGAGCTGCCCCGGTCAACTGTAAGTGATGTTATTGTGAAGTGGAAACATCTAGAAACAACAACGGCTCAGCCGAGAAGTGGCCACACAAGCTCACAGAACGGGACCGCCAAGTGCTGAAGCACTTAAAAATCATCTGTCTTCAGTTGAAATACTCAATACCGAGTTCCAAACTGCCTCAGGATGAAACATCAGCACAATAACTGTTTGTCGGGAGCTTCATGAAATGGGTTTCCATGGCCGAGCAGCAGCACACAAGCCTAAGATCACCATGCGCAATGCCAAGCGTCGACTGGAGTGGTGTAAAACTCACCACCGTTGGACTCTGGAGCAATGGAAACGCGTTCTCTGGAGTAATGAATCACGCTTCACCATCTGCCAGTCCGATGGATGAATCTGGGTTTGACGGATGCCAGGAGAACGCTACCTGCCTGAATGTATAGTGCCAACTGTAAAATGCCGAATGCGAGCCTAATCACCCAACATCACTGCCCGACCTCACTAATGCTCATGGCTGAGTGGAAGCAAATCCCCATACCAATGTACCAACATCTAGTGGAAAGCCATCCCAGATGAGTGGAGGCTGTTATAGCAACAAAGGGACACCAACTCCATGTTAATGCCCATGATTTTGGAATGAGATGTTTGACGAGCATATAGTGTACTGGTAGTGCTTTGTTAGAGCGTTAGAACGTTTATCTATTATTTTAGGGCAGCTCTCATTGTATTTATTTATCTATTGTATATCAGCCAGCATAGCGTTCTGTGTGAAAATGTGTGAAGACAGCTTCTCTGTCGAAACATTGATTATTAAAATATTGCATAGGAGCTCTTAGAGGATGCGGCTCTCCTTTTCTTGTTCAAGTGTTCTACTCCGCTAGCCAGCAACTCGCCTAAACAGATGCGTGTTTCTTTCGCCTCCGAAAAATCTATTTCCAGAATGGGTTATCGAACACCCAAGTATTTGATAGAGGTTTCCAACACTTCTCCACTGTCAGTGTGTTTTCTTGTTTTGCATAGTTCTAGAGCAACTTTAAGAATATTTTAAATACAGACCATTCCATTTTAAGGTTTTATCAGCATCAGCTTTATCAGACTATGAGGATTGAGTTTTTAATAATTCACTATGGATTCTAATAGTGTTTACCATTATGTAATGGGAATATGTTTTAGAATTAATATATTGTGCTTAAATGTTATCGTTTTAATGATTCCTTTAAAATAGTTCAAATATAATTCCACTTGGGTGGAGGAAAGATATTCCATTGTGTCATCTATTATGTAGGTACAGTTGAAGTCGGAAGTAAACATACACCTTAGCCAAATACATTTAAACTCAGTTTTTCACAATTACTGACATTTAATCATAATAAAAATTCCCTGTCTTAGGTCAGTTAGGATCACCACTTTATTTTAAGAATGGCAAATGTAAGAATAATAGTAGAGATAATTAATTATTTCAGTTTATATTTCTTTCATCTGTAGTGGAAATTTCCTGTATTTACCAAATCATGAGAGCAAACCACACACAAGTCAGAGTTATCATAAAGTCCATCTTTAATTATATGAGCTCCATCACAACCCTGTGACTCTCAGATTAATTCAGTGTCCATAAATGAATTCTCTGAGAGTGCTTACAAAACAGTTCTTAGTATAATTTATAGCCAAGACACACCCATCTCAACTCACATGACAAATAACAGATCTTAGGAACATTATAAAGGAAGACTTTACTTGAGAGAGGAGTATCCCATAGCCAGACAGCATTGGCTATGAATTATCGATCAGCTTTGTCTCCTAAACTATGTTCTTATCTCGCTCTTAGTACCACTCAGGACAAAAAAACAAAACCTCATCCCCTAGCATATATCAAATACACCCCTCCTGGACAAGACCACAGAGACACAGTGACTGGCACACAGACATTGTGGAGCCAAGAGATAATTGGTTCCCCGTCAATTATCCCTTCACATGGTTTAAAAGATATGTTTACATATGAAGACAAGCTTGACCTCTCCCCTCTCTGCAGCCCAAGTAACTGAACCCAGGACAGAGAAAGGATAACTGCCAATGGCCACCACTGTAGTAAAACAAGATACATTCTAAATGAGAAGTAACTCACAAGCATATAATGAAAATAAAACATCTTATCTATGTTACCCAACTATTCTGATACATCCCCAACACATCACATTCACAGTGGGTCAGAAGTGTACATACACACAATTAGTATTTGGTAGCATTGCCTTTAAATTGTTTACCTTGGGTCAAACATTTTGGGTAGCCTTCCACAAGCTTACCACAATAAGTTGGGTGAATTTTGCGCCATTCCTGCTGACAGAGCTGTTGTAACGGAGTCAGAGCACACGCTTTTTAAGTTCTGCCCACAAATTCTCTCAAGGTTTGAGGTCAGGGCTTTGTGATGGCCACTCCAATACTTTGCCTTTTGTTTTCCTTAATTAAGCCATTTTGCCACAACTTTGGAAGTATGTTTGGGGTCATTGTCCATTTGGAAGTCCATTTGCGACCAAGCTTACACATCCTGACTTATGTCCTGAGATGTTGCTTCAATACCTCATGATGCTATCTATTTTGTGAAGTGCTCCAGTCCCTCCTGCAGCAAAGCACCCCCACAACATGATGCTGCCATCCCGTGCTTCACGACTGGGATGTTGTTCTTCGACTTGCAAGCCTCCCCCTTTTTCCTCCAAACATAACGATGGTCATTATGGCCAAACAGTTTTATTTTTGTTTCATCAGACCAGAGGACATTTCTCCAAAAAGTACGATCTTTGTCCCCATGTGCAGTTGCTTTTTAATGGCGGTTTTGGAGCAGTGGCTTCTTCCTTGCTGAGCAGCCTTTCAGGTTATGTCGATATAGGACTCATTTTTCTGTGGATATAGACCATTTTTTACCGGTTTCCTCCATCATCTTCACAAGGTCCATTGCTGTTGTTCTAGGATTGATTTGCCCTTTTCACACCAAAATACATTCATCTCTAGGAGACAGAACGTGTCTCCTTCCTTAGCGGTATGGCGGCTGCGTGGTCCCATGGTGTTTATACTTGTGTACTATTGTTTGTACAGATGAACGTGGTTCCGTCAGGCGTTTGGAAATAGTTACCAAGGATGAACCAGACTTGTGGATGTCTACAAAAAATGTTCTGAGGTCTTGGCTGATTTCTTTTGATTTTCCAACGATGTCAAGCAAAGAGGCACTTTGCAGGTAGGCCTTGAAATACATCCACAGGTACACCTCCAATTGACTCAATTGATGTCAATTAGCCTATCAGAAGCTTGACATCATTTTCTGGAATTGTCTAAGCTTTTTAAAGGCACAGTCAACTTAGTGTATTTAAACTTCTAACCCACTGGAATTGTGATACAGTGAATGGTAAGTGAAATAATCTGTCTGTAAACAGTTGTTGGAAAAATTACTTGTGTCATGCCGAAAGTAGATGTCCTAACCGACTTGCCAAAACTAGTTTGTTAAAAAGGAATTTGGGGATTGGTTGAAAAACGAGTTTTAATGACTCCAACCTAAGTGTATGTAAACTTCCGACTTCAACTGTATGCGGATGACTCAACACTATACACATCAGCTACTACAGCGACTGAAATGAATGCAACACTCAACAAAAAGCTGCAGTTAGTTTCAGAGTGGTTGGCCAGGAATAAGTTAGCCATAAATATTTCTAAAACTAAAAGTATTGTATTTGGAACAAAATACTCAATAAACCCTAAACCTCAACTAAATATTGTGATAAATATTGTGGAAATTGAGATGACTAAACTGCTTGGAGTAACCCTAGATTGTAAACTGTCGTGGTCAAAACATATTGATACAGTAGTAGCTAAGATGGGGAGAAGTATGTCTATAATAATGCGATGCTCTGCCTTCTTAACAACATTGTCAACAAGGCAGGTTCAACAGGCCCTAGTAATATTCACACCTTAACTACTGTTCAGTCATGTGGTCAGATGCCACAAAAAAGGACTTTGGAAAATTGCAGTTGGCTCAGAGAGCTAATATTAATAATATTCATGTCAATCTCTCCTGGCTGAAAGTGGAGGAGAGATTGACTTCATCACTACTTGTATTTATGAGAGGTATTGACATGTTGAATGCACTGAGCGGTCTGTCTAAACTACTGGCACACAGCTCGGACACCCATGCACACAGTACTGTATAGAGCCATGACTACATGGAACTCTATTCCACATCAAGTAACTGACGCAAGCAGTAAAATTTGATTTAAAAAAACAGATTAAAAAAATAACTTAAACACCTTCACAGCGGGGACTGTGAAGCAACACAAACATTGGCACAGACACATGCATACATAGACACACACAAACACGATAACATACGCACTATACATACACATGGATTTAGTACTGTAGATGTTTGGTATTGGTGGAGTAGGGGCCTGAGGGTACACAATGTGAAATCTGTGAATGTATTGTAATGTTTTTAAAATTATATCTGCCTTAATTTTGCTGGCCCCCTGAAGAGTACAAATACAATGGTAGGGACTAACTGAGCTGGTCTTGGGTCATTGATTGTTTCAACGCAGCCTTGAAATGCGTGGACAGAGCCCAGGAGCAAAGAGGATTTTGATGGACTGCCTCATTCCTATAGAGTATCTTTAGAATTCAAGGCACACTTCCACAGCATTCTGCAGCGATACGTCATCCCATCTGGTTTGCGCTTAGTTTGACTGTCATTTGTTTTTCAACAGGACACTGACCAAAACACACCTCCAGGCTTGGTAAGGGCTATTTGATCAAAAAGAAGAGTGATGGTGCTGCATCAGGTGACCTGGCCTCCAAAATCACCCGACATCAACCCAATTGAGATGGTTTGGGATGTGTTGGACAGCAGAGTGAAGGACAAGCAGCCAACAAGTGCTCTGCATATGTGGGAACTGTTTGGAAAGCATTCCAGGTGAAGCTGGTTGAGAGAATATCCTGGTAGTGTGGTGCCAGGATAACAATCTCTCCCTTAACATGACCAAGACAAAGGATATGATCGTGGACAACAGGAAAAGGAGGGCCGAGCATGCCCCCCATTCTCATCGATGGGGCTGTTGTGGAGCAGGTTGAGAGTTTCAAATTGACTTGATTTGGCACAAAAAAAAGATTGGCAAGGGTCCTCAGATCCTCAGAAAGTTCTACAGCCACACCATCGAGAGCATCCTGACCGGTTGCATCACTGCCTGGTATGGCAACTGCTCGGCCTCCGACCGCAAGGCAATACAGAGGGTAGTGCGTATGGCCCAGTACATCACTAGGGCCAAGCTTCCTGCCATCCAGGACCTCTATACCAGAAGGTGTCAGAGGAAGGCCCTAAAAATTGCCAAAGGCTCCAGCCACCCTAGTCATAGACTGTTCTCTCTACTACCGCACGGAAAGCGGTACCGGAGCGCCAAGTCTAGGTACAAAAGGCTGAAATACATCCACAGATTCCTGAACATTTAATTAAATGGCTTCCCAGACTATTTTAATGTATCCCCCCCCCCCCCCCCCCCCCATTTTTACGCTGCTGATATTATCTATGCACACTCAATTTATCTCTACCTACATGTACATATTAGCTCAATTGCTTCGACTAACCTGTGGCCCCACACATTGACTCTGTACCGGTACCCCTGTATATAGCCTTGCATCTGTTATTTTGTTGTTGCTTTTTAGTTATTTGATATTTGTATTTTTTTTTTCGTCTAATATTTAATACTCTTTATTATATATATACAGTTAAAGTCAGACGTTTACATACACTTAGGTTGTAGTCATTAAAACTCATTTTCAACCAATTAATTAGCCTATCAGAAGCTTCTACAGCCATCATTTTCTGGAATTTTCCAAGCTGTTTAAAGGCACAGTCAACTTAGTGTATGTAAACTTCTGACCCACTGGAATTGTGATACAGTGAATTAATCTGTCTGCAAATAATTGTTGGAAAAATTACTTGTGTCATGAAACAAAGATGTCCTAACCGACTTGCCAAAATTATAGTGGTTGAAAAATCAGTTTTAATGACTCCAACCTAAGTGTGTGTAAACTTCGACTTCAACTGTATATATATATATATTGTTATATAGTTGTTATATAGTTGTTGTGTTACTTCAGTTTATTTTAGTAAACACTTAACACTTTCTGAACACTGCATGGTTGGTTAAGGGCTTGTAAGTAAGCAATTCACTATACTGTATACAATTTGATTTGACATTTTATTTGATTGTATAACCAATGTGTATTTTTGCATGCTGTTGATGCAATGTTTACAGCCTCAATACTTTATAGTGATTTGCATGTCAGAATAAAGATTCTGGAAGCATCTAAAAAGTTTGGAGAAAGTTGCCAACTAGCGCTGAGCAAAATTGCTAACTAGCATTAGCGCAATGACTGGAAGTCTATGCTAGCAGAAACCCATAGACTTTCAGTCATTGGGCTAAATGTAGTTATAATTGGCTCTCAAAACTATCTCTAACTTCCTTCATAATGGACACAGAGACATAACAGTGGTATCGACAAGTTCATCTGACTGGGGAAGTAAACTGACTTGCCTAGTTAAATAAAGGTGAAATAAATAAATACCGCTTGTCCTGCTTGGTTAGTAAAGTGCAGCCAGGATCCATACAGAGAGAAAGTTTTCCACTTTCTCTCTGTTTATCATACTGGCGCGTGTGTGATGAAGTGTGTTTTGTTTGTGTGTGTTTGTCATTTCACTTTGTTTTGTTTTTGGGAAGCGGGGTGTGGGTGGTGTTTGAGTACTAATTTTAGCTCACAACAAGCTTGTAGCATGATGAATACTAGACAGAAAATCTTTGCAAAGCTCAATGCGGAAGAGGAAAATTATCAAGCACTACACTCATGAACTACTCGATCGACAAAAAGTTCTATAAAGATCTAATAGATTTGCAGGAAAATAACTTGAACTCTTTCCTGCAACCCTTTATGGATTCTACCAACAAAAAAAATCTGTTTAAGGATGTAATGGAATTTAAACATAGTTTGGAATTTAGGCAGTTGGAGGTGGAGGAGCTAAAGGGAATGTCAAAAGCCAGACTACATTCTGAGCATTTTGCAATTTTCCAAACACTTGACAAGCACTTCCAAAAGGAGACTTCCTCGAAAATCAATCGAGGCACAATTGCATTTGAATCGATGGTTTTGAAGACTTGGCATAACACAGAAGTCAAGGCCAAGAAACTCCTGGCAGATCAACTCAAATTGGACACCAAACTCATCGAGGGTGCACAGGAATTGCACTTTGTTCTCCGAAGGACAGCCCAGATCTATACTGGTGAAACTGCTCAGGTTCAAAGACAAGGAAGGAGATTCTCAGGAGAGCGAAGTGCCAGAAGGTAACCAACATCTTCATCAATTAAGATTTGTATGAAAAGGTATGCCTCAAAAGAAAGGAACTGCTGCCATGACTAAGTGAAGAATTGAAACGAGGCAACATCACATACCTAAAGTATGATCAGCTGGTCAATTCACCAGCCCACCCCACCTTTCTTAGGCCTATGGTAAGTGACTCCGCTATAATCAACTGATTTGACACACACACACCCACACATACACACACACATATTTATTCTACTTTGTTCATGTGTTTCACCTAACCTCTGAAGTCTTCAGTGGTGTTATGTGGACAGTGTCAATGTGCATTCCATAGGAAGTGCACGCCTATTGATAAAACTAAGACAAACGTTTGGTTGTATTAGACATGTAAGGCATGCAGTACTGTGTTTCCGTTCCATTCTCTGAATGATTCCGACTGTGTATATCTCTTAGTTGGGCAGGATATCAACCCTGATAACATTGTCTTTAACCCATTAGCTATTAATGAAGCAAACAATAAATATAATGATTGTGTCGATCCAGATTCATATTTCCTGAGATTTACAAGAGATGAGTCTGTCACTTGTGATTACTATAATGTTAAGCAATTTAACAACCTGTATAGCCGTTTATCTATTTCCAAGACAAGCTTATTTTCTAGATTTCATTTGAACGTTCACAGTCTTGCTCAAAATCATGACCTCCTTGTTCAATATCTGTCTTCTCTCAGTCCTGAATTTTCCATTGTTACCCTTTCAGACTGAAGATACAACCATGCTTTATAACAAGTCTCCTTATAATGCTGTTCACCACTGTAGAACCTCAAGAATGGGAGGATTAGTGTCCATTTTTGTTCATTATTTTATTTTATTTGTGAGAGAGGACCTTGCAATTACATTTGATAATATTGATGTTTCATCTCTTTTTACATGAATTCCCTTGTGTACATTTTTTGGTGGTAAGAAAATGGAAATTGGATGCATCTATCGGCCTCCCGATTCTGAAATTGGTCATTCCATTGATATCCTTACATCAACCTTGGATTTGTTTAATAATGAAGATAAAAATGTGTTTTCTACAACAAACAATTAAAAGTGAGAACTACTCACTGACATCTGACTTTTTGAAAACTTTATACAGCTATCTGTATCCCCTCATCTATAACCACACAAGGGAGACCCGTTCATCTTCCACCCTTACTGATATTTTTACAAATCTTTTGAATAATGTGGCTAATACAGGCTAATGACATTATTGACCACTTTCCAATGTTCCACTTCTCTTTGGCAGCTGGAAATGAACAGATGGGAGTAGAATATTTAACCAAAGTACTGTAATTGTGAGCGCTTTAAAAATGTTCATGGGAACATTTTAATAATCAGGCCAAAGTGGAGTCTGCTGACCAGACTTTTTTCACCACTGCTTTCCCTTAGTTAAACCACTTAAGAGAGCAGGAGATGGCATCTGGAAACCTCTGTTTTTATTTATAGATTTTTACCTTTATTTAACTAGGCAAGTCAGTTAAGAACAAATTCTTATTTTCAATGACAGCCTAGGGACAGTGGGTTAACTGCCTGTTCAGGGGTAGGACGACAGATTTGTACCTTGTCAGCTCAGGGAGTTGAACTTACAACCTTGCGGTTACTAGTCCAACGCTCTAACCCTGCCTCCCCGGTAAAAACAAAACCCAAGTGGTATAAAAAGTTACTCACCTACTTCGGATATCTCAAAAAATACATTTTACAAACAAATTCCAGTAATCCTTAAATAATATAAAGTCAAGTTGGAAAATAATGAATCAACTGCTGGATATGAAAAAAGCATCGACAACTATCCAATCTCAATTTATTGTTGGAAATAAGACAGTGATCCTGATGTTATTCCATGTGAATGTATTAACTTTGTTCATGTGGGTTCCTCTCTGTCAAAGAAAATATAGAACTGATGGAAATCCCTTGGATTACATTAGGGACATTTCCCTTCTCTTACTCAGATTGATCCTTCTAATGTAATGGGGGTGATGGAGGTAATTGGTCAATTAAAGCTATTAGCAGCAGGTCATGATGAGATTGGTGCCCCTTTGGTGAAATCAGTGTCTTTCTTCCTCAATTACTGAGCCTCTAATGTAAAGTCGAAAGTTCACATATCCTTACGTTGGAGTCATTAAATCTCGTTTTTCAACCACTTCACAAGTTTCTTGTTAACAAACTATAGTTTTGGCAAGTTGGTTAGGACATCGACTTTGAGCATGATACAAGTAATTTTCCCAAAAATGGTTTACAGACAGATTATTTCACTTATAATTCACTGGATCAGAATTCCAGTGGGTAAGAAGTTTACATACACTAAGTTGACTGTGCCCTTAAACAGTTTGGAAAATTCCAGAAAATTATGTAATGGCTTTAGAAGCTTCTGATAGGCTAATTGACATCATTTGAGTCAATTGGAGGTGTACCTGTGAGTGTATTTTAATAAGAACTCAGTGCCTCTTTGCTTGAAATTATGGGAAAATCAAAGGAAATCAGCCAAGACCTTAGAAAAAGGTACCACGTTCATCTGTACAAACAATATTAACGCAAGTATATACACCATGGGACCACGCAGCCGTCATACCACTCAGGAAGGAGAAGCGTTCTGTCTCCTAGAGATGAGCATACTTTGGTGCAAAAAGTGCAAATCAATCCCAGAACAGCAGCAAAGGACCTTGTGAAGATGCTGGAGGAAACAGGTACAAAAGTATTTACATCCACAATAAAACGAGTCCTATAACAACATTACCTGAAAGGCCACTCAGCAAGGAAGAAGCCACTGCTCCAGAAAAATAACATAAAAAAGCCAGACTACGGTTTGCAACTGCACATGGGGACAAAGATCGTACTTTTTGGAGAAATGTCCTCTGGTCTGATGAAACAAAAATAAAACTGTTTGGCCATAATAACCATCATTATGTTTAGAGGAAGCAAGCCAAAGAACACCATCCCCAACTGTGAGGCACGGAGGTGGCAGCATCATGTTGTGGTGATGCTTTGCTGCAGGAAGGACTGGTGCACTTCACAAAATAGATGGCGTCATGAGGAGGGAAAATTATATGGATATATTGAAGCAACATTTCAAGACGTCAGTCAGGAAGTTAAAGCTTGGTCGCAAATGGGTCTTCCAAATGGACAATGACCTCAAGCATACTTCCGAAATTCTAAACTCAGCAAAAAAAGAACTGTTGAATGTGTTTATTTTCAGCAAACTTTACATGTGTAAATATTTGTATGAACATAACAAGATTCAACAACTGAGACATACACTGAACATGTTTCACAGACATGTGACTAACAGAAATTGAATAATGTGTCCCTGAACAAAGGGGGGGGAAAGTAACAGTCAGTATCTGGTGTGGCCACCAGCTTCATTTAGAACTGCAGTGAATCTCCTTCTCATGGACTGCACCAGTTTTGCCAATTCACGCTGTGAGATGTTACCGCACTCTTCCAGCAAGGCACCTGCAAGTTCCCGGACATTTCTGGGAGGAATGGCCCTAGCCCTCACCTTCCGATCCAACAGGTGGGACCCATGTGCAGTTGCTCAACAGGTGCTCAATGGGATTGAGATCCGGGGTCTTCTCTGGCCATGGCAGAATACTGACACACCAGTCATGCAGGAAATCATCTACAGAACGAGCAGTATGGCTGGTGGCATTGTCATGCTGTAGGGTCATGTCAGGATGAGCCTGCAGGAAGGGTACCACATGAGGGAGGAGGATGTCTTCCCTGTAACGCACAAACTCAGTCCAATGATGCTGTGACACACCAACCCAGACCAAAACAGGACCCTCCACCTCCAAATCGATCCCGCTCCAGAGTACAGGCCTGAGTGTAACGCTCATTCCTTTGATGATAAACACAAATCCGACCATCACCCCTGGTGAGACAAAACCATGACTCGTCATTGAAGAGCACTTTTTGCCAGTCCTGTCTGGTCCAGCGACGGTGGGTTTGTGCTCATAGGCTACGTTGTTACCAGTGATGTCTGGTGAAGACCTGCCTTACAACAGGCCTTCAAGCCCTCAGTCCAGCCTCTTTCAGCCTATTGCGGACAGTCTGAGCACTGATGGAGGGATTGTGCATTCCTGGTGTAACTCGGGCAGTTGTTGTTGCCATTCTGTACCTGTCCCGCAGGTGTGATGTTCGGATGTACCAATCCTGTGCAGGTGTTGTTACACGTGGTCTGCCACTGCGAGAATGTTCAGCTGTCCGTCCTGTTTTCCTGTAGCACTGTCTTAGGCATCTCACAGTACAGACATTGTTATTTATTGCCCTGACCACATCTGCAGTCCTCATGCCTCCTTGCATCATGCCTAAGGCACGTTCATGCAGATGAGCAGGGACCAGATGAGCAGGGACCTTGAGCATCTTTCTTTTTGTGTTTTTCAGAGTCAGTAGAAATGCCTGTTTATAGTGTCCTAAGTTTTCATAACTGTGACATTAATTGCTTACTGTCTGTAAGCTGTAAGTGTCATAATTACTGTTCCACAATTGCATGTTCATTAATTGTTTATGGTTAATTGAAGAAGCATTGGAAACAGTGTATAAAACCTTTACAATGAAGATCTGTGAAGTTATTTGGATTTTATCGACAGGGTCCTGAAAAAGGGCTGTTTCTTTTTCTGCTGAGTTTATGTAGCTTAAGAAACAAGGCTCATGAAAATCAATAATTTGCTAGTAACAGATGACATTTATATTCTGACATATTCTCTGAAACTCACTTAGATAATACCTTTGACGATACAGTGGTAGCAAGGATATAACATTTATAGAAAATATAGAAATGCTGTATTTCCTGTATAGAAATGCTGTATTTCCACATTCCTGTAAAAATTAGAGAGGATCTCATGTGTCAACTACTCTTGAAGTAATATGGCTACAGGTTCATCTGCCTTACCTAAAGCCCATTCTGGTGGGAAGCTGCTATAGACCACCAAGCTCTAACAGTCAGTATCTGGATAACGTGTGAAATGCTTGATAATGTATGTGATATCAACAGAGAGGTATATTTTCTGGGTGATTTAATTATTGACTGGCTTTCGTCAAGCTCAAGAAAAAGCTTCCAACTATATCCAATGCCTGCAACCTGGTTCAGGTTATTAGTCAACCTACCAGGGTAGTTACACGGGAATAAAATCATCAACATGTATTGATCACGTCTTTACTAATGCTGAAGAAAGTTGCATGAAAGCAGTATCCATGTACATCGGATGTAGTGATCACAATATAGCAGCCATATCTAGGAAAAACAAAGGACCAAAGGCTGGGCCTAATATTGTCATGCTTGCTCCCGCGCCACCCTGCACTCCTGCCACCATAATTTACCCATGCCTGCCTTCCCTCGTCACGCGCTTCAGCGATATTGGACTCACCCAATCACCTGTTTATTACCTCCCCTATATCTGTCAGTTCCCCAGCTCTGTTCCCCGCTGCTGCATTAATGTTTGTCATATGTCCGTGTTACCCGTGTGCTGACGCTGTTCCTGTCTTGTTCTATGTCTGTTCCCGAAATAATGTCTGACTCCCCATACCTGCTTCTCCTGTCCGGCATTGGCCCTTACAAATATAGTGTATAAGAGGTCATACAATAAGTATTGTAGTGATTCCTGTGTCATTCATGTAAATAATATCTGTTGGTCTGTGGTGTGTAATGAGGAGAAAACAGTCACTGCACTTGACACATTTATTCCAGTTACTAATAAGCACGCACCCATTAGGAAAATTACAGTAAAATATGTTAAATCTCATTGGATTGAAGAGTAATTGAAAAAGTGTATGGTTGAGAGGGATTAGGCAAAAGGTATGGCAAATAAGTCTGGCAGCCCAACTAACTGGCAAATATACTGCAAATTAAGACATAATGTGACTAAACTAAATTAAAAGAAACTATTCTATGAAACAAAGATAAATTATATAAAGTGTGTGCCCTCAGGCTTGGAGGAAAGCAAAATTCATTCCGCCATTAAGAATAGCAAATACCCCTTTACTGGTTCCAATAGCCAACCAATCAACCTGTTACCAACCCTTTTGGAAAAAAATGTTTTCAACAAGCACAGCACTTACACAAATGACTGATGTGTAAGTGTGGCCTTTGACATTATCGATCATAGTCTGCTGCTGTTATGGCTTCTCCAAACAGAATCTTTCCAGATCCTTGACATCCTTAGGACTGCCCTCCACAATTCAAATCACAGGTTTTCATTGGTGTTCAAGTCTGTAGACAGTGATGGCCATTGCAAAATGTTGATTCTGTTGTCAATTAACCTTTTCTTTGTGTATTTTGATGTGTCCTTGGGGTCATTGTCTTGCTGGAAGATTCATTTGCGGCCGACTTTCAGCCTCCTGGCAGAGGCAATCAGGTTTTGCCTAAAATGTCCTGGTACTTTGTAGATTTGATGATGCCGTTGACCTTAACAAGGGCCCCAGGACCAGTGGAAGCAAAACAGACCCATAACATCAAAGATCCACCACCATATTTTACATACCGTATGCATATGCATCCTTCTTTCGAGGCCAAACCCACCACTGGTGTGCATGGCCAGAGCTCTATTTTCATCTCATCTGACCATAGCACCCGGTTCCAATCTAAGTGCCAATGCCGTTTCGCAAAATCCAGGAAATTACATGTGTTGGTTGCTCTCAATAATGTATTTTTTTATGGCAACCCTTCCAATTGGCAGGGAGGTGCCTAATTGTATATTTGGAGACTTGATCATCTCAAGTTGCAACTGTTACAGCCTTTGGTTTTTCCATTTATATTTTGAGGTGGGAGGTTAGCAAATGGGGCGAACCGATTGATGTTACCTCGTCAACCTTTTCTGGATCGGTGTCCCTTCCACAGGACGGTTGAGCTAACGTAGGCTAATGCGATTAGCATGAGGTTGTAAGTAACAAGAACATTTCCCAGGACATAGACATATCTGACATTGGCATAAAGCTTCAATTCTTGGTAATCTAACTGCACTGTCCAAATTACAGTAGCTGTTACAGTGAAATAATACCATGCTATTGTTTGAGGGGAGTGAACATGGAAAGTTATTAATAAACAAATTAGGCACATTTGGGCCGTCTTGATACAATATTTTGAACAGAAATGCAATGGTTCATTAAATCAGTCTCAAACGTTGCACATACAATACTGCCATCTACTGGCCAAAATCGAAATTGCACCTGGGATGGAATAATACATCATGGCCTTTCTCTTGCATTTAAAGATGATGGTACAAATACAAAAGAACAGTTGGTATTTTCTTTAACCTCTAGCGTCGAGCAATCCCGTATCCAGGAGCGTAATCATAGCCTCAAGCTCATTACCATAACGCAACGTTTCCTATTCATGAAAATCGCAAATGAAATGAAATAAATATATTGAAACACAAGCTTAGCCTTTTGTTAACAACACTGTCATCTCAGATTTTCAAAATATGCTTTAACCAAAGCTACACAAGCATTTGTGTAAGAGTATTGATAGCCTAGCATGGCATTAAGCCTAGCATTCAGCAGGCAACATTTTCACAAAAACAAGAAAAGCATTCAAATAAAATCATTTACCTTTGAAGAACTTCGGATGTTTTCAATGACGAGACTCTCAGTTAGATAGCAAATGTTCATTTTTTCCAAAAATATTATTTGTGTAAGAGAAATAGCTCCGTTTTGTTCATCACGTTTGGCTAAGAAAAAAAAATGAAAATGCAGTCACTTACAACGCCGAACTTTTTTCCAAATTAGCTCCATAATTTCGACAGAAACATGGCAAACGTTGTTTAGAATCAATCCTCAATGTGTTTTTCACAATTCTATTCGATGAAAAATCATTCCTGGCAGTCGGTTTCTCATCAGAGTCAAACAGAAAAATACTGCAGCTGGAGATTACGCAATAATTGCGACGGAGGACACCAAGCGACCACCTGGTAAATGTAGTCTCTTATGGTCAATCTTCCAATGATATGCCTACAAATACGTCACAATGCTGCAGACACCTTGGGGAAAACGTGGAAAAGGTCAGCTGACTCCTAGCTCCTCCACAGCTATACAAGGAGTCATTGCCATGAGGCGGTTTCAAAAAATGCGGCACTTCCTGATTGTATTTTTATCTGGGTTTTTTCTGTGGCACTCACAGACAATATCTTTGCAATTTTGGAGTGTTTTCTTTCCAAAGCTGTCAATTATATGCATAGTCGAGCATCTTTTCGTGACAAAATATCTTGTTTAATACGGCTACGTTTTTCATCCAAAAATTAAAAGAGCGCCCCCTATTTCGAAGAAGTTAAAAGTATGTGTTACACCTGTGCTGGCTTGTCCACCTTGTGATATTTAAGAGTGGCTAGCCCAGTGCTTCAGTTATCTTGAGAGACGTGGAGGGTTAACACCTTTTAGTTGGCTATTCAATTTCTAGAAAAACAATCCTTTATCTAAACTTCCCAGTTTTCGTTTTGCTCCACTTTTTGGTTTGCTTCCTGTTTTTAAGTTTGGTGTAGTTTTTTTTTTTTTTCTATTCTTGGGCAAATTTAGTGAGCGCTAATGTTGGGTGTCTTTTAGGTTCCAGTTGTTATTGCTAGTCAACTTTCAGTGGACACCCCCATGACTGTCTTTCTTAACCCCTCCTAAAACCCCACCTGTTTCATTTTATTAGTTCCCCCTTCTGTTTGTGATGTTATCAAATCTAATTTTATTGAGTCAGTATGTTGGCAGCAGCTACTCAATGTTAGTGATGGCTGTTCAACAGTCTGATGGCCTTGAGATAGAAGCTGTTTTTCAGTCTCTCGTTTCCTGCTTTGATGCACCTGTACTGGCCTCGCCTTCTGGATGATAGCGGGGTGAACAGTATACCCTATCCACTACTGTGAACTTTCTACCCTCTCAACTACTGTCCCTTCGATGTGGATAGGGGGGGTGCTCCCTCTGCTGTTTCCTGAAGTCCACGATCATCTCCTTTGTTTTGTGATGTTGAGTGTGAGGTTATTTTCCTGACACCATACTCCGAGGGCTCTCACCTCCTCCCTGTAGGCCGTCCCGTCATTGTTGGTAATCACTGTAGTGTCGTCTGCAAACTTGATGATTGAGTTGGAAGCGTACATGGCCACGCAGTCGTGGGTGAACAGGGAGTACAGGAGAGGGCTGATTGATTGAATATGTCCGTAAACACACCAGCCAGCTGGTCTGCGCATGCTCTGAGGACTCGGCGGTGGATGCCGTCTGGACTTGCAGCCTTGCGAGGGTTGACACGTTTAAATGTTTTGCTCACGTCGGCTGCAGTGAAGGAGAGACCGCAGGTTTTGGTAGCGGGCCATGTCAGTGGCACTGTGTTGTCCTAAAAGCGAGCAAAGAAGTTGTTTAGCCTGTCTGGGAGCAAGACATCCTGGTCCGCTACGGGGCTGGTTTTCCTTTTATAGTCCGTGATTGACTGTAGACCCTGCCACATACCTCTCGTGTCTGAGCCGTTGAATTGCGACTCTACTTTGTCTCTATACTGACACTTAGCTTGTTTGATTGCCTTGCGGAGGGAATTTGACAATGCAGGGGTGGCTTCGGGACAGGTCTCTGAATGTCCTTGAGTGGCCCAGCCAGAGCCAGGACTTGAACCCGATCGAACATCTCTGGAGAGACATGGACATAGCTGTGCAGCGACGCTTCCCATCCGACCTGACAGAGTTTGAGAGGATCTGCAGGGAAGAATGGGAGAAACTCCCCAAATATAGGTGTGCCAAGCTTTTAGCATCATACCCAAGAAGACTCAAGGTTGTTATCGCTGCCAAAGGTGCTTTAACATAGTACTAAATAAAGGGTCTGAATACTTACGTAAATGTGATATTTAATATATATACATACATATTTATATATACACACACACACATACATTTGCAAAAATTTCTAAACCTGTTTTTGCTTCATCATTATGGTGTATTGTGTGCAGATTGAGTGGGGGGGATAATTTAACGTAACAAAACGGAACGTAACAAAATGTGAAAAAAGTCAAGTGGTCTGAATTACTGTCCAAATGCACTGTACATCCATCTCTCTCGTTAAAAGGCGGTACAAGACGGCTGTTTCGACCAAGATCAAACTCTGTTGAGGTTGCAGGATGTGTTGAATGAGTGTTTCCAGATCTATCACTCTGACGAATGGCATGCTCACATTCCCGTTCTTGTTGTTTGGCTGCATGCTCATTTTGTCTTTCCATGTGCTTCAATTTATTTGTTGCTCCAATCTCTCCTCACGTTCTTGAGCTCTAATGCTAATTTCTATTGTTCCTATTGTTTCTATTGTGCACGTTTACATCAACCTCCCTCTTCAAAGGGATTTCCTCCTCCGCCAAAGCAGTACCGATCAACTCTGACTAATGCTTTTGGATTGCCAAAAGAGCATATTCACCTTTGTACATTTGTCTAGTGTTTTCCACAAATGCTTCCAACTTAAAGTCCATGGCTTTTTCAATTTGTAAGCCTTTGTTTATGAAACTTTCAAAATGATTCCACCAATCTTATAACCACTCAAGGTGGATGTCTGTGACCAACTCTACTACAAAAGTGTATTTTGAACACTCAAATATCTGGGCACAGCAGAGCTTCTGAGTAGGTGACAAGAACGAGTACCATACTCATGGGAAACAAGATCTTGGCCGAGACCGCATTTTCTAACATTCCACAGCAAAAAGGTTGCTAAAAAATAAGAGGGAACTAACAGTCAACAAAACAGGTGTGGTTTTAGGAGGTGTTCGGAAAGACACTCATGGGGCTGTCCACTGAGAGTTGACTAGCAACAACAACTTCTAAGACACCCACAACATTTTACCCAAGAGGAAAACAAATGAAGACACCAAACTTAAAGACAGGAAGCAAACCAAAAAAGTGGAGCAAAACAAAATCAGGAAAATCCGATAAACGATTGTTTTTCTAGAAATAAAAATAGGGAGGGCCAAATAAAGCTGTTAACCCTTTGCATCTATCCAGACAACTGGAGCACTGGGCCAGCCACTCTTAAATAGCACAGGTGAAACACATTCCTACCATTGAGATGGCAACCAGCACAGTTGTAACCCATACTGACTAACGAGTTGACGCCAATCCGTGCACCCTAACATGCTACACGTGGAACATTTTCAGCACATTTTAGAGTGGCCTTTTATTGTGTACACAAGGTGCACCTGCGTAGTGATCATGCCGTTTAATCAGCTTCTTGATAGGCCACATGTGTCAAGTGGATGAATTATCTTGGCGAAGACAAAATGCTCACTAACGGACGTAAACAAAATTTGTGCAGAGAAATAAGCTTTTTGTGTGAATCAAACATTTCTAGGATCTTTAGTTCCAGCTCATAAAACATGCAACCAACGCTTTACATGTTGTTTTTTAAAACCACGCCACCCCAAGACCTCTACATCCGGATTCTTCATCTGCGGTATTGTGTAATGGGGTGGAGGGGGGTGCTGATGAGTATTTCTGTCTGTAATAAAGCCCTTTTGTGTGGAAAAACTTGTTCTGATTGGCTGGGCCTGGCTCCCAAGTCTGTGGGCCTATTCCCTCCCAGGCCCACTAATGGCTGCACCCCTGCTCAGTCATGTGAAAGACATATTAGGGCCTAATGAATTCAGTTCAATTGACGAATTTACTTATATGAACTGTAACTAACTAAACTGTTGCGATTTATATTTTTGTTCAGTAGTTACCACAATAGTGAAGTATTTTTATACTGTAAGAAATCATTGCATTCAGGTGCCTGTCACTCATTGAGTTAGTGGAACGGTGTGTGTGTACAGTAAAATATGATAAAGGCATTTTCATTATAATTTTTAACCATGGTTGTGCAGCTTATACTTGTCTGTAGACTGCAGAACAACTTCAGTTTGTTGGAGCCAGGTGATGAGCCAGGTGATGAGTTCCTTGGGCATAACAATTGTTTTTGCGTGGATGTTTACTTGAAAGAATACATGTGTGCATATCCGAACAGAATACTGTTCTGTTTTGACAGCCTCGGATAATGTATGTAGATTTGTGAATGCAATGCATCTACAACAACAGTTCCTTTGAAATAACAACCTCTGGCAACTGGACAGAGATTCCAACCTAGTCCCCAAAATATATATTTTTTAGGGCACATTACTGATTTACATTTGTGGCATGGAAATATTCAGTGCCTCTTCACATCTATTGAAGGTCCTGATCTACACGATCGTAAACTGCTGAGAATAAAACAGTGACCAAACATTCTCCAACCTGAGGGTGTGTCTGTCAGCAAGCCTGTCTTTGAGCTGTTCTGTGAGTCAAACTCATCCCCAAAGGATGAGTGCTTCAGACAGTGATCGAAACAGCTCAGGGCCCCATGTTACAATGTTTAAGAGAAATTCACTCCCTGTGACTACACAGGTCATTCCCCAGAGACATATAGTCACGGCAAGCAGTCTAAACATAGTATGTCATTCCCACAATTGTCCTCTTCCCTCCCTCAGAAACGGTTATTATCTAGATCATAGCTTTGATGCACAAGGACTTATTTGATTCAGGAGGACTCATAAGTCATAGCCTGCTCACTTACGACATTGTCTTCACCTTTTAACAGCACATGGGCTGTGTGCTGTTCTGTCAATGTGTTTCTTTGAGTGGAGTGTCTCATTGACTGCATTGGCACTGAGGGGTAATAGACCAGCATTAAACCTTCCCCCTTCTCCTCTTCCTCTTCCTCTGCTCCACTGTTATGGGGTAGTTCCAGAGCATCCAAACAGTCCTGGGGGAAATAAGCTCTTAAAATGATGGCATTTTGATTCCTAGCGTTTCTAGCCAATAGCTTATCAGCCATCTGGGCATTTATGGTCACTGAGCAAAGGAGAATTGCCTCCCATTGGTGTCCGCATCAACGTGCTTCTGACCTGGGGTGAAAAAACACCCTACGGCTTTTGCAGAGCATTTCCATAATCACAGTCATTTGTATGATCTGTACAGAACCTCATTTTAGGAGAGTAGTGTCAAGGCAGGCGAGGCAATTGGTCCAGAGCCTGATGCTCGGTTTTCCCTGCATGGTTAATGCAGTAAGCAGAATTTCTAATGCTCTCCTCCACTGATACGGCACCTTCCTGTTGCCTGGGAGCAAACAATTACAGTACCAATTGTTAGGTTCTTATTTTTCAGGGTAAATAACTCACGGACAGTAGAGAAGCTTTAACCAAGTTTAATTCTTCCCAAAGGATCTGTACAGCTGTATTTCAGACAACCCAATATTTCTCCCATCGCAGATATATACAGTGGGGAGAACAAGTATTTGATACATTGCCGATTTTGCAGGTTTTCCTACTTACAAAGCATGTAGAGGTCTGTAATTTCTATCATAGGTACACTTCAACTGTGAGAGACGGAATCTAAAACAAAAATCCAGAAAATCACATTGTATGATTTTTAAGAAATTAATTAGCATTTTATTGCATGACACAAGTATTTGATTACCTACCAACCAGTAAGAATTCCGACTCTCACAGACCTGTTAGTTTTTCTTTAAGAAGCCACTCATTACCTGTATTCCACTCATTACCTGTATTAACTGCACCTGTTTGAACTCGTTACCTGTATAAAAGACACCTGTCCACACTTTAATCAAACAGACTACAACCTCTCCACAATGGCCAAGACCAGAGGGCTGTGTAAGGACATCAGGGATAAAATTGTAGACACATGGCTGGGATGGGCTACAGGACAATAGGCAAACAGCTGTTGGCGCAATTATTAGAAAATGTAAGAAGTTCAAGATGACGGTCAATCACCCTCAGTCTGGTGCTCCATGCAAGATCTCACCTCGTGGGGCATCAATGATCATGAAGAAGGTGAGGGATCAGCCCAGAACTACACGGCAGGACCTGGTCAATGACCTGAAGAGAGCTAGGACCATAGTCTCAAAGAAAACCATTAGTAACACACTACGCCGTCATGGATTAAAATCCTGCAGCGCACGCAAGGTTCCCCTGCTCAAGCCAGCGTATGTCCAGGCCCATCTGAAGTTTGCCAATGACCATCTGGATGATCCAGAGGAGGAATGGGAGAAGGTCATGTGGTCTGATGAGACAAAAATAGAGCTTTTTGGTCTAAACTCCTCTCGCCGTGTATTGAGGAAGAAGAAGGATGAGTACAACCCCAAGATCACAATTCCAACCGTGAAGCATGGAGGTGGAAACATCATTCTTTGGGGATGTTTTTCTGCAAAAGGGAACAGGACGACTGCACCATATTGAGGGGAGGATGGATGGGGCCATGTATCGCGAGATCTTGGCCAACAACCTCCTTCACTCAGTAAGAGCATTGAAGATGGGTCGTGGCTGGGTCTTCCAGCATGACAACGACCCGAAACACACAGCCAGGGCAACTAAGGAGTGTCTCCGTAAGAAGCATCTCAAGGTCCTGGTGTAACAGTATAACTTTAGACCGTCCCCTCGCCCATACCCGGGCGCGAACCAGGGACCCTCTGCACACATCAACAACAGTCACCCACGAAGCATCGTTTACCCATCGCTCCACAAAAGCCGCGGCTCTTGCAGAGCAAGGGGAACCACTACTTCAAGGTCTCAGAGCAAGTGACCTCACCGATTGAAACGCTATTTAGCACGCACCAACCCTAATTAAGCTAGCCGTTTCACATCCGTTACACTCACCCCCCTTTTGACCTCCTCCTTTTCCGCAGCAACCAGTGATCCGGGTCAACAGCATCAATGTAACAGTATAACTTTAGACCGTCCCCTCGCCCATACCCGGGCGCGAACCAGGGACCCTCTGCACACATCAACAACAGTCACCCACGAAGCATCGTTACCCATCGCTCCACAAAAGCCGCAGCTCTTGCAGAGCAAGGGGAACCACTACTTCAAGGTCTCACAGCAAGTGACGTCACTGATTGAAACGCTATTTAGCGCACACCAGCACTAACTAAGCTAGCCGTTTCACATCTGTTACACTAGAGTGGCCTATCCAGTCGCCAGACCTGAACCCAATAGAAAATCTTTGGAGGGAGTCGAAAGTCTGTATTGCCCAGCGACAGCCCCGAAACCTGAAGGATCTGGAGAAGGTCTGTATGGAGGAGTGGGCCAAAATCCCTGCTGCAGTGTGTGCAAACCTGGTCAAGAACTACAGGAAATGTATGATCTCTGTAATTGCAAACAAAGGTTTCTGTACCAAATATTCAGTTCTGCTTTTCTCCAATCCTTACATCTTATGGTTCAATAGGAAGAGAGTAACAGGATACTAAACCCTTATTACTCCCTACAGGGGATGTAACCTCCTGATCTCAAACGCTCCTTCGCCTAGTCCACAGATGTCCATCTGTCTCCCCTATAGCAATCCTTTGAGCTCCTCCCAGCCAACCAGCACATTCCACAGCCACTCTGTCTTTCTACAGATCTTACTCCTTAATATACTATGGGTCTGATCTATCATGTCTTTAATATCTCAATGTTCAAAATGTTGAATCCAACAGTCCCTCCTCTTGAACAATAGCATCCTAATGTTCAATTTATATAAAATTGGAAATTAATAAGAAATGGATAAACAATGATAAAAAAACAAACAAATGATTGTTAAACATGAATTAACTTAAGGTATAGGGGGCAACATTTTCACTTTTGGATAAATAGCGTGCCCAATTTCAACTTCCTGCTACTCATGCCAAGAATGTAAGATATGCACATCATTAGTAGATTTGGATAGAAAACACTCTGACGTTTCTAAAACTGTTTGAATCATGTCTGTGAGTATAACAGAACTTATGTAGCAGGCTTATGTAGCAGGCAAAACCGTTCAGATTTTTTTTTTTTAGGTCTCTGTCTGTTCAGTGAGTTCTCATTGGCAAACGGTATTTCTTAGGAACTTGTTATCAGTTCCTACCGCTTCCACTGGGTATCACCAGTCTTTGGAATTTGTTTGAGGTTATTCATTTGTGCAATGAAGAAGTAGGGCCATTATGGAAAAGAATAACGCTGTTGAGAGTTGGCTAAGACTTGAATAGTAGCGTTAGTTTCCTCTCATCCTCTATTGAAAACAGATAGAACCGTCTTCAATTTGATCGATTACTAACATTTAAAAATACCTAAAGTTGTGATACAAAAGTAGTTTGAAATATTTTTTATAAGTTTATAGGCAACTTTTGAAATATTTTGTAGTGACGTTGCACATTCTGGATCAAACGCGACAAATAAATTGACATTTTGGATATATATGGACGGAATTAATCGAAAAAAAGGACCAATTGTGATATTTATGGGACATATTGGAGTGCCAACAAAAGAAGCTCGTCAAAGGTAAGCCATGTTTTATACTTTATTTCTGCGTTTTGTGAAAATATAATATAAAATATAAGAGGACAACAGTACTTGTGCAAAGTTTCAGAATGATAACTTCCAAAATGAGTGTGCTACATGACATTTATCATGAAGTCACCCAGGTGTCCCACACAAGTAGCCCAAATATACCCAAGTGGCCAAATTGGTGAAGGTATGCATTTTGAAACAAATAACTATATACAAAATGCCAAAATGGTATTCTAACACACACCGCCAAAAATGGAGAAAAAAATATGGCAAAAAAAATATGGCAAAAAATATATATACATTTACAAAATAACATGGCTAACTATTTACACACTTTCAACATTTGGAAGACCCTCAGTCCTCTATCAAATCAAATGTATTTATATAGCCCTTCGTACATCAGCTAATATCTCAAAGTGCTGTACAGAAACCCAGCCTAAAACCCCAAACAGCAAGCAATGCAGGTGTAGAAGCACCGGATAACACAGAAGAAGTACTCCAGATATAACAAACTGACCCTAGCCCCCCGACACATAATCTACTGCAGCATAAATACTGGAGGCTGAGACAGGAGGGGTCAGGAGACACTGTGGCCCCATCCGATGAGACCCCCGGACAGGGACAAACAGGCAGGATATAACCCACTTTGCCAAAGCTCTACACAATATTGTGCTGCTGATGCCAGGTGCCATAGCAGTCTCTTTCTGCTGTAAAGCAGAGGGTCACCAAGCATGTGACGCAGGTGATGGGGGACTTAATTTTGCAAAGAACACAGCGACGCCTCCATGCTGTGCCCTTTTGGCCCTGAGGCACATCCATGCCTGCGGAAATACATTTGGGCAGATGAACACCAGTTGTGGCAGGAGCTGGATGAACCAGCTTCAGTGGAGGATGGACACCTTGGCCCTGGGGGCTGCCATTCGGAGTGAGTGTCACTGTGAAAGAAAATGTTCAGTTAGAATAGTTTCACATATGAGCCCTGTATCAACAGGTATAATAAACAGATATATATATATATATATAGAGAGAGAGAGAGAGTACAGGGAACATAAGATTGAATATATTATGACACACCAGTTAGATCTACTGTCTTTATTATGTTACAACAGACCAGCTGTATCTACTGTCTCTATTTCACTTTGGCCATTGTTGTGGGCCTGCCCTCCCCTCAACAGCCTCAAATAGGCTATTTCATGTGGGTTGGGGTGGGGCGGCAGACACATTTCATCACTTTTCATTACATCATCTCATTTTTATATATTGCTTATAACATTTTTAAAAATCACAAATAATATTTTATATTATTAATTTCAAACAAGGGTTTCTTTCAGTCAATACGTCCCACGAAATGACCCATCAGGTTTGGTCGTGTTACAAACAAACCAGATGATTGCAGTGAAACCAAACATGACTGGAAAAGTCACGTTCTGTGTGGGTATTTACCTCGAATGTGTCGTTGAAAATGGAATGAGACGGAATTCACGACACAAGCGGTTCATAAAATGTTTCGTGTTAGGCTATAAAAACTGATTTTATCAAACAAAAGATCATTCATTGTGTAACAATGAGCATTGGGATTGCAAACAGACGAAGATAGTCAAAGGTAAACTATTTATTTTAATGCAGTTTGTGATTATGTTATGCCTGTGCTGGTTGAAATTGTTGTTTTTTATGGGGCTCTATACTCAGATAATCGCATCATATTCTTTCGCAGTAAATCCTTTTTAAAATCTGACAACGCAGTTGGATTAGCAAGATTCTAGGCTTTCAATACATGTGAGACACTTGTATTTTCATGAATGTTTAATATGACTATTTATGTAGCGATCACCGTATGTTGTGGAATTTCAGCCCGCTACCGGTTCCGTGCTCAGAGAGGTTAAAGTAGCTCCCAGACCCAACCCATCTGTATGTCTTACGGTGGAATCTAGTCTCTCTCTCTCGCTCTGCTTCCTCTGTCATGGTGTCTTCACTCACCCATTATGCAACTGTACCTCACGTCACATGAGAACTATGTGAGAACTGGTCCCCCAGTTACCAGTTACCAATCCATGTGGCATGAGTCCTCATAAACTGATATCCCAACAATGCTACTAAAGTAACCACTGCTACTTCCAACATGGCCCATGATTATAGTCTCACAATACCCCTCATTTGCGCAGAAGTCCAATTCCATGCTATCAATACAGCATTCTTCGCTAATAGTTCTAGTCCTTCAGTTACTGTCCCTACAGCGCCTGCCGTGAGAATACCTTCTGCATGTAATCTGTCAAATGTTCGCCGGCTGTTAGAAATTGGAGAAAAATTAATGAGAAGGGAATAGTATCCAACGCACCACTCCCTAGCATACTACTTGCCAATGTCCAGTCTCTTGACAACAAGGTTGATGAAATCCGAGCAAGGGTAGCATACCAGAGGGACATCAGAGACTAACGTTCTTTGCTTCACGGAAACATGGCTCACTCGAGAGACGCTAACGGAGTCGGTGCAGCCAGCTGGTTTCTTCAGTGCGGCGAGAGAAACAAGCATCTTTCTGGTAAGAAGAGGGGGGGGGGGGGGGTATTCCTTATGATTAACGAAACGTGGTGTGATCATAACAACATACAGAACTAACTTTATTTGACTCTATGTAAACTGGAAACCACATATCCCGAGGCTGCATTCATTGTAGCTGGGGATTTTAACAAGGCTAATCTGAAAACAAGACTCCCTAAATTCTATCAGCATATCGATTGTGCTACCAGGGCTGGTAAAACCCTGGATCATTGTTATTCTAACTTCTGCAACGCATATAAGGCTCTCCCCACCCTCCTTTCGGAGAAGCTGACCACGACTCCATTTTGTTGCTTCCAGCCTACAGACAGAAACTAAAACAAGAAGCTCCCGCGCTCAGGTCTGTTCAACGCTTATCCGAAAATCTAATTCCACGCTTCAAGACTGCTTCGATCACGTGGATTGGGATATGTTCCGCATTGCTTCCAACAACAACATTGACGAATACGCTGATTCGGTGAGCGAGTTCATTAGAAAGTGCATCGCCGATGCTATACCGACAGCAACGATTAAAACATTCCCAAACCAGAAACCGTGGGTTGATGGCAGCATTCGCGTGAAACTGAAAGCACAAACAACTGCTTTTAACCAGGTCAAGGTGACCGGAAATGTGACCGAATACAAACAGTGTAGCTATTCCCTGCACAAGGCAATCAAACAAGCTAAGCATCAGTATAGAGACAAAGTAGAGTTGCAATTCAACGGCTCAGACACAAGAGGTATGTGGCAGGGTCTACAGTCAATCACCGATTACAAAAATAAAATCAGCCCTGTCGCGGACCAGGATGTCTTGCTCCCAGACAGACTAAACAACTTTTTTGCTCACTTTGAGGACAATACAGTGCCACTGACACGGCCCGCTACCAAAGCCTGCAGGCTCTCCTTCACTGCAGCCGACATGAGTAAAACATTTAAACGTGTTAACCCTCGCAAGGCTGCAGGCCCAGACGGCATCCCCAGCCGCGTCCTCAGAGCATGCGCAGACCAGCGGTCTGGTGTGTTTACAGATATATTCAATCAATCCTTATCCCAGTCTGCTGTTCCCACATGCTTCAAGAGGGCCACCATTGTTCCTGTTCCCAAGAAAGCTAAGGTATGTGAGCTAAACAACTACCGCCCTGTAGCACTCACTTCCCTGGGTCTCGACCCCGCCCTGTGCAACTGGGTACTGGACTTCCTGACGGGCCGCACCCAGGTGGTGACGGTAGGTAACAACATCTCCACCACGCTGATCCTCAACACTGGGGCCCCACAAGGGTGCATTCTGAGCCCTCTCCTGTACTCCCTGTTCACCCACGACTGAGTGGCCATGCACGTCTCCAACTCAATCATCAAGTATGCGGATGACACTACAGTGGAAGGCTTGATTACCAACAACGACGAGACGGCCTACAGGGAGGAGGTGAGGGCCCTCGGAGTGTGGTGTCAGGAAAATAACCTCACACTCAACGTCAACAAAACAAAGGAGATGATTGTGTACTTCAGGAAACAGCAGATGGAGCACCCCCCTATCCACATCCACGGGACAGTAGTGGAGAGGGTAGTAAGTTTTAAGTTCCTCGGCGTACACATCACAGACAAACTGAATTGGTCCACCCACACAGACAGCGTTGTGAAGAAGTCGCAGCAGCGCCTCTTCAACCTCAGGAGGCTGAAGAAATTTGGCTTGTCACCAAAAGCACTCACAAACTTCTACAGATGCACAATCGAGAGCATCCTGTCGGGCTGTATCACCGCCTGGTACGGCAACTGCTCCGCCCACAACCGCCAGGCTCTCCAGAGGCATCACCGGGGGCAAACTACCTGCCCCCTAGGACACCTACACCACCCGATGTCACAGGAAGGCCATAAAGATCATCAAGGACAACAACCATCCGAGCCACTGCCTGTTCACCCCGCTATCATCCAGAAGGCGAGGTCTGATGTTAAAATGTATCACTAGCCACTTCAAACAATGCCACTTAATATAATGTTTACATACCCTACATTACTCATCTCATATGTATATACTGTACTCTATACCATCTACTGCATCTTGTCTATGCCGTTCTGTACCATCACTCATTCATATATCTTTATGAACATATTCTTTATCCCTTTACACTTGTGTGTATAAGGTAGTAGTTGTGGAATTGTTAGGTTAGATTACTCGTTGGTTATTACTGCATTGTCGGAACTAGAAGCACAAGCATTTCGCTACACTCGCATTAACATCTGCTAACCATGTGTATGTGACAAATAAAAATTGATTTGATTTGAATGCAACAGATTTTTAACTCAATTACGTTTAGAAATGCTACTCTATAAGCAAACCTGATTACTGCTGATGTCATTATTACAATGTTTTACGCAGAACTGAATGATCACAAATCGCCAAGGCATCGATTCACACAAACGCAGACGTCAAAAACAAGAAGTTTCACAGGGAGGAGAAATCCTGCAATACAGTGAAGGACAGCATGTACACCTGTATGTTTTAAGCATCCCAGAATAGAAGTGCAGTAGAGGATCAGGTTTCCTTTGTCAATGTAATTGTATTAATTGTGATGTAAAAGGCAAAACTGATCCTAAATCAGTACTTCTACTCAGATTCTTACGGCCCCTGAAGGGGTCAGGGATCAGTCCTTCAGCACTTCAGGCAGTTCTTAATTCGAGTAGTATTTTTTTTTTAAAGTTAACCTATATGCTTTTGTACCATAAATGTAGTGAGATTTCTCTTTTCCCAGCACTGTTTTACATCTGACCAATGTAATTGTTAGATAATCACATAACCGGATCCTACACATCATTCTGGGAAGTCCTTTTTGACGGACATGAATACGCCAGACGGGCCAAACATGTCATGTCATTTATTCAGTAATTTAAATTGAAAATTGCATCTCTATGGGAACACTGCAGCCCCACCACATTATTTTATCCATCATCAATATTTACCGTGGCATCCCCGTATTGAATGTTGTTTTTATAACATTTTCTGGATTAGCCCAGCAGAACTGATTTACAAAATATGTCCAAGCCTCGAGCTTTGCATATAAATATGAGATGTTAATCATTTATGTTTATTTCCGGAATATGTCAATACTTGTATTTGACTTAATTGACGCAGTAATAATACACATGGATGTGATGTCACGGACCTTCTGTCTAATTTCCCTGCTTTTGCTTGTAATGTCATGTCACCTCCCTACTCACAGCTTCAAGGCCATGGCCACTGTCAGCAGAGTGACTTGAGGATAGAGTCGTTTCATATAATGGATGCTCAGCCGGCGGGTACGCATTAACCACGGCCCTGGCAATGAATGGGCAGACACTAGTGCACATCCCTCCACCGGCCAATACATCACTACATTGACAGGTGAGTAACAGGCATTTACTGGCCCTCCCGTCCTGTGTCCTGCAGCAGTGACTCTGAGAATCGTATTCCTATGTTTGAAAAGAGGCATTAGAGCTTTTATATGAAATGTATACTAAACCCAAGAGAAATTATGAATTGTCATGTCAACACAACAGTGATAGAAAATTAAACTGTTTGTGTTGCAACAAATTCCTGAATGGGTAGGCTATAACGAGTGTCTTTTTTCCCAGAATACTGTGGCTTGCTGAACAAAACATTCTTTCAGAGCTGGATAAGATTACAGTACTAGTTGCGTAAGTGTGCTTACAGCAATGGCAATTCCCTTGAATTGTGGGGTTTACCTGCTGAGGGTTTTTGGGCAGGTCAAACAGTTCTTTTACTATGAATTATGTTGGTAGCTGAATTTCGTATACATTTATTTTTTTTGCAAGACATATTTCATGTTATCTACAGGATGCAGCTGTTGCTCTCAAATATGACATTCAGAAATGATAGAAAATATATAGCCTTTTCCTGCAGTCAAATGACCATAGCGCCCCCCTATGGAATGTAAATATTTTTCATTATTAATAAACATTTAAACAAATTAATCATAGAAAATCTGGTGTTTATTTCATACGATTGTGTTATATTTACACTCAGGTTTTTTATTGTTGCTCCACCTCTATCAAAAAACTATTTTCTAAAGGTAAATACAGCAGATAGGTAACACCTTTTCACAACTCTATAATTACATGGTCCCTTGTATCGAGAAACAAAATTATTCTGAATGTAGCTTATTCAATCAAAACATTTGTTTGTTTTAACAGTAGTGGATTATGGATTATCTATTTCAGCAACGGCTTTATAACTTCAGTCAGTGTGCTTTGTATAAATTCATAAGACACATTTCAATCTCCAGTTAAATATGAAGAAGACCTCACACAATGGAACGTTCCAAAATGTTGAGAAAGAATTTATTTGACTAAGCAAGTCAGTTAAGAATAAATTCTTATTTTCAATGACAGCCTAGAAACAGTGGGTTAACTGCCTGTTAAGGGACAGAACGACAGATTTGTATCTTGTCAGCTCGGAGATTTGAATTTGCAACCTTCGTGTTACTAGTCCAACGCTCTAACCACTAGGCTACCCTGCCGATAACGATCACAATGAGACTAAAACAATTAAGTACACTTTTGTTAAGGAAATTAAGTTGTTCAACAAAACATCTTTACATACACTGCTCAAAAAAATAAAGGGAACACTTAAACAACACAATGTAACTCCAAGTCAATCACACTTCTGTGAAATCAAACTGTCCACTTAGGAAGCAACACTGATTGACAATAAATTTCACATGCTGTTGTGCAAATGGAATAGACAACAGGTGCAAATGATAGGCAATTAGCAAGACACCCCCAATAAAGGAGTGGTTCTGCAGGTGTCTGCTCAAACGGTCAGAAACAGACTCCATGAGGGTGGTATGAGGGCCCGAAGTCCACAGGTGGGGGGTTGTGCTTACAGCCTAACACTGTGAAGGACGTATGGCAAATTCGCCACTGGTTCCCTGTGCTCTTCACAGATGAAAGCAGGTTCACACTGAGCACATGTGACAGACGTGACAGTCTGGAAACGCAGTGGAGAACGTTCTGCTGCCTGCAACATCCTCCAGCATGACCGGTTTGGCGGTGGGTCAGTCATGGTGTGGGGTGGCATTTCTTTGGGGGGACGCACAGCCCTCCATGTGCTCGCCAGAGGTAGCCTGACTGCCATTAGGTACCGAGATGAGATCCTCAGACCCCTTGTGAGACCATATGCTTGTGCGGTTGGCCCTGGGTTCCTCCTAATGCAAGACAATGCTAGACCTCATGTGGCTGGAGTGTGTCAGCAGTTCCTGCAAGAGGAAGGCATTGATGCTATGGACTGGCCCGCCCGTTCCCCAGACCTGAATCCAATTGAGCACATCTGGGACATCATGACATCCACCACAGACTGTCCAGGAGTTGGCGGATAATTTAGTCCTGGTCTGGGAGGAGATCCCTCAGGAGACCATCTGCCACCTCATCAGGAGCATGCCCAGGCATTGTAGGGAGGTCATACAGTATTTATGCTGCAGTAGTTTATGTGTCGGGGGGCTAGGGTCAGTTTGTTATATCTGGAGTACTTCTCCTGTCCTAGTCGGTGTCCTGTGTGAATTTAAGTGTGCTCTCTCTAATTCTCTCTTTCTCTCTTTCTTTCTCTCTCTCGGAGGACCTGAGCCCTAGGACCATGCCTCAGGTCTACCTGACATGATGACTCCTTGCTGTCCCCAGTCCACCTGGCCGTGCTGCTGCTCCAGTTTCAACTGTTCTGCCTTATTATTATTGGACCATGCTGGTAATTTATGAACATTTGAACATCTTGGCCATGTTCTGTTATAATCTCCACCCGGCATAGCCAGAAGAGGACTGGTCACCCCACATAGCCTGGTTCTTCTCTAGGTTTCTTCCTAGGTTTTGGCCTTTCTATGGAGTTTTTCCTAGCCACCGTGCTTCTACACCTGCATTGCTTGCTGTTTGGGGTTTTAGGCTGGGTTTCTGTACAGCACTTTGAGATATCAGCTGATGTACGAAGGGCTATATAAATAAATTTGATTTGATGCAGGCACGTGGAGGACACACACACTACTGAGCCTCATTTTGACTTGTTTTAAGGACATTACATCAAAGTTGGATCAGCTTAGTGTGGTTCAGTAGTGTGGTTTTCCACACCTCCATGGGTTGATAAATTTGATTTCCATTGATAATTTTGTTGTCAGCACATTCAACTATGTAAAGAAAAAAGTATTTAATAAGAGTATTTCATTCATTCAGATCTAGGATGTTATTTAAGTGTTCCCTTTATTTTTTTGAGCAGTGTACTTCGATTTCTCTAATGCTGCTAGTGTCAAATGATGACTTTTGTTTTTTATAAAATCTAACCAATTTGCCTGATACACATCTCTATCTCTGTGGTTTCAGCCGAATTCCCCAAACAACTTCCAATTGAGAGAAAGAGAGATCCAACATTCTCTGCTAATTTGGCAAATTAAAAATGCTTGCCTCAGAGGAAAATGTTGCTTCACTTTGAGTTGGTGTTTATGATGTTGTTTGCAAGCTTTCCCTTGGGCATTCATGTTAAAATTGACACAGGTTCTCTCGGATGTGGAGGTTTAAATCCCATAGATAATTTTCCTGTTTTAATCAGAGCTGCCCAATTGCATGTGGAGAGGTACTGTAAACGCTTGCTGCTGATAGCTGTATGAGGCTACGCGCTCCCAAAGGGACCACTTTAAATGGCAGGAGATAACAGTGCAGACAAGCAATATTCCCTGTGCATGCAATAACTGTCACATTGAAATTCCCCAAAGAATAGCCTCAGCACAAGTGTGCAATATACACAATGTAATTTTACCCTCCTAATCGAGTGGGTGGTGCGAGCTGCGAGGCCTTTCGAAAATAACAGAATATGGTAAGTAGCAACAGTAATACAGTGTGTCATTTTAATACATACAAAGTATATCTCTGAACTCATTTGCAATAGGACAGTATTGATTTTGTCAACATAATTTGTGAATTGTAGGGCAGTATCTATCAGTGTTCTTGTTCCATGATGGTCAGTAAGAGGCTGTTTTAGAAATCATAATATTCCCCTGTATGTCGTAATGGATCCTTAATGGCATTTTAAAATAGAGGGATCTACACAGTAATTGGACAGCTCACACAGCTGTCAGACAGCCTGGAACAGGCAGGGGACCTGATCACAAAACAGATCTCAGAACACACTGAACATGGTTATTCGTTTGGAGCTGGTGCTGTGCGTAGTACACCATGGGTCAACAGCAGTGGTGATCCGTCATTCAGGGAGGATTTGAGCCCCACCTGTTTAGCTATGCCTGTCTTTCATGTTATTTTGGCATTAATACGTGTCACATACTAGTTTGCAAACAATGTAAAAAGAAAAATCATTGAGGTAATGAAGCCGCATACAAACATGGTCTCTTTTTACTTTGAGTAAGGAAGCTCCAAGATGCAGGTGTTTCAGCCTAGCTCAGTACTTTCTCTAGCAGGGGGGCAGCCAGCAGAAAATACGGAGTATAGGGGTTGGCTCAGTGTTCTGTAACTACGTCACTGCAAAATCTACGGGGAGAGCTCGAAAAGCCCCTTGGGTGCTGCCATAGAGTTCCATAAGAAGTGCCCATCCGAGAAGGCTGAAGATCATTGGCCACAGATTAAAGGACGTCAAATCATATTATATCTACCGTAGCTTTGATTGGACTGATCATGTCAACATCATACTTTCAAAGTTTTAGCTAGCAGTCATCATAAATCAAGTCAACAATCTCCTGGCCAATCCTTTTCAATCCTTGTCATATGAAGAGAAATTATGAAGAGAAATGATGGATAAAATGTATCGGTGCTCATCGGTGTTTGGACAAAACATTACGATTTGGAAATCGCAAATTCAACAATGAGGGGTTTGGAAAGAATCAGTGGCTAACTGCAAGCATTGCAAAGCAATCCCTAGCCTGCGAATCGAAGTGGATGTGTGGTCAAAGTCTGAGTTTAAGGTTCCCTTCCCAAGCTTAAAAGGATAAACGTTCACATGCCATGGGCCAGAAAAGTTTGAATACATTGGCCATTCTGTCAATCCAGCATTACTTCTGCCGCGTTCAAAACAATTGGAAACTCGGAAATGGGAAATCTCAGACTGGGAAAATAAGTTTTGAATGGTCATCCAAGTCGGGAACTCTGGCCAAGACATCATGATTTGAGCTGTTTTTTTCCTGAGTTCCCAGTTGTCTTGAATTCACCATAAATCCAGTGAATGCCAGACTTTGACAACATTTTCCCACTAAGGACCGCCGTGCCACCTTCCTGTTCAAGTGAGCACAGCACAAGGTGAGTCCAAAAATGTATTGTATGCTGCTGCATAAATTATGTCATATACCAGGGAGATATGTATACTAAGAAAGTAATACTAAGTGTATGTTGTGTAGAAGCTGTTAGTTGCCCATGTGCCTCACCCTAATAATTTGGTCTGTCACATCCTGACCTTAGTTCCTTTTTTATGTCTCTATTTTAGTTTGGTCAGGGCGTAAGGTGGGGTGGGCATTCTATGTGTTGTTCTATGTTTTTGTATTTCTGTGTTTGGCCTGGTATGGTTCCCAATCAGAGGCAGCTGTTTATCGTTGTCTCTGATTGAGAACCATAGTTAGGCAGCCTGTTTTCCCACTATGGGTTGTGGGTAGTTGTTTTCTGTGTCTGTGTTTTTCCATACAGAACTGTTTCGGTTTTCATTTATTTCTCTGGTTCGTTTGTCTTCAGTGTTTGGTTTTATTTCATTAAAATATGGCCACTTACCACGCTGCGCATTGGTCCGATCTTTCCTACTCCTCATCAGATGTAGGCCCTAACAGTTTGTGGGCACTGTTTGTCACCGTTATGGTGAGATTAATGTATTGTTGTGTTGTGCAGTGGCTTGCTGGCATACATCTAAAGGAAATTGGGGAGTTTGCCCCACCAAGATTCACATGCTAAAATCTCCACTGGTCAACATTCCAAACACCAGCCCAAGAACTGGAGGAGCAGATGGTGCTGGACTGCAATTAATGCAGTCCAGCAAACTAAACTGTCTTTCTCTTGTGGGTGACAAGGCAAGGTGATCCATTTAGGGCTGTTCTGGGGCATAGCTTAGCGTTCACTCCCATGGATGTGAGGTATAGCCAGGGGCCGCCCTCTTGTGGGTAAAATCTTACGCAGTATGGGCAATTGCTACCGGATTTCCCAAGTCGAACATGGACAGCAAGTATTATCTACCATGATGAACAAAAGCTTGGCAAGGCCTAAACTCTCTTATCATATTCTTCCTTTTTCTCTTCATGCCTACTGTAGATTCAAATGATTAGTTGCTGGCTCCAACCTCATGCTGCCGGGTGAGACACATGAAGCTCAGACTGTGTCTTGTGTAAATATCTTTTTATATTTTCAGCAGCTGCTGGGTAGGTACTTTGACTTGTTTTATAAGGATTTTTATTGCTAGCCAATGTTGAATTACCAAATTTTTTTCAAGCTAACGTTTGCTAGCTGAAGCTGACAAACCATTTCGGCCTGCTCTAAATTGCATAAATATCCTGCGATGGGACATAGAAAAACATCACACAGATAATTATTGACAGGAATGTTTTCACTATTAAAGAAAAATGTCTTGTTTCTATTGTTTCTAGCAGTTCAAAAGATATGACCCATATATTACCGGCACATTGGCATAAAGCCAATGCGAATGACCAGTGCACAGGTGTCCAGTGCACAGGTGTTGTATCGAGCTGCATGCTGAACTAATGTGCAGTGGCAGCTGTAACCTGGTGCCTGCAGCAGCTAGTAACGTGGCAAATATTTTCCATCCCATGATTTTATTTCAAGTAGGGTGGTTACCTACACAGAAAATAACTAATGTTGGTAGCCCCATCTAGATGTCACCGTGATACAGTCTACTAGTCAATTGGGAGAGCATGAAAGACCACACTGGGACACAGTGTCCTTTTCAACCATGTGTGATTCTGTTCACTCACTCTTAGCTGTGCGACATATTTCATCGTTTTGCAGGCCAGGGGTGTCTATATACCCTCTCCCCACTAACTTTTTGTTTAATTTAAACATTGCTCTATATAATGTTATAGTATTAGTAAAACTGTTCACTTGACCAGTAGTATGCAAACACTTGGTGGCATAGAAAGAAATGAAACTGAGTCTTGTAAAATAATCTGTGGTATTGTGAAGGCTATAGCAACATTTTTGAAGTAGGTGTATCCACCTGTCCTATTTGTATGTGTTCAATGCCTCAATTGATTTCACAAACTATATTGGATATATGCTGTAGGTTCAAATCAACCCAAGATGATGAGCCCTGAAGATGGGACAAGGTGGCACAGAGGAAGCCAACAGTTCTCAACCCCTACATTGCCCCATTCATCCAAGAGCTCACTGAGTTTGAATGAAGAAATCTAGTGTGGGAGCACACACACACACACAACATCAGCTTGATATGTCCGTTGTCACCGGTCTTTTGTCACCGGCAACAGCCCTGGTGCTCTCTGTGTCTCATTCTATTCTTTATTTTTCTATGCTTGTCCTACGGGTGAGAAGATTTAACAAATCAGAATTGAAGATACTTGTTACAGAGCCCCATGAGGAACACCTGATGCTGTTCTGACATCTCTCTTCTGGATGCTTTCTTGGCCAAACTGTTCCTCTGTGTGTTTCACCGCCTCTGAACCCCCTTACCCCGAATAGAACTGCCCAAGATCATAGTTCGAGGATGGTACCCAATCCCAATTTTAACATCCTCTCTTTCTCTTTGCCTCTCCCCTCCACAATCAATCAAATGTATTTATAAACCCCTTTTTACATCAGCCGATGTCACAAAGTGCTGTACAGAAACCCAGCCTAAAACCCCAAACAGCAAGCACTGCAGATGTAGAAGCACAGTGACTAGGAAAAACTCCCTAGAAAGTCCAGAACCTAGGAAGAAACCTAGAGAGGAACCAGGCTCTGAGGGGAGGGCAGTTCTCTTCTGGCTGTGCCGGGTGGAGATTATAACAGAACATGGCCAAGATGTTCAAACTTTCATCGATGACCTGCAGGGTCAGATAATAATAACAGTGGTTGTAGAGGGTGCAACAGGACAACATCTCAGGAGTAAATGTCAATTGGCTTTTCATAGCCGATCATTCAGAGTTAGAGACAGCAGGTACGGTAGAGAGAGGGTCCAAAACCGTAGGTCCGGGACAGTTGAAACAGGAGCAGCAGCAGGTAGACTGTGGACAACAATATTGTTTTTAGATTAGTGTTGTTATTAAATTGTTAGGTTACATACAGTTGAAGTAGGAAGTTTACATAGACTTACGTTGGAGTCATTAAATCTCGTTTTTCAACCATTCCACAAATTTCTGGTTAACAAACTGTAGTTTTGGCAAGTCGGTTAGGACATCTACTCTGTCCATGACACAAGTAATTTTTCCAACAATTGTTTACAGACAGATTATTTCACTTATCATTCACTGTATCACAATTCCAGTGGGTCAGAAGTTTACATACTCTAAGTTGAATGTGCCTTTAAACAGCTTGGAAAATTCCAGAAAATCATGGCTTTAGAAGCTTCTGATAGGCTAATTGACATCATTTGAGTCATTTGTAGGTGTACCTGGGGATTCATTTCATGGCCTAGATTAAAAACTCAGTGCCTCTTTGCTTGACATCATGGAAAATCAAAAGAAATCTGCCAAGACCTCAGAAAAAAAATTGTAGACCTCCACAAGTCTGGTTCATCCTTGGGAGCAATTTGAAGGTACCACGTTCATCTGTACAAACAATAGTACGCAAGTATAAACACCATGGGACCACGCAGCCATCATACCGCTCAGGAAGGAGACACATTCTGTCTCCTAGAGATGAACGTATCTTGGTGCAAAAAGTGCAAATCAATCCCAGAACAACAGCAAATGACCTTGTGAAGATGCTGGAGGAAACAGGTACAAAAGTATCTATATCCACAGTAAAACGAGTCCTATATCAACATAACCTGAAAGGCCACTAAGCAAGTTAGAAGCCACTGCTCCAAAACCGCCTCTGGTCTGATGAAACAAAAATAGAACTGTTTGGCCATAATGACCATCGTTATGTTTGGACGAAAACGGGGGAGGCTTGCAAGCCGAAGAACACCATCCCAACAGTGAAGCACAGGGGTGGCTGCATCATGTTGTGGGGGTGCTTTGCTGCAGGAGGGACTGGTGCACTTCACAAAATAGATGGCATCATGAGGTAGGAAAATTATGTGGATATATTGAAGCAACACATCAAGACATCAGTCAGGAAGTTTAAGCTTGGTTGCAAATGGGTCTTCCAAATGGACAATGACCCCAAGCATACGTCCAATGCTGTGGCAAAATGGCTTAAGGACAAAAACTTAAAGGTATTGGAGTGGCCATCACAAACCCTGACCTCAATCCTAGAGAAAATGTGTGGGCAGAACTGAAAAAGTGTGTGCGAGCAAGGAGGCCTACAAAGCTGACTCAGTTACACCAGCTCTGTCAGGATGAATGGGCTAAAATTCACCCAACTTATTGTGGGAAGCTTGTGGAAGCCTACCCGAAATGTTTGACCCAAGTTAAACAATTTAAAGGCAATGCTACCAAATACTAATTGAGTGTATGTAAACTTCTGACCTACTGGGAATGTGATGAAAGAAGTAAAAGATGAAATAAATCCTTCGCTCTACTATTGTTCTGACATTTGACAATCTTAAAATAAAGTGGTAATCCTAACTGACCTAAAACAGTTAATTTTTACTAGGATTAAATGTCAGGAATTGTGAAAAACTGAGCTTAAATGTACAGTGGGGCAAAAAAAGTATTTAGTCAGAAACCAATTGTGCAAGTTCTCCCACTTAAAAATATGAGAGAGGCCTGTAATTTACATCATAGGCACACTTCAACTATGACAGGTCATTCACTAGCTCCCCCCGTGTGGTTCTGGGATTTTTGCTCACCGTTCTTGTGATAATTTTGACCCCACGGGGTGAGATCTTGCGTGGAGACCCAGATCGAGGGAGATTATCAGTGGTCTTGTATCCATTTCCTAATAATTGCTCCCACAGTTGATTTCTTCAAACCAAGCTGCTTACCTATTGCAGATTCAGTCTTCCCAGCCTGGTGCAGGTCTAGAATTTTGTTTCTGGTGTCCTTTGACAGCTCTTTGGTCTTGGCCATAGTGGAGTTTGGAGTGTGACTGTTTGAGGTTGTGGACAGGTGTCTTTTATACTGATAACAAGTTCAAACAGGTGCCATTAATACAGGTAACGAGTGGAGGGCAGAGGAGCCTCTTAAAGAAGAAGTTACAGGTTAGTGAGAGCCAGAAATCTTGCTTGTTTGTAGGTGACCAAATACTTATTTTCCACCATAATTTGCAAATAAATTAATTAAAAATCCTACAATGTGATTTTCTGGAATTTTTATTTATTTATTTTGTCTGTCATAGTTAAATTATGTTCTTAATGTTGTTACCAATTTGAATAAATGATTTTATGTACAAATGCATTGTTTTTCTTACATTTAGTTTTCATGTAGAATTTCACTGGAAATGTACACCATTATCTTGGCACCAGGGTTGCCAGCTTAATACTATAATTTTGCTTCACAGCGGCAATGCTGTAATATATGTCAAAGTATTATTTTCCTTACTGTAAAACATTACAGCATCCCTGTAATTTTGCAGCAGGGATGCTGTAATATGTTTTTACTTTAAGGAATATACATTTCTTATCAATGCCAAAATACTTATTTTCTCAAATAAATATAGCAATCAACCACAACAAATTGATAATATAATAGTTAATTGTTTTTCAATGATACTACAAATAGTTCAATGATATGACAAAAAGTTCAATGATATGACAAAAGTTATTTGGGGCCCATTGAAGCTCGGTTCCTTGTGCGCTTCATTTTTTATTGCCTGTAGCAAAGGTATAAGAGCACTTCAATGAGTGAAAAGCTGTACTGTAAAAAGGAAAAGTACTGTAGTTAAGTAAAATATAAATAAAAAGTTACAGTATTATTAATTGCACTTGAGGGACCTTAATAATATTAATCATCTATCCAAAAATCTGTAACAAAATACTTAAATTGACAATGGACCAATTTAGGAGGCATACGAGTGGACACAGCGTTAACACATGCTGCACCCTGGCCTCTGGAAGTATTATGGGGAGTAAATACCTAAATTGGATGAATAGGCTTTGCTAAAATGAGTGTCTATGGTCTGGGTCAGGAGCAATCACAATATAAAATGAGGCAGGAAGGGTTGGGGGCACAGGCCCCAGGGAGACAGCTAGGTGCCAAGGAGGCAACAGGAGGCTGACCACACCTGGCATGTCACCATACCCTGAGAGGTCCTCACCCAACAGGTCACACAAACGCTAAAACCTGACCTCTGTAGATTTGGCATTATAGGTCCAAAACATGTACAAACACAGTGTGTGGCTACAGAGAGTGACAAAGGGAGGGGGCTAGCAGATGGTCCAGAGCCACCAGGGTCAGAGTCTATATATAAACCACCTTTGTCCTTCCAACACACCTGCTATCAGTACAGGGAAGGCTGGCAGGCTTTCAAATCGCTCTAATTCACCACTTTTCTATTCACTCCTTCTCCTCATTCACACTCATTTTGCATTCTGGAGGCCTCCCTCTCTGTAGGGTTGCAGTGCAAAGTAGTAAGAGATTTTAGCAGAGGTGTTAAAGGGGCATCCTGGAATTCAAAAAACAAAAGCCACATCCCGCCATTTTTTGGTAAACAGTTGAGGGATGGGGCTGGATGAACAAGCCACTTACATTTATAGACAGAGCTATTGATGAGATCTGATCATCCATGAGATAAAACAATTGATCGACTACGTTATTGGCACCCTTGATTAAGGTGATAAAAAAAGACAGTATAAAATAAATAAAATACTGAGCTATACTGTATGCACACAAAAAAACACACATGCCCAGAGGAAAAGTAATAACAGGTCCTTGATATCCTTCATCTGCACTTATGGACTGCCCTCTTCAATTCTCAGGTTTTCAATGAGGTTCAAGTCCGGAGACTATTTTCTGTTGTTCAAGCTCAAATTATTGTTGCTCCAACTTTGCTTTTAATTCTAACTCCCTTAGTTGCACAACTACGGGATGTATTCTATTACCCATAGTGCCCTTTTCATCAGCCTCTGATGATTTCTTACTCCACCAAAACAGTACCGCTCAACTCTTTGGCTACTGCTTTTGTATCGACAGATGCCACTTTGATGTCATAATAGTTTGCAATGATGAGAAGATTTTCCTCTGTACATTTATCTAACTTCTGCAACTTTCAAAATTATTCCATCTTATAACCCCTCAAGGTGGATGTCAATGACAGAAACTCTGCCACAATGGTCTTTTGAACACTCAAATATCTGGGCACACCTGAGATTCAGAGTAAGTGATTAGAACAACTAATATACTCATGGGAAAAAATATCCCGGATGAGCCCCTATTATGTTACGTTCCACAGCACGAAAATAAATGATCACTCAACCAGAAGGGACACTAGCAAAGTCATTGACTTTGACTAAACAACCAAAACAGGTGGGGGTTCAGGATGGGTACTGAAAGACGCTCATGGGGACTGTCCACTGAAAGTTGACCAGCAACAACTGGAACTTAAAAGACACCCACCATGAGCTCCCACAAAATTTGCCCAAGGTGCCAACAAAATAAAAACCCATACCAAACTTAAAGATAGGAAGCAAACCAAAAAGTGGAGCAAAACAAATACAGGGAAGATAAGATAAAGGATTGTTTGTCTAGAACTCAAACTAAGGAGAGCCAACTAAAGGTGTTAACCCTCCACATCTCTCAAGACACCTGGAGCACTGGGCCAGCCAAATTTAAATAACACCTGGCCACAGTGAAAAACTCCCACTAACGAGACGGCAACCTGCATAGGTGTAACACATGCTGATTAACAAGATGACACCAATCGGTACGGCCTACTTGCTAAATGTGCAGAAGTCCAACCTTGAAATATAAACGGAAAACCAAAATCTTTAACCCTGGTTGACACACCAAATGATTGACACACCAAGTAGCAGAGTGTTCAAGTTTGGAGATGTAAGAGTTGCACACTCCACCAAAATGGATAAAATCCCAGCTAAGATTGGTGTGAATATGCTACCCTCTTTGTTTACTGTTGTGCTATCATCAGATAATAGCTTCTTATGCTTTCGCCGAAAAGCCTTTTTAAAATCTGACGTGTTGGCTGGATTCACAACGAGTGTAGCTTTAATTTAGTATCTTACATGTGTGATTTAATGAAAGTTTGGATTTTTATATAATTTTATTTGAATTTGCCGCGCTGCATTTTTCCTGGCTTTTGGCCAAGTGGGACGCAAGCGTCCCCTATACCATAAGAAGTAAAAAAAGATAACAAAATATTTGAGACTATATTTAATGATGTTCTACTCAATATACTCTTTAAACTAAATCCCTGTATCCCTTTCTCCCTCATACTAAGTCTCAGCCTCTCTCTTTCCCTCTGATGCTTTCCTATCACATTTAAGGACTTATCAACTGGATGTGTCCCACTCTTAATCTTGTAAAACAAATAGCCTCCTCTCTTCTGTCCCTTCCTGCAGTCCTCCCCTCCCTGACTTTCCTCTGCACTTGATTGAAATAAATGCCTGTACTTGGTATCTCTGCACCATCACTGTCCATATCAGGCTTTTTTGCCTTGCTCATTGAAACTACAACATCCCCACATCTAAGTGCCAGTACAACTACCTCATTCCCCTCCAACCCTACATGGGCTGGGACCCAAGTAAATCTTATCTGTATACCCATCTGTCTAATTCTGCCATGGGTTTGTAGCACCTCATAAAGCAGGTATTGTCTCCTACATGTCCTAAAGGACTGGAGACTCATTAACACTGCACATGAATCAGAGCAAATAACTACTCTGTCTTGCTTGACTTCTTCCACCCACTGCAAAGCCAACAGTATGGCCATCAGCTCCGCTGTCACGTTCTGACCTTTATTTCCTTTTGTTTTGTCATTATTTAGTATGGTCAGGGCGTGAGTTGGGGTGGGCAGTCTGTTTGTTTTTCTATGATTTGGGTATTTCTATGTTTCGGCCTAGTATGATTCTCAATCAGAGGCAGGTGTCATTAGTTGTCTCTGATTGAGAATCATACTTAGGTAGCCTGGGTTTCACTGTGTGTTTGTGGGTGATTGTTCCTGTCTCTGTGTTTGTTGTTACCAGATAGGCTCAGTCATTTGTTTTTTTCTTTTCACTTGTTTTGGAAGAGAAGAGAACGAGTGCCATTCTCCTTGCGGAGATGGTGCTAAATACATCAACACGGTCGGTCCCTGGGATTGGGCTGGCTAACACGATTAGGTTTGCTTGGAAGGAAAAGGAGATGGAGCCTTTAGGACGGGAATCTTTTGGAAGGATAATATTGATGGGGATTCTAAAGCTGACGGTGAAGGACGTGTTTTGTTTCCAAGGCAACTCGTTGGAGGGAGCATACGACGTGGCACTATATACAGAGGTAAAACACGATGATATCCTGAGAAGGGCAAGAGCAGTGGGAGGTGAGAGGCCGATGTGCCACTACGAAATAACAAGCCTGGCGAAGAATAATTTTAGGGTTGTAACTGTCAACATTTACAACCCTTACGTTAAGGACGAAGAGGTGAGGGCTTTTCTGGGGAGATATATGGATAACGTCTCCTCAGCAAGGCACCTCAAAGACTCCCTTGGGTTTTGGAATGGGAGGAGAGGTTTCCAGGCCCTCCTCAGAGAGGACCCAAAGGGACATGGTGGCTACCTCCATCCTCCTGCTATGTTCTCCCTAGGGGCTGACAGGGGGACGTTGTTTTATGCACGTCAGCCCCCATTTTGCAGACGCTGTATGGCCTACGGTCACATATTCGCTTCATGCAGTACAAGAAAATGCAGATTTTGTGCATCTGAGGATCATGAGGCGAGGGATTGTGACAAGCCTAAGACGTGCCATGGGTGTGGCTCGTCAGCACACTTGTGGCGGGGGTGCCCGGCCCGTCAGCGGTCATATGCGTCTGCGGCTGGGGGGGGAGCAGGGGGGGGGGATGGGGGAAGAAGAGGAGGGGAAGGAAGCACGCCTCATGATCAGAGTACAGGTCCAGAGGGGAAGGCCACAAGGAAGGAGGAGGAGCAAGAAGCGGTGGAAGGAAGAGAGAAGGAAACGGAAGGCACGGGAGTAGGAGAACCAGGAAAAGCGGCGGAAGAAGGCAACCGAGTGGAGGAGCATGAGAGAGAAGAAAGCGATGGAGGAGTGGTGGAGAAGGAGACGGTGGAAGAGCAAGTGGACTGGGGGGAATGTGCCCTGGTGGAAGAGATGAGGGGTATGGTGGAGGAGCTGGCGGGGGGGGGGGGGGGTGGTATCTCTCCACTGCCGTCATCACCAAAGAAGAGAATGAAGAGGAGGGAGCGATTGGCCGACAGTGAGAGGGAGGGGATGGCCAAGAGAGTGATGGGGGTGGGAGAAACCTCTGGGTTGCTGCTGGTTTCCACAGGCTCTCAATATCTGTTGGGTGGGGACACACCTAACAGGACTCAGGACTGGGTACAGGAGGAGGTGGGGAGTTTTTTGTTTGGGGACTCAGCCTCCCCGAATTTTTTCCAATCCAGCTGCAGCACTGGGGAGGGGGAGGATTGTGGGGGTAGACCCAGGGTGCAGGGCACCCCGGAGCCAAACACTATTCCTGCATCCTGGGTTGGTGAGATGGAGGAAGAGGGGGGGATGTTGGGAGTACAGATGGTGTTATCACCGGTAGATATGGAGCAGGGGAGCATCGGGTGAGTCTCCTGTTTTTGTTTTTTTCTGTCTGGGTTTAGAATTTGAGTGTATTACATGTTTTTATTTTATTCTTTCATGGGGTCTGATTTTACTTTTGTTAGTTTAAATGTAAGGGGTTTAAGGGATTGTGTTAAGAGGAGGGCGGTTTTTAGTTATTTGGAGGGCGTGGGGTTTGATTTTTGTTTTTTACAGGAGGTTCACCTGAGGGATGGAGGGGATGTTAATAGGTTTAAGAGGGAGTGGGACAAGGGGGAGTCGGTTTGGGGTGTTGGGGGGGTGCACTCATCGGGGGTAGGGATTTTGTGTGGGCACAGGGAGGTTAAAGTGGAGGATTCTTTTGCGGTAATGCAGGGGAGGGTTATAGGGGTGGATGTCACGATAAGGGATTGTAATTTTAGATTAGTGGTGGTGTATGGACCACAGGTGGTGGCAGACAGGAGGGAGATGGTGGACTGTCTGACGCCCCTGTGTGTCACAAATAGGAAATTAGTGATAGGGGGGGATTTTAATACAGATTTAGGAAGAGGGGGGGATAGCAGTGCAGGCGCCATTGCCAGGCTAATGGCTTGCCAGATGGTGGTCTGCACACTACTCCGAAAATGGACGGTCCTACATGGCGCAACTCCAGGGGGGTTGAGCGGAGGCTCGACTATATTTTTGTACCCAGGTCTTTGGGTAAGTTGTCTGGGCGGCTGTTGCCTGTTTTCTTTTCGGATCACGACGGGGTGCTCCTGCAGGTGGGGTCGCCAGTCTGCCTCTTTGGTAGGGGGTACTGGAAGCTAGATCGGGATGTGCTGGAGGAGCAGGCTTTTGTTGACGGGTTTTATGGTTTCTTTTGGAGGCTTGAGGGTCTCCGGTCCATGTGCGAGGGGGTGTTAGAGTGGTGGGAATTAGTTAAGGTGAGGATTAGGGCTTTTATAATAGGGTATTGCAAGAGGAAAAAAAGGGAGGAGAGGAGGGAGGTGGATCGTATCCAAAGGTTAATTGAACTCGAGTACGAGGCAGGCAACCTCGGCGGGTCGTTTGACTGGGAGAGATCCGCAACCCTAAAGGCGCAGCTCAGGGAGTTGCAGGAGCGGAAGGCTCGAGCTTTCCTGGAGCGTGCGCATAGTGGCTTTCTAGAACACAATGAGACTTGTTCTGCTATGTTCTTTAAGTCGGTTAGGGCCAGACAGAGTAGGAAGGTAATGCATGGCGTTAGGGAAGAAAATGGTAGTATAGTTAGAGAACCAGAGGATATGGTCAGGGTGACAACTGATCATTTCCAAGGTTTATTTAAGGAAAGGGAAATAGATGTAGAGCAGGGAAATGTGTTTTTAGAACACTTGTCCAGGCGGTTGCCGGAGGACATTAGAGAAGTGATGGAGGCCCAGATCTCACTAGAAGAGGTTGAGAGCGCTCTTAGGAGGATGGGAAAAGGGAAGGTGCCTGGGATAGATGGGCTGCCGGCTGAGTTTTATCTCAAGTTTTGGGGTATACTTGGACCAGTGGTCCTCGAAGTCTTGAAGGCCATCCTTGAGACGGGGGTCCCGGGGGGATCAATGGCTGTTGGTGTGCTGTCACTTTTATATAAGAAGGGGGAAGTAACAGACCTTGGCAACTGGCGGCCGTTGACCATGCTGTGTGTAGATTACAAGCTACTTGCAAAGGTTTTAGCAGACCGGTTGCGCACAGCCCTTCCCTACGTCGTCCATGAGGATCAGACGTGCGGGGTAGAGGGCCGCTCTATTAGATGGAACCTACAGTTAATCAGGGACTCCATCGCTTGGGTTGAAGATAGAGGACTGCCTTTAATGGTAGCAGCGCTAGATCAGGCGAAAGCCTTTGATCGCGTGAATAGATCATTTTTATTCAGAGTGTTAGGTCGATTAGGATTTGGGGAGAAGTTCATAGGATGGATTCGTACATTATATGTCGGAGCGGGGTGCCGAGTTAGTGTAAATAGTCACTTGGGTGACGTTTTTGACCTCTCGTCTGGGGTCAGGCAGGGGTGCCCACTCTCGGCTCTCCTCTTCGTTCTGTACATGGAGCCTCTGGGGGCTGCCATTAGGGCAGACACAGGGGTGGAAGGCTTGTTGATCCCTGGAAGTGGTGGGCTGCGTGTTAAGATGACGCAGTACGCCGACGACACTTCCTTGCTGCTGTGCAAGGACTCGTGCCTGACAAGGTCCCTTGCCATCTTTGGGGATTTCACCCGAGCGTCGGGAGCAGTTCTGAACCATGCAAAGTCTTCCGTCAAGTTTTTCGGAAGATGGCGCGGTAGAACGGATGTGCCCGGGGGGTTATCTCTCTGTGAGGGGGCCCTGAGGATTCTCGGGGTCCATTTTGAGACCTCCGGCTCAGCGACGCTAAACTGGAACATGCGTATCGCAGTGGTACAGAGGAAGCTAGCAATGTGGAAGGCTAGGTATTTGTCTTTTATGGGCAAAGTCCTGTTTCTAAAGGTGGATGTGTTGCCGTTTCTTTTGTATTTGGCGTACATCTACCCATTGCCGGCTAGTCTGAGGAGGCCTCTAGTGAGGCTTGTGTTTCAGTTCATGTGGAGTGGCAGGTGCGAGTGGGTCGCCAGGGCACGCATGCTTTGTCCCATCGGGGAGGGAGGTAGGGGGGTACCACATTTCCCCCTCAAGCTGGACGCAATTTTTGTTTCTTTCTTGTTAACGGAGCTTGCTCATCCAGTGATACACCCATCCGGTTACCTCCTGCGGGTGTTCTTCTCGTATCAGGCGAGAAGCGTAATGGTGTGGTCTAACACGGGTCCTCGGGCGGAACAGCTGCCGTGGCACTTTGGTCATGCGGCCAAGTGGCTGCGTTTTAGATCACAGGCACCTGTACGAGGAGGTCAGAAAGGCAGGGAGTCCGGCGCCTGTAGTGGGCATCTCGGAAGTGGTCTGGGAGGGAGTGCAGGCGCGGGGTCTGGACAACAGGCTCAAGGACCTGAATTGGTTGAGCCTCCATAAGTGCTTGCCGGTACGTTCCATCATGTACCGGTATAGTTTGGTGCAATCCCCCACCTGTCCAAGATCTTCTTGTGGCAGGGAGGAGACTGTGCGCCATGTCTTTTGGGACTGTGCCTTTGCCGGAGTAGTATGGGCTAGGGCACGGGTGTTGTTAGGTTTGGTAAGGGGGGATTTTGTATTGACGTGGGCCAGGTTAGAGAGAGGTGTAGGGAGAGCGAGAGGGACGGATAGGGACAGGTTTCTGCTCTGGCTTCTCATGAGTCTCTTTAAACGGGGGCTGTGGGAAGCCAGGCAGAACATGGTAAAGACAGGGAGAGATTGGGGGGAGGATTTGAGGGGGAGGACGAAGAGGGAGGAGAGGAAGTGGGGGCAGCATGCTGCCCGGGAGAGGTGGAAGGGGGGTTTAGGGCTGGGTGTCATTTAGATTTGTAAGGGGATAGATTAGGGACGGGGAGATAGGGAAAGGTAGTTTGTAGGATGACGGGGAGGGAAGATGCTCCCCTGAGGTTTTGTTTGGGGTTTTTGTTTTGTTTAAATTAAAACACCACTATTTGAGTTTGTATGGAAATTATGAGTTGTAAAGAATGAATGGTATTGATGATAATAAATTATTTTTTATTAAAAAAAAGATAGGACTGTTTTGCGTGTTCACATTTCTTGTTTTTGTTAGTTTGTTCATGTGAAGTGATTTATTAAAACATGAATAACCACCACGCTGCGCTTTGGTCCGCCTCTCTGTCAATGGAAGAAAACCCTTACATCTGCCGTATATGCAGCCAGATGATCTGATACCCTTCTATACAGTCCCATCTCCTTTGCCTGGGTATTACCCACCCACCCAAAGCTCTGTTCTGTCTTCGCTCATGTTCCCAGCATGCCTGTAAAATCCATTTTGTAGGATGAGACACCCCATGTCCCTGTAGGTTGACCCATTAATTCATTGCCAGCTGCCGTCTTCTAATCGGCAATGGCATATCCCCCATGTCCACCTGTAGTCCAGCCACTGGGGACGACCGAAACGCCAAGAGCCAGGTGGCCCTATACACTCACTACGCAAGTTGTGTAGGGTCCCGCAAATTACGCAAGGGCCCCGCCTCCCCTTCGTGTCAAAGCAGGTGTCACTGTTTACAACTTCAATGAGAGGATGAAGCGGAACTATCCTTCTGGTCACAAAAAGAGAAAAAAAACACCATGAGAGTGAATTGCGGGAACAGCAATCAAATAAACTTGTGTTCTCTCTTCCCCAAGTTTGATATCAGCAAATAACAGTAATGTTAAGTTGGTGTATTAGCTTGCAGTGCATCTCTCTCTAATATGTCTGTCTTGCTAACCTAGCTGGGCAGTGCATCTCTTAGTCTGTATGTGTCTTGCTTGCTTACCAGACACTTCCAGGGCTGTGTTCTGTGATTTTTTTTTTGCTTGACAAAAGTGAGAGTGAAATATAACTATTTATTACGTTTGATAAACACCAACGGGCAATGGAGTTTATAAACTGCAGCTCAGAAAAGATAACTGCGTCACGGGTGAACATGCGTTCATATGCGCATGCACAAAATTAAACTTGCGCTTTCCAGCAGCAACCTCTGTTGGGACCAGTCCAGACAATATATGGGCGTGATGGCACTCCTCATAGGCGCACGTGATTCTAAAACAAGACAATGATTATCTAGTCTCTCAGTCAAGGTTAAGTCACAACTTTCTTTTGCAAGATTGAAATGCAAGGTTGAACGCAATGGACTGACATTGACTGTTTATTTATATGATGAATTTAAAATGTGGATTAGTTGGGCATACTGGGAAATATGGATGCACATCTCAGTAAATAATAACCATCAAGCATTCAACCAAGCCATAGTATGAATAAAAGGAAATCTGGGGGAGCCAGTTTGAATGGGCCTGATGCAGCTCATAAAATTAATACTAGTATTGCTATCTAATTTACAGGTGCTATGCTTAAGTTTGTTCGTCGAGGAGATGCTGATCATCAGCCAGTACAAGCACAGACTCAGTTGTTCCACATCCAGCCTCAGCAAGTACTAACACAGACCCAGAACTGCCGGCTTCAGCAAATACTAACACAGACCCAGTACTGGCAGATTCAGCAAGTACTAACACAGACCCAGTACAACTGGCTTCAGATAAACTAACACAGACCCAATACAGCCGTCTTCAGCAAGTACAAACACAGACCCAGGTGAAGAACAGGCAGCCTCAGCCAGTACTAGCACAACCAGAGGTGTACAGCCAGCATCAGATACCAGCAGCTCAGACCCTAATAGAACAGTTGCTGCTCCACCAAATGACACAGCAGATTGGTCCCCAGTCTTAACAGACTTTATGAGGACTGAGTAAGTGTGCAGAGGTCCATTCAAACCAGGACTGGATGTTTCTTTCCTGAAGACAAGTCTAGAAGAGGTTTCCATTCAGGCTTATTACAGAGACAGCTGCCAAGTGGGGAAAAGATTACCAGAAGCTGGCTTTCGTAATCAAAAACAATGCTGTATATTGTTTTTGCTGTAAGCTCTTTTCTACAAAAGACAACAAAGTAATAAAGAAAGGTATGAATCACTGGTCAAATATCAATGCCATTCTGAAACACCATGAGGGTAACCCTGAACACATAAACAATATGATTAAGTGGAGAGAACTTGATCTGCACCTACGTCAGGGACAGACTCTTGACCACATACAAATGACAATTTTGGAGGTTGAAGGAAAGAGATGGTGGGATGTCCTTACACATTTAATAAGTTTCACCCACCTAGCATTCTGGGGTTCATCAGACAAACTCTTCCAACCAGATAATGGAAACTTCCTAAAAGAGGTTGAAATACTGGGAAAACTTAACCCTGTTATGGAAAATAATCTCAGCAAAATGAAAGATTGAGAGACACATGCCTTGGGAAGCGCACACAGAATATGCTGATCAAGCAAAGCAGTGCGACACAAACAACAACACAGAGTTACACATGGAATAAACAAACATAGTCAATAACACAATAGGAAAGAAAGTCTATACACAGTGTGCAAATGAGGTAAAATAAGGGAGGTACGGCAATAAATAAGTCATAGTGGCAAAATAAATACATTTTAGCAATTAAACACTGGAGTGATAGATGTGCAGAAGACGAATGTGCAAGTAGAGATACTGGGGTGCAAAGGAACAAAAATGACAGGCTATGTACAGGTGCAGTGATCTGTGAGCTGCTCTGTCACCTGGTGTTTAAAGCTAGTGAGGGAGATATGACTCTACAGCTTCAGTGATTTTTGCAATTTCTTCCAGTCATTGTCAGCAAAGAACTGGAAGGAAAGGCAGCCAAAGGAGAAATTGGCTTTGAGGGTGACCAGTGAAATATACCTGCTATGGGTGGGTGCTAATATGGTGACCAGTGATCTGAGATAAAGTGGGGCTTTTACTTAGCAGAGACTTATAGATGACCTGGAGCCAGTAGGTTTGGCGACGAATATGAAGCGAGGGCCAGCCAACGAGAGCATACATGTTGCAGTGGTGAGTAGTATATGGGGCTTTGGTGACAAAACGGATGGCACTGTGATAGACTACATCCAATTTGGTGAGTAGAGTGTTGGAGGCTATTTTGTAAATGACATCGCCAAAGTCAAGGATCGGTAGGATAGTCAGTTTTACGAGGGTATATTTGGCAGCATTAGTAAAGGATGCTTTGTTGCAAAATAGGAAGCCGATTCTAGATGTAATTTTGGATTGGAGTTGCTTAATGTGAGTCTGGAAGGAGAGTTTACCGTCTAACCAGACACCTAGGAATTTGTAGTTGTCCACATATTCAAGTCAGAACTGTTAGTTAACACAGTGTCCAAAGAAGGGCCAGAAGTATACAGAATGTTGTCGTCTGCGTAGAGGTGGATCAGAGAATCACCAGCATCAAGAGCGACATCATTGATGTATACAGAGAAAAGAGTCGGCCCATGAATTGAACCCTGTGGCACCCCCATAGAAGTCCGGACAACGGGCCCTCTGATTTCACACACTGAACTCTGTCTGAGAAGTAGTTTGTGAACCAGGCAAGGCAGCCATTTGAGAAACCAAGGCTGTTGAGTCTGCCAATAAGAATGTGGTGATTGACAGAGTCGAAAGCCTTGGCCAGGTCGATAAATACAGCTGCACAGTATTGCCTCTTATCGATGGCGGTTATGATATTGTTTAGGACCTTGAGCATGGCTGAGGTGCACCCATGACCAGCCCAGAAACCAGATTACAACCTGGTCAAGAACTACAGGAAACGTATGATCTCTGTAATTGCAAACAAAGGTTTCTGTACCAAATATTAAGTTCTGCTTTTCTGATGTATCAAATACTTATGTCATGCAATAAAATGCAAATTAATTACTTAAAAATCATACAATGTGATTTTCTGGATTTTTGTTTTAGAGTCCGTCTCTCACAGTTGAAATGTACCTATGATAAAAAATTACAGACCTCTACATGCTTTGTAAGTGGGAAAACCTGCAAAATCGGCAGTGTATCAAATACTTGTTCTCCCCACTGTATATTATGAACAGAGAGGAGCAGTAGCGTAAAAGAGGGTTTGGAGGGACACACAATGCAAATAGTCTGGGTAGCCAATTGGTTACCTGTTCAGGAGTCTTATGGCTTGGGGGTAAAAACTGTTGAGAAGCCTTTTGTCCTTGACTTTGGCACTCCGGAACTGCTTGCCATGCTGTCGTTGAAAGAACAGTCTATGACTGGGGTGGCTGGGGTCTTTGACAATTTTTAGGGCCTTCCTCTGACATCGCCTGGTGTAGAGGTCCTGAATGGCAGGCAGCTTAGCCCCAGTGATGTACTGGGCCATACGCACTACCCTCTGTAGCGCCTTGTGGTCGGAGGCCAAGCAATTACCGTACCAGGCAGTGATGCTCTTGATGTTGCAGCTGTAGAACCTTTTGATGATCTGAGGACCCAAATCTTTTTAGTTTCCTGAGGGGGGATAGGCTTTGTCGTGCCCTCTTCACGACTGTCTTGGTGTGTTTGGACCTTTCCAGTTTATTGGTGATGTGGACACCAAGGAACTTGAAGCTCTCCACCTGCTCCACTACAGCCTCGTCGATGAGAATGGGGATGTGCTTGGTCCTCCTTTTCTTGTAGTCCACAATCATCTCCTTTGTCTTGGTTACGTTGAGGGATAGGTTGTTATTATGGCACCACCCGACCAGGTCTCCGACCTCCTCCCTATAAGCTGTCTCGTCATTATCGGTGATCAGGGCTACCACTGTTGTGTTGTCTGCAAACTTAAAACACTGTTTCCTAGCCTCAGTGCAGTGGGCAGCTGGGAGAAGGTGCTCTTATTCTCCATGGACTTTACAGTGTCCCAGAACGTTTTGGAGATTGTGCTGCAGGATGCAAATTACTGTTTGAAAAAGCTAGCCATTGCTTTCTTAACTGCCTGTGTATATTGGTTCCTAACTTCCCTGAAAAGTTGCATATCGCGGGGGCTATTTGATGCTAATGCAGTACGCCACAGGATGTTTTTGTGCTGGTCAAGTTCAGTCAGGTCTGGAGTGAACCACGGGCTATATCTGGTTCTGGTTCTACATTTTTTGAATGGGGCATGCTTATTTAAAATGGTGAGGATAGCACTTTTAAAGAATAACCAGACATCCTCTACTAACGGAATGAGGTTAATATCTTTCCAGGATACCCAGGCCAGGTCGATTAGAAAGGCCTGCTCCCTGAAGTGTTTTAGGGAGCGTTTGACAGTGACAAGGGGTGGTCGTTTGACCGCAGACCCATTATGGACGCAGGCAATGAGGAGTAGGATAAGGGTATGGCTAAAGGCTATAAGAACTGGTCGTCTAGTACATTTGGAACAGAGAGTAAAAGTAGCAGGAGAACAGCAAGAGAATAGATTCAAGGCATTCAAGGCATAATGTACAGACAAAGGTATGGTAGGATGTGAATACAGTGGAGGTAAACCTAGTCATTGAGTGACGATGAGAGAGGTATTGTCTCTAGAGGCACCATTTAAACCAGGTGAGGTCACCGCATGTGTGGGAGCTGGAACGAAAGGGTTAGCTAAGGCTTATTGAGCAGGGCTGGCTGGAGGCTCTACAGTGAAATAAGACAATAATCACTAACCAAAACAGCAATGGACAAGGCATATTGACGTTAGGGAGAGGCATGCGTAGCCGACGATCATAGGGTCCAGTGAGTAGCTAGGCGGGCTGGAGACACTGCTATTTAGACAGCTAACGGGCCGGGGCTAGCAGAAGGGCCTTAGAGGGACGTCGCGACGGAAGAAGTGTGTTGTAGCCCCCTCGTGCAGTCGTGATGGATCAGCAGGGTTCCGTGTAGTAAAAGGGTCCAGGCCAATTGGCAAAATAGGTATAGTAGCCCAAGAAATTGGCTGATGGACTTCTTCAGCTAACAGTCCGATCTGCTCTAGACAGCTAGCGGGCTGCGGCTAGCAGGTTAGCAGATGGGTATTCAGGGGACATCGCGATGGAGAAGCCTGTTGAAAAAAAAACTTGGGCGGATTACGCCGGTAGTCCAGTCGTGATGAATCGGCGGGGCTCCGTATCGGCAGTATAAGGGATGGACCTCTTCAGCTAGCCAGGAGATGGGCCAAGCATAGGCTAGCTCCAGGCTTATTGATGCTTGCTTTAGGACAGAGTCGTTAGCCAGGAAATGCCACTCGGATAGCAGCTAGCTAGCTTTGATGATCCAGGTGAAAAGGTTCAGACCTTGCTGGAGGAATCCGGAGATATGGAGAAAAATAAGTCCGATATGCTCTGGGTAGAATTGCGCTGAGCAGACTGGCAGGAGTTGTCCAGGCTAAAGGTTAGCTGATGACCGCTAGCAGTGGCTAGCTGACTACTAGCTAGTAGCTAGTTAGCTGGCTAGCCCCTGTTGGGGGTTCTGGTTCTAAAGTTAAAAAAATAGCAGATCCATACCACATTGGGTGAGGTGGGTTGCAGGGGAGTATGTTGAAGTTGAGGCTAAGAAAAATCAAAACAATATATGCAAAGAAAAAAGTTATAAAATTATATATACACGGGACATGACAAGACGAAGACAAATACGCCTGAATGCTACGCCATCTTGGATACTTTCAATTCTGGTTAGGGACAGTTTGCGCTGTTCTGTGAAGGGAGTAGTACACAGCGCTGTATGAAATCTTCAGTTTCTTAGCAATTTCTCAGATGGAATAGCCTTCATTTTTCAGAACAAGAATAGACTGCCGAGTTTCAGAAGAAATTTTGAGCCTGTAATCTAAGCCACAAATGCTGATGTTCCAGATACTCAACTTGTCTAAAGAAGCCCCATTTTATTGCTTCTTTAATGACAACAGTTTTCAGCTGTGCTAACATAATTGCAAAATCTACTGATAAATTAGCCTTTTAAAATGATAAACTTGGATTAGCTAACAAAACGTGCCACTGGAACACATGAGTGATGGTTGCTGATAATGGGCCTCTGTACGCCTATGTAGATATTCCATAAAAGAATCAGCTGTTTCCAACTACAATAGTCATTTACAAATATTAACAATGTCTACACTGTATTTCTGATCAATTTGATCATATTTTAACCTCTCTGGGATAGGCGGGATGCTTGCGTCCCACTTGGCCAATAGCCAGGGAAAATGCAGAGCGCCAAATTCAAATAAAATTCTATAAAAATCAAACTTTCATTAAATCACACATGTAAGATACCAAATTAAAGCTACACTCGTTGTGAATCCAGACAACATGTCAGATTTCAAAAAGGCTTTTCGGCGAAAGTATAAGATGCTATTATCTGATGATAGCAAAACAGTAAACAAAGAGAGAGTAGCATATTTCAACCCTGCAGGCGCGACACAAAACGTAGAAATAAAGTATAAATCATGCCTTACCTTTGACGAGCTTCTTTTGTTGGCACTCCAATATGTCCCATAAACATCACAAATGGTCCTTTTGTTCATTTAATTCCGTCGATATATATTCAAAATGTCCATTTATTTGGTGCGTTTGATCCAGAAAAACACAGCTTCCAACTTCCGCAACAAAATATCTCAAAAGTTACCAGTAAACTTTGCCAAAACATTTCAAACTACTTTTGTAATACAACTTTAGGTATTTTAAAACGTTAATAATCGGTCAAATTGAAGATGGGATGATCTGTGTTCGATACAGGAAGACAACAAACTGACGCTACTTTTCGAGTCATGCGCCTCCCTCAAAAAGTCCACATGAAGTGACACTCATTCAAGATGGCCGTACTTCTTCATTACACAAAGGAATAACCTCAACCAATTTCTAAAGACTGGTGACATCCAGTGGAAGCGGTAGGAACTGCAAACAAGTCCCTTAGAAATCTGGTTTCCCAGATATTCTCATTGAATAGACAGTGACCTCAAAAAAAAATCTGAATGGTTTGTCCTCGGGATTTTGCCTGCTACATAAGTTCTGTTATACTCACAGACATGATTCAAACAATTTTAGAGACTTCAGAGTGTTTTCTATCCAAATCTACTACTTATATGCATATTTTATATTCTGGGGATGAGTAGCAGGAAGTTGAATTTGGGCACACTATTTATCCAAAAGTGAAAATGCTGCCCCCTATACCGAAGAAGTTTTAATGGACAAAAAATGTTGCTTTTCTTTCAAAAACAATGGCATTTCTAAGTTACTTTTGAACGGTAGTGTACATGTGATGTTAAAGCTATTTGCCGATAGCTTGTTGGCATCATTGGGTCCTTCCCTGGTTTCCAGATTGGTACCACTACCTTCTTCTTCCAAATATCTCGTATTTTCCCCTGCTCCCACAACGTGTTGTACAACACCAAAACCTTATCCAGTGCCTCATCACTAAGATGGGCCAACATAACATAGCACACCTCATCTTTCCAGGTGAGCTTAACTCAGCCCTACCTATTGCCCTTTTACCTCTGCCATGGTAAATGGTGTATTCAACACATCATTTACATCCTCTCTGCTATCCAGCACTCCAGGATGCTCCTTTCTAGTTGTCTTTCTCTCCCTCTGCCCCTCCTCTGATAAATTTGCAGATCTTTGCACTTCTACAAACGCTTGGGCAATCATCTCTGCCTTCTCATCCCATACCTCCCACTCACAGATTCCTGCCATCACATCACTAGATACCAGTGTGAGGTCCAAGGCAGACTCCCTGTGGCTACATCAATCCTGGTTCATCATTCAGGCACACCAGATCTTTCATTTCTATCAGATTTTCCATCATTTGGACACTTCAAACCATCCCAGCATTATAATCCCCACACCACATTATCATACTTCTATCCTGGCCCTCAACCCTCTCCAGCACGTCTAGGTCCAATATCTGACACGGATTATAGTAGTTCACTATCATTAGCACCCCTCTTCTCAACCACACCTCCACCACCACATTTTCCTGTTCAATACCTCTGCCTAGCATCCTGTAGGGAAGTCCTTGCTTTCTAAACATGGCACATCCCCCATTCCCCCTACAGCTCTGTCCCTACAAACCACTACATATGTATGATAAACTCCACATTCGGTATGAGATATGCTTCCTGCACACAAAATCACATCAGGCTTAGCTTGCATTCCTACAATGAACTGCTTGAACTCCTGCCCATTAGCCAACAGGCTTTGAGCATTTCATTGCAGTACTACCGCCATAACTAAGATCCAGTAATACATGAATCCACCCTCAGCTGATTGAGGTCATCTTGAACTTCTTTCCATGTCAACCCTGTCATACTCAGATGTCTCCCAGCAGCTTTCACTATTAGCTGAATCCTCTCTCTTTTAGATTATACTTTAGCAGTGCAATTGATAGCTCCTGCTATGAATGTCATCAGCTTTCTCTTATCTATGTATACCATATCGCCTCCCACCTGCCCCGTAATCCTCGGTTGAACCTGTATCTCCCTGGACCACCCTCACTGCCTAGAGGTATGACACCTTTCTCTCCACTCTCACTTGTTGCACGTCCATTGACATAAGCCCTCACATAATAACTCATATATCCTATGGTTACTTTATTTGGCAGTACCCGGTCCTTGAAGTGTAACAGAATAGTCGGGTTATCTACCCTAACTCCACCCCTTGTTACTTGCAGAACTAGAACGTCTCCTCTCAAATTGTCGCTTACCTCTTTATTGCTCACACTCACAGGTACTCCTGATATCACCCCTTTAATCCACGGCTCCCTGATTGATCAATCCAATTGCTCCACAACCCCTTACACTTCCCTATTTGCTTCACTCTGAAAGCGTTTTCCCTCTGTGCCATGTCCTTACAGCACACCAACAAGTTCCCATCTCTTAACACGTTAGCATTGACAACTTCCCCAATCAACTCTTTTATCACAGACATCAACCTTATCGGACTCATCACCCCAACTCCCCCTTCCTCCCTAAACTTCAGAATCACTTTATGCTGCTCCTCAACTCCATGCTCCCCTTGCATCTTATCTTGCCCTTCCTCTGCACTTTTTACCTCCAAACTGCCGCTAGCGTTGGAAACTGTTGCTCTCCTCATTCTTCCTTTTCTGCCTCTTCTGTGCCTCCATAGGCCTCTCGCCCTTTAAACCCCTACTCCCTTTCTCTCCTGCTTTCTTTTTCTTTTTCTTACTCCCTCCTTTATTTGTACCACTATGCTCCATACTTGCTTCACTTTCTTCTCCATCACTATCTCCTACCATCTCTGACCCTGTCAGAACACAGCAATGCCAAACCTCCGCCACAAAGAGTCATGTTTGATTGATTGTTTTATCAACGATTGATCGCTAGCCACAGCTTTCCAAAAAGTGTTCACTGGTCCACAAAAAACAAATCAGCCCTCCCGAATATGTGATTACAAATCTGACGATTCAGTTCCCTGCAGCAGGGCAAAGTGTCTTCCTGAAGAGAGCAGGAGCAGTACTGGACAAGGACATTATTGTCCACATTCTAGACAAACACAGTGCAGAAAGTAGGACTGAAAAGGATATGTCAGAATATTTTTTTTTTAAGTGATGAGAAGAATTACAGAAAACATATGGCCACCCTGTTGTTGGTTTGCAACAGGCATCCTGTCCAACTAATGAGAATAATCAAACAGGAAACAAAGTGGACTAGGAGTAGAGTGGAATGAGTGCAGAGTGGAAAGAACCTAGAGTTGTTGTTGGCCAAGATGACATGGAGAAAAATGCAGGCACCTATGTCCGGGTGCACCACACAAGACTACACAAGGGGAATAGTGTGATCAAAATAATCTTATTGGTGTAAGCATCTAAGTTCAACCAACATGTGACAGAGTCTCTCCGTTGGTAGGTCAGAGTAATGTTCTTTAATGACTTTGCACTTCCATTCCCAGAATAATTTGCAGGCTCTGCTAGCTAGGCTGTTGTGATATCACTTAGTCAGGGATACCTGGCACAGACACTTTTTTCTGTTCCAGCTCTAGGTTCAAATGATGTTATTTCTAGCTCCTCCATTAATGACACGTAAAGGCACATTCAAATGTATCACTTAATAAAAAACATTTTTACTTTCTATTTTTTTTATTTTACAATTTTGTGATCATACATTTTTTTCATAAAGCAGATATGTAAGACAGGAGCATATAATAGCATCATGAATGGTAAACTGGCTTAATCATGACTAGATAAAAACATGCATGTTGGTATAAAAGTAGTGTGATGTATCACTTGCCTGAGTACATATAGTTGGCTCATTGATGACTAAAACTATTTCTCGAATTATTAGTAGCATGTATTAACAGAAGCATGAATTGTGCTCCATTAAATGGGAATCAAGAATGAATGAATGCTGTTCTAAATTAAGTAATCACATCGAGCTGTTTTTAAGTGCTACAGAGACTGTCTAGCACAGGGGTATCCAACCTTTTCTAGCATTAAACTCAATCATGTATTTTTATTTTTACTAGCTTTCAAAAAAGCATGTTCTTTTCTCCACTGCAACTATTCCCCAGGTCCTTGCTATAAAAATATATGTGTTTTCTGTCAAAATAATGGTTAATAAACAACTCTAATGGGGGCCTTATATTTGTTATTTTTCCTGGGGGGTTTTCTTATTCTTTTTCCTTCAGTTTTCACTCAAAATAAAAAAGTGTAGTGTGTGATAATTGTGAGATTTGTTCATGACAGTTTGCGGTGGAACATGTGATGTACTTTCAGAAATGTTTGGAGAGCTGCTCATAGGTGGGCTGGCTGTGAGCTACTGGTAGTTCGCGATTTACATGTTGGAGACCCCAAGACTAGCAGCAGGGTTGGGGTCAATTCCATTTCCAATTCTCTTCAATGAGGAAAAATTTGAATTTAACTTCAAGTTTCATTCACTTTCTGAATTGACCAGAATTTAAATGTAATTAAAATCAAACTTTATTTGTCACATGCGCCGAATGTAACAAGTGTAGACCTTACCATGAAATGCTTACTTACAAGCCCTTAACCAACACTGCAGTTCAAGAAGAGTTCAAAAATATTTATCAAATAAACTAAAGTAAAAAATTATAAAAAGTAACACAATAACATAACAATAACGAGGCTATATACAGGGGGTACCGAGTCAGTGTGCGGGGGTACAGGTTAGAGGTCATTTGTACATGTAGGTAGGGGTGAAGTGACTATGCGTAGATAATAAACAGCGAGTAGCAGCAGTGTACAAAACAAATGGAGGGGGGTGTATGTAATAGTCCGGTGGCCATTTGATTAGCTGTTCAGCAGTCTTATGGCTTGGGGGTAGAAGCTTTTAAGGAGCCTTTTGGTCCTAGACTTGGTGCTCCGGTACCGCTTGCCGTGCGGTAGCAGAGAAAACTGTCTATGACTTGGGTGACTGGAGGCTCTGACAATTTTATGGGCTTTCCTCTGATACCACCTGGATTGCAGGAAACTTGACCCCAGTGATGTACTGGGCCGTGCGCACTACTCTCTGTAGTGCCTTACGGTCAGATGCCAAACCAGGCTGTGATACAACCGGTCAGGTGCTCTCCTGTCTAGCAGTCTACAATTATGTTATTTTCATCCCGCAAGTCTTTTTCGGTGATAGAAGAATTTCATTGCTGTTGAAATTGGATTCCATAATCAGAATTTTGAATAACTGAAGAAAACTGTGGCATAATTTCTTGGAACTACTTAGAAAAAGTACTATGAGTAAAATTAACAGTTGTCAGGCCTAGGGTTGGGTTTGTTATTCTATGAATCACACAATGCATCTCTGATCCTTCTGCACATCTGCCCTTGGAAACAATATCAATAGGTGCCAAATCATCAAATTTTACCCCCCCCCCCCCCCTGTTATTGTAGGAGTAAACGCAGTACTGCTGAGCATGTGGCAAAAGGCTATCCACCCATGAAGCCTAACCCAACCACATGCTGGACATTACACTGCCACATTATTCAACATGCTTGTGTATTTAACACAGTAAGTGAAGACTTCAATACATTTTGATATGACTAAGTCTTTTTGGATAAGAGCGTCAGCTAAATAGCCAAAATGTAATTTATGTTTGAGCCGACATCCTTGGAATTTTCTGCAAATCAAGTGCAGGGCGATGTTGACACAAGTTGATTTGAATCCCAGTCCTACATATCTTTTTCTAATCATATCCAAGCATGTATACCATGTATACTCTCATTGTTCGACTCAATTGATTAAATTAAACAAATCAGGTTTCATCTCTCAAGGGAAAAGGAACTAACATAGTCAGGGTGTAAAAGCTGGTAGCAGGACATTTCTGGTTCTCACTGCCTTGGGCTACAGGCAAAGTTTTTTCCATTACACCCCAAAAGGCCAAGCATGTCTGGAAGCACAAAACCTGTAGCAATAGACAGTCTTAATTGGTTCATGAAAACTTGCCCAACCTCCCTTATACTTCTCCCCTTACAGTCTTAACACAGTGTAAAGCTGCCGTATCCAATTCATTACCTTCATAAAAGCATTTGGCCCATTGATGAATGGGCAGTACTGTCTACTGTATCACTCTTTCAAGATACAGTGCCTTGCGAAAGTATTCGGCCCCCTTGAACTTTGCAACCTTTTGCCACATTTCAGGCTCCAAACATAAAGATATAAAACTGTATTTTTTGTGAAGAATCAACAACAAGTGGGACCCAATCATGAAGTGGAACGACATTTATTGGATATTTCAAACTTTTTTAACAAATCAAAAACTGAAAAATTGGGCGTGCAACATTATTCAGCCCCTTTACTTTCAGTGCAGCAAATTCTCTCCAGAAGTTCAGTGAGGATCTCTGAATGATCCAATGTTGACCTAAATGACTAATGATGATAAATACAATCCACCTGTGTGTAATCAAGTCTCCGTATAAATGCACCTGCACTGTGATAGTCTCTGAGGTCCGTCAAAAGTGCAGAGAGCATCATGAAGAACAAGGAACACACCAGGCAGGTCCGAGATACTGTTGTGAAGAAGTTTAAAGTCGGATTTGGATACAACAAGATTTCCCAAGCTTTAAACATCCCAAGGAGCACTGTGCAAGCGATAATATTGAAATGGAAGGAGTATCAGACCACTGCAAATCTACCAAGACCTGGCCGTCCCTCTAAACTTTCAGCTCATACAAGGAGAAGACTGATCAGAGATGCAGCCAAGAGGCCCATGATCACTCTGGATGAACTGCAGAGATCTACAGCTGAGGTGGGAGACTCTGTCCATAGGACAACAATCAGTCGTATATTGCACAAATCTGGCCTTTATGGAAGAGTGGCAAGAAGAAAGCCATTTCTTAAAGATATCCATAAAAAGTGTCGTTTAAAGTTTGCCACAAGCCACCTGGGAGACACACCAAACATGTGGAAGAAGGTGCTCTGGTCAGATGAAACCAAAATTGAACTTTTTGGCAACAATGCAAAACGTTATGTTTGGCGTAAAAGCAACACAGCTGAACACACCATCCCCACTGTCAAACATGGTGGTGGCAGCATCATGGTTTGGGCCTGCTTTTCTTCAGCAGGGACAGGGAAGATGGTTAAAATTGATGGGAAGATGGATGGAGCCAAATACAGGACCATTCTGGAAGAAAACCTGATGGAGTCTGCAAAAGACCTGAGACTGGGACGGAGATTTGTCTTCCAACAAGACAATGATCCTAAACATAAAGCAAAATCTACAATGGAATGGTTCAAAAATAAACATATCCAGGTGTTAGAATGGCCAAGTCAAAGTCCAGACCTGAATCCAATCGAGAATCTGTGGAAAGAACTGAAAACTGCTGTTCACAAATGCTCTCCATCCAACCTCACTGAGCTCGAGCTGTTTTGCAAGGAAAAAATTTCAGTCTCTCAATGTGCAAAACTGATAGAGACATACCCCAAGCGACTTACAGCTGTAATCGCAGCAAAAGGTGGCGCTACAAAGTATTAACTTAAGGGGGCTGAATAATTTTGCACGCCCAATTTTTCAGTTTTTGATTTGTTAAAAAAGTTTGAAATATCCAATAAATGTCATTCCACTTCATGATTGTGTCCCACTTGTTGTTGATTCTTCACAAAAAAATACAGTTCTATATCTTTATGTTTGAAGCCTGAAATGTGGCAAAAGGTCGCAAAGTTCAAGGGGGCCGAATACTTTCGCAAGGCACTGTACATGTGAATTATTAATAGCAGTCCCAAATCTTACATGTTGATTATTCATGATGTTGAAGATCCAGTTTGCCATTTTATAGTGTGGGTCTAGGTCAATGTGCACAATAGAACATGGTTGCTGTCATATTTCCAAAAAGACGGATGGATGTAAGTGGTAATATGCTGTGAGCCACTGTTCACACATTTCATGATGTCAAGATCTTTCCCATGTTCATGTAAAACTCCCTTACCACATCTTCTATGCTCCTCTACCAAAGCTTTATAGCCATTCCTCTGGCACTTTCATCCACAATGAAACAATTGTTATTCTCAAAGTGAGAGAGAGAGTGGCTGAAATAAGACCCGCCCGGAGTGCTAAATGCACATATTTTCTCATTCGAACTACATTTTTGGAGGTATAATTCATGAGGGGCGAATGACAGGGTAGCATATGGTGCGCTTGGCATGCAGTGAAATATTAAAAAGCTTTGTCAGCACCGAGGCCAGCGTCCCCGCAGGGCACAGGGATCTGCCGGACAAAGACAACACGCCATGACAGCCAGTCAGCCATCCTCCGCACACTGACGTCCTCTACATACACGGCCAAAGACAAAGACAGAGAGATGACCCAATCCCATTGTATGTAGTACCAAGGCTACAGCGACGGGCCCGACTCAGGATCAAATAGCGTAATTCAGAATTGGCATCATATGAGTGTGTTTAGATCACATTTTGTTTCAGGGATGCTCTGGTTGAACACATGAACCTGCTTTATCTTGCACATTGGTTGTATCTTTCCAACCTGTTGAGGGACTACACATAGGCCTACAATAAAGTGAGCAAACCTATTACCATTTAATGTGTTATCTCTGTGGCTGGTTAAATATCAACCTGGGCTTTGCAGTAAGGCCGGGCTACTGTAAAACACTTTGTGAGAACAATTGATGTAAAAAGGGTTTTATAAACGCATTTGATTAATGATGCAATTATTAAAGAGTAATTCCACGACAGCAATGAGAATCCTGACCTAGTGTCTGGATTGGTGTTCTCATGAGACAGCAAGTGAGAGTCAAAGATAGTAAAAAAAAAAAAAAAGTATCCAATCCAAGATTCTCCGATGCAAGCTGCTAAAGCCCCGTCACCCCCCACAGCAACCCAGAACAGGACCGTCAATTCCCACACGTTAGTCTCATCTTTCAATACCAATATTAATGACACCTCCCCACACTTTGACTTTCAGAGCATTTGCTTGTGTTTCGACAACCAGGGTCTCACAGGTGGTACTTCTCCATAATGACGCTCATAAACCCTACAGATGCTGACCTTGTCGAAGGTCAGTCTCCCGGTTAGGGCTTGGCGGTGGCTGCTCGACCAGAATATAGGGGAAAATGTCATCAGCTCTTCACCACAAGAAGGAAACACTCACCATACCTTCACTAATTGGTCATGTAATGAATGCTTGGTTACAAATCTTTAGAATCTCCAGCACAGAGATGTAGTCTCCCGCAGAGAAAAAATACAACATGTAAAGGCCACACAGCAGTACAACATTGTATAGTATCTCTCATGTCCCTAAGGCGATTTCAGCACACACCGTCATGGTTCCTCCTGGAACTAGAGGGCATAACTTCCAAAATGAGGGTGCTACATGACATTTATCATGAAGTCACCCAGGTGTCCCACACAAGTAGCCCAAATGTACCCAAGTGGCCAAATTGGTGAAGGTATACATTTTGAAACAAATAACTATATACAAAATGCCAAAATGGTATTCTAACACCCCCCCCCCCCAAAAAAAAAATGGCGAAAAAATATGAAGAAAAAAATATATACATTTACAAAATAACATAGGTAACTATTTACACGCTTTCAATATTTGGAAGACCCTCAGTCCTCTATCAAATCAAGTGTATTTATATATCCCAAGGTGCTGTACAGAAACCCAGCCTAAAACCCCAAACAGCAAGCAATGCAGGTGTAGAAGCACGGTGGCTAGGAAAAACTCCCTAGAAAGGCCAAAACCTAGGAAGAAACCTAGAGAGGAACCAGGCTATGAGGGGTGGCCAGTCCTCTTCTGGCTGTGCCGGGTGGAGATTATAACAGAACATGGCCGAGATTTTCAAACGTTCATAGATGAACAGCGTGTCAAATACTAATAATCACAGTAGTTGTAGAGGATGCAACAGGACAGCACCTCAAGAGTAAATATGAACAGTTTAGGGTTCCATAGCCGCAGGCAGAACAGTTGAAACTGGAACAGCAACAAGGTCAGGTGGACTGGGGACAGCAAGGAGTCATCATGCCAGGTAGTCCTGACTTATGGTCCTAGGGCTCAGGTCCTCCGAGAGAGAGAAAGAGAGAATTAGAGAGAGCATACTTAAATTCACACAGGACACCGGATAAGACAGAAGAAGTACTCCAGATATAACAAACTGACCCTAGCCCCCCGACACATAAACTACTGCAGCATAAATACTGGAGGCTGAGACAGGAGGGGTCAGGAGACACTGTGACCCCATCCGATGAGACCCCCGGACAGGGCCAAACAGGAAGGATATAACCCCACCCACTTTGCCAAAGCTCTACACAAAATTGTGCTGCTGAGGTATAATAAACAGATATAGATATAGAGTACAAGGAACATAAGGTTGAATATATTATTATAGACCTGCTAGATCTACTGTCTCTTTTATATTATGACATTTCAGCTAGATCTACTGTCTCTATTATATTATGACAGACCAGCTAGATCTACTGTCTTTATTATATTACAACAGACCAGCTGTATCTACTGTCTCCATTTCACTTTGGTCATTGTTGTGGGCCTGCCCTTCCCTCAACAGCCTCAAATAGGCTATTTCATGTGGGTTGGGGTGGGGCGGCAGACACATTTCATCACTTTTCATTACATCATTTCATCACATTACATTTTTATATATTGCTTATAAAATTGTAAAAAATCACAAATAATATTTTATATTATTAATTTCAAACAAGGGCAATAGCATGAGAATAACTTACCAGTCCAAAACGGTGACATTGTTGCTCTTCTGCAGGCACCATTACAGATCTCTGTTCAAAAAATATTCCTCCACCTGGGAATCGCTAAATTAATCGTCCTACAACAATCTCTGTCTTGCTTTTCCGATCAATTTCTTCTAAAATTGTGTGTACATCTGTAAATTTAGACTTAGATTTAGCTTTCCCTGACTTAGTCGCCATACTGATTGATATATAAACAGCTGAATCTGCGTGTTTACCAAAACAATGCTGTGCGTAAAATGCGTAGCTCCTTCCGGAATAATACTTCAATATAGAATGACTCTCTTTACGCCGGAATTTACTACATGGGTTGGTCTTCCAACACACAACCATTGCATATTGCCGTTTACCTCAGCTCATTGGATACCCAGCTAGATTTCAAGACGATTAGTGGTCATTGGGTTAAAATACAGTCAGTCAACGAAACAGTGGTCATATCATTGGTGCACAGTGATGTCATTACTTGTTGTCTTCAAATTGGTTTCTTTTAGTCAATACGTCCCGCGAAATGGCCCATCAGGTTTGGTTGTGTTACAAACAAACCAGTTGATTGCAATGAAACCAAACATGACTGGAAAAGTCACGTTTTGTGTGGGTTATTTACCTGGAATGTGTTGTCGAAAATGGAATGAGACGAAATTCACGACACAAGCGGTTCACAAAATGTTTCGTGTTAGGCTATAAAAACTGATTTTATCAAACAAAAGATAATTCATTGTGTAACAATGAGCATTGGGATTGCAAACAGACGAAGATCGTCAAAGGTAAACAATTTATTTTAATGCAGTTTGTGATTTTGTTACACCTGTGCTGGTTGAAATATTTGTTTTTTATGGGGATCTATCCTCAGATAATCGCATCGTATTCTTTCGCAGAAAATACTTTTTAAAATCTGACAACGCAGTTGGATTAGCAAGATTCTAGGCTTTCGATACATGTGAGACACTTGTATTTTCATAAATGTTTAATATGATTATTTATGTAGCGATCACCGTATGTTGTGGAATTTCAGCGCGCTACCTACCGGGTTCCGTGCTCAGAGAGGTTAATGGCAAAAGTTCTTAATAAGAATTTCCCAAGTAAAAATGAAGGGAAACACCTGGGGGACATGACATAATTCTTAGTGTCAGTTAAAAAATATGATTTTTTAATAATAAAGTTTAAATTAATGCTGTATTTATTTTCATTAATTATACTGAACATTTCAATTTATATACAAAATCTTTTAACATTTTATTTTGGTGACCCAATACTTCAGAGGGACTGAAATATTACTTGAGCCCAAGAACGACCTGTATCTTTGTGCATTCAAGTTGCCATTTGCAAAATGCAATTGTGTTCGTTGTGCGTAGCTTACAGTGCCTTGCGAAAGTATTCGGCCCCCTTGAACTTTGCGACCTTTTGCCACATTTCAGGCTTCAAACATAAAGATATAAAACTGTATTTTTTTGTGAAGAATCAACAAGTGGGACACAATCATGAAGTGGAACGACATTTATTGGATATTTCAAACTTTTTTAACAAATCAAAAACTGAAAAATTGAGCGTGCAAAATTATTCAGCCCCTTTACTTTCAGTGCAGCAAACTCTCTCCAGAAGTTCAGTGAGGATCTCTGAATGATCCAATGTTGACCTAAATGACTAATGATGATAAATACAATCCACCTGTGTGTAATCAAGTCTCCGTATAAATGCACCTGCACTGTGATAGTCTCTGAGGTCCGTTAAAAGCGCAGAGAGCATCATGAAGAACAAGGAACACACCAGGCAGGTCCGAGATACTGTTGTGAAGAAGTTTAAAGCCGGATTTGGATACAAAAAGATTTCCCAAGCTTTAAACATCCCAAGGAGCACTGTGCAAGCAATCTGGCCTTTATGGAAGAGTGGCAAGAAGAAAACCATTTCTTAAAGATATCCATAAAAAGTGTAGTTTAAAGTTTGCCACAAGCCACCTGGGAGACACACCAAACATGTGGAAGAAGGTGCTCTGGTCAGATGAAACCAAAATTGAACTTTTTGGCAACAATGCAAAACATTATGTTTGGCGTAAAAGCAACACAGCTCATCACCCTGAATACACCATCCCCACTGTCAAACATGGTGGTGGCAGCATCATGGTTTGGGCCTGCTTTTCTTCAGCAGGGACAGGGAAGATGGTTAAAATTGATGGGAAGATGGATGGAGCCAAATACAGGACCATTCTGGAAGAAAACCTGATAGAGTCTGCAAAAGACCTGAGACTGGGACGGAGATTTGTCTTCCAACAAGACAATGATCCAAAACATAAAGCAAAATCTACAATGAAATGGTTCAAAAATAAACATATCCAGGTGTTAGAATGGCCAAGTCAAAGTCCAGACCTGAATCCAATCGAGAATCTGTGGAAAGAACTGAAAACTGCTGTTCACAAATGCTCTCCATCCAACCTCACTGAGCTCGAGCTGTTTTGCAAGGAGGAATGGGAAAAAAATTCAGTCTCTCGATGTGCAAAACTGATAGAGACATACCCCAAGCGACTTACAGCTGTAATCGCAGCAAAAGGTGACGCTACAAAGTATTAACTTAAGGGGGCTGAATAATTTTGCACGCCCAATTTTTCAGTTTTTGATTTGTTAAAAAAGTTTGAAATATCCAATAAACGTCGTTCCACTTCATGATTGTGTCCCACTTGTTGTTGATTCTTCACAAAAAAATACAGTTTTATATTTTTATGTGGCAAAAGGTCGCAGAGTTCAAGGGGGCCGAATACTTTCGCAAGGTACTGTATGTCTGCCCATACCATAACCCCACCTCCACTATGGGGCACTCTGTGCACAATGTTGACATCAGCAAAGCGCCGTACACGTGGTCTGCGTTCGTGAGGCCGTTTGGACGTCCTGCCAAATTCTCTAAAACGATGTTAGTAGAGAAATTAACATTAAATTATCTGGCAACAGCTCTCGTGTACATTCCTGCAGTCAGCATGCCAATGTTATGCTCCCTCAAAACTTTAGACATCTGTGGCATTGCGTTGTGTGACAAAACAACACAGTGGCCTTTTAATGTCCCCAGCACAAGGTGCACCCGTGTAATGATCATGCTGTTTTTATCAGCTTCTTGATATGCCACACCTGTCAGATGGACAGATTATCTTGGAAAAGGAGAAATGCTTACTAACAGGGATGTAAACAAATTCGTGCTTAACATTTTAGAGAAATAAGCTTTTTGTGCATATGGAACATTTCTGGGATCTTTTATTTTAGCTCATGAAACATGGGACCAACACTTTACATGTTGCGTTTATATATTTGTTTCATGGTATATATTTGTGATGGGATGTATAGACAGTATCTGATTCTTCAACCGCAGGGGGGCGCTGTGATACCATTCCATTGCGGACAGTCCCCTTTGAAATGAATAACATCCGGTGCAACGCAGCGTACTGCTCAGATGTAATGTGAGTCAGAGGGTGATATCTCATTCTCAGAAAGAATGCACCCCAAAACATTAAGGCTACATTAAGGACTACAGCAACAAACTCACTGCCTCCCTGCTGGGCTTCCTGATTGGAGACGATAACGACTCCACAGGGTTTTCCGACAGCCTCCTCAACATCCCAAATGCTATATAGTCCTAAATAGCATCATTGAGGATATATGAATGATAAAGTATGGTTACATTTAATTTGCTCTGTTAAACCTACCCTTTGGGACGACTTTGATAGCAACAGTGAATCTCTCAACCATCATTATGATAGCACATTGGAAACAGTCGGTGACAAATATCCAAGCTAGGCAGGGCACCACTTACTGGAGAGTTAATCTAGCTACAGATACACTTTGGTCTCCCATCCAGGGTTTTAATTATGTAAACACATATCTATTAACACTTAGGGAATTATCACCAACAGCTAAAACAAATAAACATTAAAGACATGTTTAAACCATGTCCATTTATTTTTTTTAAACAATAAAAATACATTTTGTTTCAAAAAGTCCAGCAATGCAATTACATTGAACATTACACAAGGCTGTGAATAGGGTAGCTTTTCCCTGAGCTGGAGGAATAATGGTTCTTGCCTCTCTGCCTGCTGAAGGTACTGCATATTGGTTCCAACCATAAAAGTAACATCAAAGAAAGTTAGCCGGTCTGTTAGGAAATGCCTTTGTTACACCATCTGAATAAGGAAATTTCTTTGGTGCGTCAAAAAAACTCTAAATTGGGGAGATGGGAAACTAAATTCTATTTAAATTATTATTATATTGCTCTTTCATTTACAAATCTCATGAAATCACAGCAATTATTTGAAATAATAATTGATGGAGCTATGTATCCAACACTTAACTACAGCAAATATATTTAAATTGTAATAAATAAAGGTTAACTTACATTTTTTGTTGTTGGCATTTGATTTGCGAACTCATCATGTGCGCTTTCTGCTCTACAGAAACAAAGCTAACCAAACAACAGTGCTGGGCATGAGCACTGACTTATAGATTAACTACACTCAAAAGTTTCTTCGATTTTTCACAGTCCTCAAAAGTTGTCCCCTGATGTGGTTTAACGGTTGTTGTGAACACAGAAAATGCCAATTTGTTGTGAAAAATAGGGGAAAACCAGATTTTTTTTTGGGGGGGGGGGGAATACAAAACCTGGAAAAACAAAACTTTTAAAAATGGAATTTGGGATAAAAAAGGCATTTTCAACTGCACTTTAGAGTGTGTCATCCTGCAGCACAGCATTTTGTGGAAAGTTGAGGACAGGTCCAATACTGGCTATGTAACTAAGAGGAAAAGAGGTTGGACCATCCTAGAGTAATATAATATAATACATACAATTTAGCAGATGCTTTTATCCAAAGCAATTTACAGTCAGTCATACATGCAAATATTTTTACGTGTGGGTGGTTCCGGCAATCGAACCCACTATCCTGGTGTTGCAATGCTCTACAAGTTAAGAATGCTTTGTGAAACCTCAATTTAATATGATTTATAAAGCCTTTATTAAGCGATACTTATGCCACCCTTTATAATATTTGACATTGGTGGTTATGTCACACTGTTATACCACATTTAGAAACCCTTTATAGAGCATGACATACAGTTATAGATGACACATTTGTGACACATTTATGTAGTGTTTATGAAGGCTTCCCGAAAGGCTTTATAAGCTGCACGTCATTCAAAGCGGGACTGGGATGGTAAATGTATTTGAAAATGTGTGACTGTGTTTTCTTTTGGAATGAATGTAAAACAGCTCTTTTCTATGAAGAGATTATTTGAAATCAGGGCTGTCGGAGTTAATCAGTTAACTCAAGTTAACTTTTTACAATTTCAGTGCACAGATATTATTTTCTTGTGATTAATGGCATTATCTGAAAGCGTTCAAATGACACTAAAAACATCCTAAATTCATAATCAATACAGCTAAAAATAACAATGTGATGTCAAAACAAGTTGACATTGATGTTAAAGAAAGTGTGCTGTATCAATTTACCAGATTTTGCTAACCGTTACTTTGGACAAAATCAAGACGTCAATATTATTGTAATGCTTTTTATAGAAGAAATCTTAAATTACAGCTTATTCTGATTTAAATTATGAATTTGCGATTAACTATGATTAATCACAGCAAATTCTACAACTATTTTCATTTTTTTTTTTATTAAGTTTGGCAGCCCTATTTTGAACTGAACAGTTAATATTCTTAGATGAGAGAAATTGATAATAGACATTGGAAGAGAAACCTAGTGTCGGCCCTCTTGGTCTAATGGTAAAGGCTTCTGCTGTGGGAGGCCTAGGTTCTAATCCAGCTGGTTACAAAAGCACAAGTGAAATTTAGAATATCACATGTGAAATGTTTGGAAGCCACATGTATGAGTCAGGTGAAAAATACATGTGAAACTTTACACGTCTGAAAACCAAGTGTCTGACATGAAAAAAAATGGGAAAAAAAATAAATAACCCCGTGATTTGTTCATACATGTGTCCCGAAACCACATTTTTTCTAACGTGTATTTTCCCGTGATTTTTTATTATTTTCTTTTGTAAGGGAAGCTTTGTGTCATTTTCCTGTAACCCCTATCTATGTCATGACAAAGGAGAGATGTGATTTGTGCGTGCTTGATTGATTGAATTCAGCCCTTTAGTCTCTGTAAAAAAGTAAAAATAGCATTTACTTTCATAATTCATAGCTCTAAATTAATAACATATTAACTGCCTCTATAGCCAAAATTTCAACATTTAGATGCCAATGTATTTTCTGCAACAACACACAACAACAACACACTCATACATTATAAACATTATAAACAAGCTAGTTCCAGTGACTCCTAGGCCTAGAGACGACGAGAGATGATTGACTATCAGCTGATCAGAACAAATAATGGAGCTAGCTAGTTAGCTATGCTGTCGAAACAATCCTGTTTTTACTTAATTTGATTTTGTTCTGCTGCTGACATCTGACTCTTACTAACAAGCAGCCAAATTGCCCAATTGTTTGTCCCTAACAGTGAGAAACACTGATGAGAGATCCACCACAAAAGAAGCCTACCAGTACTCAAGTCCCCCTGCCCGGCGCCTGCAGCCAGTGGCCACTGCATGCAAGTCAGATGAGTGCACTTTTGGGGCAGGAGGGCGTGGGACTGGGAATTTTCTGAGGCTCAAGAGCTTATGAAATGATCTAGTTTGATGTGCAGTTCTACCGAGCTGCGAAGGCACGTTTTCATAGGAGGGTAAAAGGGCAGGTGCTTCCAGTAAATGTATTTCTATGGATGAAACATCATCAAGAATATTCTCCGCCCTCAGCTCTCCAGCCATGGCTCTGCAAATGTGCACTAATGGTGTTGTGATTGGCTAACCACAGGGTAATTACCACGGCTGGCCTCTTAGTAGGCTTTCCGAGCAATGGGCCCAGGACTGGGAGATGAACAGCCCACTGGGCACACCACGTCATTTCAATGTGGATAATTGGGTAATATTTGGTTGAGATGTTGATCAATGACATTACACCCTATATTCAACCACAATGTCTGATTTTTTGGTTTAGCTGTCACCAAAATGTCTATCACTGCACTCTCAATCATTTAAAAGCACAGCAAGATCAAATGGAAATACAATGTCCGATTTTGTATTTATTTACAGTGCCTTGCGAAAGTATTCGGCCCAGTATTCTCTGAATGATCCAATGTTGACCTAAATGACTAATGATGATAAATACAATCCACCTGTGTGTAATCAAGTCTCTGTACAAATGCACCTGCACTGTGATAGTCTCAGAGGTCCGTCAAAAGTGCAGAGAGCATCATGAAGAACAAGGAACACACCAGGCAGGTCCGAGATACTGTTGTGAAGAAGTTTAAAGCCGGATTTGGATACAAAAATATTTCCCAAGCTTTAAACATCCCAAGGAGCACTGTGCAAGCGATAATATTGAAATGGAAGGAGTATCAGACCACTGCAAATCTACCAAGACCTGGCCGTCCCTCTAAACTTTCAGCTCATACAAGGAGAAGACTGATCAGAGATGCAGCCAAGAGGCCCATGATCACTCTGGATGAACTGCAGAGATCTACAGTGCCTTGCGAAAGTATTCGGCCCCCTTGAACTTTGCGACCTTTTGCCACATTTCAGGCTTCAAACATAAAGATATACAACTGTATTTTTTTGTGAAGAATCAACAACAAGTGGGACACAATCATGAAGTGGAACGACATTTATTGGATATTTCAAACTTTTTTAACAAATCAAAAACTGAAAAATTGGGCGTGCAAAATTATTCAGCCCCTTTACTTTCAGTGCAGCAAACTCTCTCCAGAAGTTCAGTGAGGATCTCTGAATGATCCAATGTTGACCTAAATGACTAAGGATGATAAATACAATCCACCTGTGTGTAATCAAGTCTCCGTATAAATGCACCTGCACTGTGATAGTCTCAGAGGTCCGTCAAAAGCGCAGAGAGCATCATGAAGAACAAGGAACACACCAGGCAGGTCCGAGATACTGTTGTGAAGAAGTTTAAAGCTGGATTTGGATACAAAAAGATTTCCCAAGCTTTAAACATCCCAAGGAGCACTGTGCAAGCGATAATATTGAAATGGAAGGAGTATCAGACCACTGCAAATCTACCAAGACCTGGCCGTCCCTCTAAACTTTCAGCTCATACAAGGAAAAGACTGATCAGAGATGCAGCCAAGAGGCCCATGATCACTCTGGATGAACTGCAGAGATCTACAGCTGAGGTGGGAGACTCTGTCCATAGGACAACAATCAGTCGTATATTGCACAAATCTGGCCTTTATGGAAGAGTGGCAAGAAGAAAGCCATTTCTTAAAGATATCCATAAAAAGTGTCGTTTAAAGTTTGCCACAAGCTACCTGGGAGACACACCAAACATGTGGAAGAAGGTGCTCTGGTCAGATGAAACCAAAATTGAACTTTTTGGCAACAATGCAAAACGTTATGTTTGGCGTAAAAGCAACACAGCTGAACACACCATCCCCACTGTCAAACATGGTGGTGGCAGCATCATGGTTTGGGCCTGCTTTTCTTCAGCAGGGACAGGGAAGATGGTTAAAATTGATGTGAAGATGGATGGAGCCAAATACAGGACCATTCTGGAAGAAAACCTGATGGAGTCTGCAAAAGACCTGAGACTGGGACGGAGATTTGTCTTCCAACAAGACAATGATCCAAAACATAAAGCAAAATCTACAATGGAATGGTTCAAAAATAAACATATCCAGGTGTTAGAATGGCCAAGTCAAAGTCCAGACTTGAATCCAATCGAGAATCTGTGGAAAGAACTGAAAACTGCTGTTCACAAATGCTCTCCATCCAACCTCACTGAGCTCGAGCTGTTTTGGAAGGAGGAATGGGAAAACATTTCAGTCTCTCGATGTGCAAAACTGATAGAGACATACCCCAAGCGACTTACAGCTGTAATCGCAGCAAAAGGTGGCGCTACAAAGTATTAACTTAAGGGGGCTGAATAATTTTGCACGCCCAAGTTTTTGATTTGTTAAAAAAGTTTGAAATATCCAATAAATGTCGTTCCACTTCATGATTGTGTCCCACTTGTGGTTGATTCTTCACAAAAAAAATACAGTTTTATATCTTTATGTTTGAAGCCTGAAATGTGGCAAAAGGTCGCAAAGTTCAAGGGGGCCGAATACTTTCGCAAGGCACTGTATACAACAGATTCATGTGTTATCACTGTGCTTCATCTAATTGCAAAACCAAATTACCTGGATTGCAGTTGAGATTACATTAAATGTACAGGGTGCAGGTGATCAATGCCGTTTGAGATTCTGCAGAGATTATTACAGCAATTGTGAAAATCTCCACAGACCAGCAACGACTTATGCATGCCATCTTGAACATGATTACATAATAATACATTTGTAGAGTAAGCTCAAAATGTGTCAATGGATGTGTAACTTATTTTAAGGTCGAATATTACATTAGTTTGTTAGATTACATATTTAACCTATATATACAGTATATATATGTATTACAAAAGTTATATTGAATATTGAACATTTAAAGGACTTGTACACTATATATAGAAAGGTATGTGGACACCCCTTCAAATGAGTGGATTCAGTTATTTCAGCAGCACCCGTTGCTGACAGGTGTATGAAATCGAGCACACAGCCATGCAATCTCCATAGACAAACATTGGCAGTAGAATGGCCTTACTGAAGAGCTCAGTGACTTTCAATGTGGCACAGTCATAGGTGGTCACCTTTCCATCAAGTCAATTCATCAAATTTCTGTCCTACTAGAGCTGCCCCGGCCAACTGTAAGTGATGGTATAATGAAGTGGAAACATCTGGAAGCAATAATGGCTCAGCTGTGAAGTGCTAGGCCATACAAGCTCAGAGAATGGGAATGCCAAGTGCTGAAGCGTGTAGTGCGTAAAAAACGTCTGTCTTCAGTTGCAACACTCACTACTGAGTTCCAAACTGCCCCTGGAAGCAATATCAGCACAATAACTTTTAGTCGGAAGCTTCATGAAATGAGTTTCCATTGCCAAGCAGCCACACACAAGCCGAAGATCACCATGCACAATGGCTGGAGTGGTGTAAAATTTTCCGCCATTGGACTTTGGAGCAGTGGAAACGCATTTTATGGAGTAATGAATCACGTTTCACCATCTGGCAGTCCGACGGATTAATCTGGGTTTGGCGGATGCGGGGAGAACGCTATCTGCCCCAATGCATTATGCAAACTGTAAAGTTTGGTAGAGGAGGAATAATGGTCTGGGGCTTTTTCCTGTTTCAGCATGACAATGCCCCCGTGTGCACAAAGCGAGGTCCATACAGAAATAGTTGAGATCGGTGTGAAAGAACTTGACTTGCCTGCACAGAGCCCTGACCGACTGCGAGTCAGACCTAATCGCCCAACATCAGTGCCCGACCTCAATATTGCTTCTGTGGCTGAATGGAATTAAGTCCCCGCAGCAATGTTCCAACAGCTAGTGAAAAACCTTCCCAGAAGAGTGGAGGTAGTTATAGCAGCAAAGGGAGGACCAACTCCATATTACTGCCCTTGATTTTGGAATGAGATTTTCGAAGATGTCACACTCTGACCATGATTTGCGTTGTTTGTTTCTATGTTTTGTTTGGTCAGGGTGTGATAGGAGTGGGCATTCTATGTTGTATATCTAGTTTGTCTATTTCTATGTGTTTTGGCCTGATATGGTTCTCAATCAGTGGCAGGTGTTTGTTGTTGTCTCTGATTGGGAACCATATTTAGGTAACCTGTGTTGTATTGTAGTTGGTGAGTTATTGTCTATGTGATGTTGCATGTTTGCACACAGTATTGATAGCGGTCACGTTCGTCTTATTATTTTGTTTGTTTGTTTAGTGTTTGTCGTGTTCTTTCATCTACATTAAAATAATGTATTCTCCTCACTACGACGATGGTGACAGAATAACCCACCGACAATGGACCAAGCAGCGTGGTAAAGGCCAGCAGCAGCAGCAGCAAAGAACGCAGGACTCATGGACTTGGGAGGAGATTCTAGATGGTGAAGGACTCTGGGCACAGCCCGGGGATTTTATGTCACCTGGGTCAGCTCTCCATACTCGTCCTGAGGTGCGTGCTAGCCGTCTGGTGAAGACTGTGCCAGCCCCCCGCACCAGGCCTCCTGTGCGCCTCCCTAACCCTGCACGTCCTGTGCCAGCTCGGCGTTACAGTTCTCCGAACCGTGCTTACCGTGGCGGGCGTTGTCCTGGTCAGGCACCGTGTTATGCGGTGGAGTGCACGGTGTCCCCAGTACGCGTGCTTAGCCCGGTGGGCTACATCCCAGCTCCCTGCATCTGCCGGGCTAGTGTGAGGATCCAGCCAGGGCGGATGGTGCCAGCCCTGCTCTCAAGATCTCCAGTGCGCCTTCACGGTCCGGTCTATCCGGTGCCATCTCCACGCACCAGCCCTCCGGTGGCAGCCCCCCGCACCAGGCTTCCTGTGCGTCTCCAGAGGCCAGTGCTCCCTGTTCCTCCTCCCCGCACTCGCCCTGAGGTGCGTGTCCTCGGCCCAGAACCACCAGTGCCGGCACCACGCACCAGCCGGGACCTGCCAGAGCCGTCAGCCAGCCGGGACCTGCCAGAGCCGTCAGCCAGCCGGGACCTGCCAGAGCCGTCAGCCAGCCGGGAGCTGCCAGAGCCGTCAGCCAGCCGGGAGCTGCCAGGGCCGTCAGCCAGCCGGGAGCTGCCAGGGCCGTCAGCCAGCCGGGACCTGCCAGGGCCGTCAGCCAGCCGGGACCTGCCAGGGCCGTCAGCCAGCCGGGAGCTGCCAGGGCCGTCAGTCAGCCGGGACCTGCCAGGGCCGTCAGCCAGCCGGGAGCTGCCAGGGCCGTCAGCCAGCCGGGAGCTGCCAGAGCCGTCAGCCAGCCGGGAGCTGCCAGGGCCGTCAGCCAGCCGGGAGCTGCCAGGGCCGTCAGCCAGCCGGGAGCTGCCAGGGCCGTCAGCCAGCCAGCTGCCAGGGCCGTCAGCCAGCCGGGAGCTGCCAGGGCCGTCAGCCAGCCGGGAGCTGCCAGGGCCGTCAGCCAGCCGGGAGCTGCCAGGGCCGTCAGCCAGCCGGGAGCTGCCAGGGCCGTCAGCCAGCCGGGAGCTGCCAGGGCCGTCAGCCAGCCGGGAGCTGCCAGGGCCGTCAGCCAGCCGGGAGCTGCCAGGGCCGTCAGCCAGCCGGGAGCTGCCAGGGCCGTCAGCCAGCCGGGAGCTGCCAGAGCCGTCAGCCAGCCGGGAGCTGCCAGAGCCGTCAGCCAGCCGGGAGCTGCCAGAGCCGTCAGCCAGCCGGGAGCTGCCAGAGCCGTCAGCCAGCCGGGAGCTGCCAGAGCCGTCAGCCAGCCGGGAGCTGGGATGGTGCCAGGTTTCCTCCAGATGTGACTCTTGGCATTCAGGCCATCTTGGTTTCAACAGACAAGATAATCTTGTTTCTCATGGTCTGAGAGTCTTTAAGTGCCTTTTGGCAATCTACAAGCGGGCTGTCATCTAGCCTTTTACTGAGGAGTGACTTCCATCTGGCCATTCTACCAGAAAAGGCCTGATTGGTGGAGTGCTGCAGAGATGGTTGTCTTTCTGGAAGGTTCTCCCATTTCCACAGGGGAACTCTAGAGCTTTGTCAGAGTGACCATTGGGTTCTTGATCACCTCCCTGACCGTTCTCCCCCGATTGCTCAGTTTGGCCGGGCTGCCAGCTCTAGGAAGAGTCTTAGTGGTTCCAAACATCTTCCATTTAAGAATGATCCACTGTGTTCCTGTGGACCTTCAATGCTGAATAAATGTTTTGGTACCCTTACCCTGATCTGTGCCTCGACACAATCCTGTCTTAGAGCTCTATGGACAATTCATTCGACTTCATGGAATGATTTTTGCTATGACATGCACTGTCAACTGCGGGACCTTATTCTTAAGGCTAGGGGGCAGTATCCTGAATTTCCGGCTGACTGACTTGCCCAAAGTAAACTGCCTGGGACTTAAGCCCAGAAGCTAGGATATGCATATAATTGGTAGCATTGGATAGAAAACCCTCTGAAGTTTCTAAAGCTGTTAATATAATGTCTGTGAGTATAACAGAACTCATATGGCAGGCGAAAACCCGAGGAAAATCCATCCGGAAATATATTTATTTGGAGGTCAAAGGCCTTTTCAATGCAAGCCTATAGGATATAAAAAGACAATGCTTCCAGATTGCAGTTCCTATGGCTTCCACTAGATGCCAACAATCTTTATAAAGGGTTTCAGGCTTGTTTCTTGAAAAACGAACAAGTAATTGTAGTTTTTCCAAGGTGTGCTCATCAGGAAAGATAGGCTTTTGGCGCGCGTGAATGATGGCGCGCTCTTCGTTATTTTCCTTTTCTATTGAACATTTCCGTCTAAAATATTATAATTTATTTACATATTAGGGTACCTGAGGATTTGATTAGAAACATTGACTTGTTTGGACGAAGTTTACCGGTAGCTTTATGGATTCCTTTATATGCATGTTGAAGGAGTGGATTACTGAAATCAATGGCGCCAACTAAACTTACTTTTTTGGATACTAAGAAGGACTTTATTGAACAAAACAAACATTCATTGTGTAGCTGGGACCCTTGGGATTGCAAACAGAGGAAGATCTTCAAAGGTAAGTGATTTAATTTATCACTATTTGTGATTTTTGTGAAGCCTATGCTGGTTGAAAAAGTATTTTGATGTGGGGCGCTGTCCTCAGATAATCGCATGGTATGCTTTTTCCGTAACGCCTTTGTTTTTTCCAACGCAGTTGGATTACCAAGATTCTAAGCTAAAGAATCATGTATGACACTTGTATTTTCATGAATATTTAATATTACGGCTTTGTATTTTGAATTTGGAGCGCTCCGATTTCACCGAATGTTGTCGAAAGGTGTCCCGCTAGCGGTTCGCGATCACTAAGAGCATTTATGTAGACAGGTGTGTCCCTTTCCAAATCATGTCCAATCAATTGAATTTACCGCATGTGGACTCCAATTAGGTTGTAGAAACATCTAGAATGATCAATGGAAACAGGATGTACCTGAGCTCAATTGAGTGTCATGGCAAAGGGTCTGAATTCTTATGTAAATAAGGTATTTCTGTTTTCTATTTTTAATAAATTTGCACCAATTTCTACAAACCTGTTTTTGCTTTTGTCGTTATGTGTAGATTGCTGAGATTCAAAAAAATATATACATTTTAGAATAAGGCTGTGACGTAACAAAATGTCGAAAAACTCAATGGTCTGAATACTTTCCGAAGGCTGGATGCAACTAAGGATTTCAGTTTTAAAGACGCACTCCAGCAAAAAAAATAAATTTCAAACCTCAAGGAGTTGGTCTGATGCTGCCCTCTGATGCCCCCCTTGCTTGCAGGAACAACAGATGAGAACAGAAGAAAAAAGTCCCCCACTTGTGCAATGTCATGAGGATACCTGGACCACCTATTGAGATGTGACTTTTACTAAGTATATCAGGTGATAAATGAGCTGATAAGGAGACTGAAGTGGGACTTTAATTGTAAAAGTAAATCACACATTTCAGTTATCAGGATATTTGGCTCATAGGATTTTCTAAATAGTTATGTAGCAGGTTTTTAGGTCCACACACTAGTTTTAGATCAGCTAAGACAGAGATGACTTGAGCGCTAAAATCTGTACAGAGTCAACTGCCCTTCATCAGTGTATGGGTGTGCCTGAAAAGGCAGCCTATTCCTTATAGTGCCCTTCTTTTCACCAGGTAAAAAAATTTAATAAAGAAGTAGTCTAGAATACTGGGGTACTAATTTGGATACACATAGATCCTACTACAGTTATTGGCCCTTTCAGCAGGGTAGCTAGAGACATGTTGTCTGTGCCATCTGTCTTGTTACCATTAACTTCCTATCTTCAGCTCTTGCCAGGGAGGAGACAGCCTCGGGGGTCCAGCAAAAATGGGTCTGGGACTTGCAGCGCACCTCACGGTCCAAACCCGCCACCGCACCAAAGTTGCATATACCTGTAAAAAATGGCAAACCCAAGGAACCGCTGGACCTGCTTGAGTGAGGTGGGATGGGGCCAGTCGGCGACTGCCTCAATCTTTACTGGGTCCATTTGGATGCCTTTCGGTAGAGATATTGTGACACAGGAAGGAAACCTGGGATACGTGGAACTCACACTTCTCTATCTTGACATATAGTTGACTCTGCAGGAGGCATCTCAGGACTTGGTTGATGCGCAGTATGTGTTCCGGAAGGGTCTTGGAGAGGATCAAGATGTCATCAAGGTAAACAAAGACGAACCAATTGAACATATCCCTCAGGGTGTCATTGACCAATGCTTGAAAGACTGCCGGTTAGTTTGATAATCCGAAGGGCATGACTAAATGTTAAAGGCAGGCTTTCACTCATCTCCCTCCCTGAGTCTCAACAGATTGTAAGTGTTGCGGAAGTCCAGTTTGGTGAAAAATTGTGTCCCTTGGACCAACTCCAATGCGGAGGACATCAGGGGTAGGGGGTAATGATTCTTGATTGTAATCTGGTTCAGCCCTCTGTAGTCGATGCAGGGACTCAGGCCTCTATCCTTCTTACCCCAGAAGAAGAAGCCTGCACCAGCAGGGGATGTAAGAGGGGCGAATGAAACCTGCCTCCAGCAACTCCTGGATGTAAATATCCATGACTGCTGCTTCAGGGGTTGAGAGGGAATACAGCCAACCCCGAGGATATGTGGTGCCGGGTAGGGGTTCTATGGCACAGTCGTAAGGACGATGAGGGGGAAGGGTGGTGGCCTGCCTCTTACTGAAGGCCTTCCGGAGGTCGAAGTATTCGGGAGGGAGAGCGGAAAAGTCTTGGTCTTCAAGGGACACCTATGCCCTATGGACAAGGAGGACAAGTTAATGACAGAGGACAACCATGGCCAATGGGAAATCAGGACCCCAACAGTTCTTATTTTCCTCAGAATCAACAATGAAGGCGTCCGACTCCCCTGCTCCAGTGTCCCCAGTACAAGTTCAATGATGGAAGAGAAGAGCCAATGGTAACTCTTAATGGACATGACCTACCATTTCTAATAGACACTGGAGCTCACTGTTCGTGTTATACAGCCCCTACCAGAACATTTATCAGCGCAACAGGCAGAATTGTTGGCTCTGAAAACAGCTTGTGAATTAGGGGCAGGAAAGGCACTTACTGTTTATTCAGACTCAACATATGCTATTGGGGTTGTCTGACCTTGTGTGGGGTTTGGAGAGCAAGAGGGTTTACTAATACCACAGGCACACCTATTAAAAACAGACCTGTTGATAGTGCCTGTTGATAATTGTTGATAATTGACAGGTTCACCAGGTGGGTGGAAGCATTTCCCACCACCAACTGTGATACGCGAACAGTTGCAAAATTGCTAGTCAGAGAAGTTATACCCAGGTTCAGTGTGACTGATGTTTTGTCTGCAGACAATGGCGCCCATATCATAGGAGATGTGGTTGCCCAAGTGGCCAAAATGATGGGTGTTGGCCAGAAGTTTGTGTCCATCTATCACCCGCAGAGTAACGGGATTACAGAGAGGGCTAATCAAACAATCAAAGGGGGGCTCGCAAAAGCCTGCAATTCCACAAAAATGAGCTGGGTGGAATGCTTGCCCCTTGTCCTCATGAAAATGTGCAGCAGCCTTAACAAAGGTATTGGGTGTACACCTTACACGAGACCTTAACAAGACAACCCATGAACACACCAGGTGTTCGACCTGTGACTGACCGACAGATAGACATAACTGAGGCAGTGTGATCACATTGAGTACATGAAAGAACTAACCTCTATTGTCAGGTCTCTCCACTCTGCCTGCAGGAAAGCAAACAAGGTTCCCCCAGGTGAAGACCCTGACGAGCTTCCCATAAATGTTGGAGACTGGGTGAAACTCAGAGTCCACAAGCAAAAATGGAACCATCCACGATGAATGGGTCCATTCCAGGTAACCATGGTAACACCAACAGCCCTGCGAGTGGCGAGAGGTCCGGCTGGCATCATCTCTCCCACTGCAAGCACCTCCCAGAGTGGAAGCCATGGATGAGCGACTGGAGGGAGGGAGAGCAGGGCCACAAGAACATCTGAAGGAGGAAGGTCTGAGCCAAAGGACAGAAGCAGAGGGCCCAGACCAAAAGGCCAGAAAGAAAGATGAAGAAGGCGGCTCTAGCCAACGAGCAGAATAAGGAGACATCATTTCACACTCACACTCAGGTTCTATAACTAGGAAACAGAGACTACACCGGGTCTGGTGGTTTGTTTTTCCCCATCATCCTTTCCATGGGTCTCCTTGTTGGCGCAGCCACGGGACACCCTGGGGGGATCTGAGGAAAACAACAAATGGATACAAATGGTGAGAAAAATTGGAAATCAGACAAAGAGGCCAGGAACCCAGGTTTTGCTATTTAGAAAGCCTACATCAACCACTGAGCTGTTCGGGAGTCAGGTTGAGCCTATGAGAAGGATGGAGTTTGGAGTTTTTATACTTTATGCAGAGCGGTAATGAGAAACAATCTACTAGGTGAAGGGAGTGCACAGGACATTTCTTTGGGAGAAGAACTGAGAGGTTAGCCGGGGATCATGGGACACATGTATGTTAGGGTGGTCACAAGAAGGGAGCAAACTTACCTAATGTGGTAGAAGGAAGCAGGCAGATCCCTCTATGGCCTAGAACTCACCTCGGGAGAGGTGAGAACTACCTTCTGTCTTCACATTGAGAACTACCCATTCTTTACGGTGTAATTATCCCAGCAGGCACCCGTGAATAGAATTGTTAGGAAATGGAAGCTTGAGTATCAATCCCATACTGACCTCCCTAAGCCCGAAGTCAACCCCTGCCCTGTGTCTTTGTAATGATAGGAAGGAAGGTATGGGAGATACTAGAGCTTGTCGTGTATATATGGGTCAACTGAGAGAAGAGTATAGTGATAAAAAGAGGACTGGCCACCCCTAATAGCCTGATTCCTCTCTATGTTTCTTCCTAGGTTTTGGCCTTTCTAGGGAGTTTTTCTTAGCCACCGTGCTGCTACACCTGCATTGCTTGCTGTTTGGGGTTTTAGGCTGGGTGTCTGTACAGCACTTTGAGATATCAGCTGATGTACGAAGGGCTATATAAATACGCTTGATTTGATTTTGATTTGATAGGCTATTTGACATAATTGGAAGTCAATTGGAAGTGTACCTGTGGATGTATTTCAAGGCCTACCTTCAAACTCAGTGCCTCTTTGCTTGACATCAGGGGAAAATCAAAATAAATCAGCCAAGACCTCAGAAAATAAGTCTGGTTCATCCTTGGGAGCAATTTCCAAACGCCTGAAGGTACCACGTTCATCTCTGCAAACAATAGTACGCAAGTATAAACACCATGGGACCACGCAGCCATTATACCGCTCAGGAAGGAGACTTGTTCTATCTCCGAGAGATGAACGTACTTTGGTGCGAAAATTGCAAATCATTCCCAGAACAACAGCAAAGGACCTTGTGAAGATACTGGAGGAAACAGGTACAAAAGTATCTATATCCACAGTAAAACGAGTCCTATAATCGACATAACCTGAAAGGCCGATCAGCAAGGAATATGCCAACCGCCATAAAAAAAGCCAGACAACGGTTTGCAACTGCACATGGGGACAAAGATTCTGCAAAATTGGGATACATGGCTGATCCTGCTTGCACAAAACCCTCTCTCACACCTGTCACAGGCTTAGCATATTTCATTTCCTGATAAAGGGCCATCCACTGTGGATGGGCATCCCATTGTAATAAAACTGGTTAGTTAGGTTCAAATTAAACCAGACTGACTCAACTTTGCATCCATTGAGCTATTTGGTACCATTTATACTTTTTAAACTAGAAAAGTTTTGTGCCATAGTCTGACCAAGGAATAAAGGGATACTTCAAACAACCAAAGCGGGTGGACAATTTTGATAGGACCGTTGAAAGGCACAATCACATACAATGACGCTGCAAGGTAAAAGTGGGAGGCTTGATCACATTGGATACTCTGACAATAGGGGCAGTGAGTGCCAATAGTGTGGCACGCCATTATAATATAAATGAAGTGCAGATGTACATGGGACACACCGCTAATATAACATAATACATTTAAGGCACCCGTTATGGCATGTGAGTGCTAGGCTACTTTTAGAACTACTGGCTGAAATTATATAAATATCCCATTGCATTTATTTTAAATGAACGTAAAAGAACAACATACAATAATAAACAAGGTTTTTAACCGATAGTATTCTATGTTACATCCAGGTACATTAGTGATTCACAGGAAGAATAAACCCATCATGAAACAAATGAGCCACATCTACAAGATCAGAGAGCAGTTAATGAGTGATTGTGACCCATAGAGAGAGGACTCATCATGGATATAACCCATTTTGACATGGACATTGCCATTGAGGGCTTCCATCTTGCCTCCGCCATTTCAAACTATTAAAAGTAGCCAACTGGATGGGGATTCCTATGGGTTGTAGCATCAATGGCACTGCCCATGCTGTCAAAGACACTATAATGTCAGAGATAATGTTGAGTCCTCTCTCCCTTTGGTGTGACCCAATATCTGAAAAAAACACATACTAACTATCCAAAGGAATGTGTGTTCCATCAATTACCCCCGACACAAATGGGGGGGGGGGGGGGGTGAACATGCAAAAGACAAGTCTAAGGTACGTGATTTAAACCCAACAGACATCTCTTCAGACAGGGCTCACTGGGAGTGGAAGAGAATGTACAATGGTGCATTATTATTCAAGTCTTAGTTTTAAAAAGGGAAAATATTAAAAACATTGTCACTTCCTCCTTTCTAAATGATGAGTACATCGCTTATTCATGATTTAAGATTCCTTCATTGTTAATCATCCCCTTTCAGAACAGAATGTCTTCGTTCTTTATAAGCGTCTCCACCACCTGTCTCTGATAGCGGATGTCATTGAGCGCCGTCATCGCATCCAGGTCTGGGGCACGCATGAGGGTGGGCCCAAAAACAATGCCAAGGTTTTCTGCATTCATCAGGTTGTCTTTCTCATTTTGGATTACCCTTTAAAGAGGAACAGGATAGGGTCAGGGCAAGGAGAGAGAAACAGCAACAACAACAAAACATAACCCCTTTGGGTACCATTGACATGCTCATTCAGGTCCAAATTAGTTTTCTACCATAAAACCAATTATTGGCTATTGTTAACATGTAATTCCAAGTAAAAAATATGAACGAAATAAACAGCCCAGAGTCAGTTGTGGGAGGATAGATACCACATTCATAAAATCAGTAGGCCTAGGTGATATTCATTGCTTTTAAAAAGAAAATGTATCTGATACAACAGATCAAGACCGTTTAGCTTAAACTGTTGATAAACTATTTCTTAACATTATTTGCGCAGCAATACGCACAAGGCAGTAGGCTACACGCAAATTTGCATTTGGCTAATGGAAAATGAAAGAAAGTTGAAATAAAAATAGAATGAGAAATAAGCTACTAGTTTCAATGTCTGTATAAAATAATTGCCTCCTGATATGGTGAGATTTTGCCTTGGCTATGTTGAAACAAGGTAAAACATGCCTCATACTATGTAGTAAAATGCTCAGGTTTCAAACAATTAATTAGCTATAGTATATGTTTTAAAAACGCATACTGCCTCCAGCCCATTGCAAAGTGGTGTGAGAATTACAAATATAAATTTTTAATTGTAGCCAAAAAACTATTTTAACATCCTAATGGCTGTCAAAGGTGCTTCCACCAAAAGGAAAAGGCATGCTATCACACAAGGTTAGCAGCTGCATTTTGCGACAGATACAGGGTTTCCGGATACTCCCGTAAAGCCCAGCTCATTGGCTATCTAGCTAGCTTTGTTTGACCCCGATTGTGCTTATTTGACAAAGTTGATCGAGTGAAGACCGCCCGTGTCATTGGCGTGCCATGAAGGCGTCGCTCTCGGACCAAATTTGGTGTCCTATAGAATATACTACAACCCTAATGATATAGTGAGGTCTGGTTACGTTCTAGGATCTCAGAGGAATACATATGAATGTGATTTGACTGGTTGAAACAACATTTAGGGTTAGATTTTCACAGATTCTGTTCTTTGAAAATTGAACAAGAGGAAATACAAAATCGATCATGCATGCCAAGATATGAAAAAGGATTTTATCTAACAAAACGACACTTCATGTTATCTCTGGTACCCTTTGGATGATACATTCTGAAATCTTGCTCTGATTTAAGTAAAGATTTCACTTTCAGCGGTGAATTTATGAAACCTATCGCGGTGAAAAAAAAAGTGTTTGGTTGTTAGGAACTCAAACAATAGCATGATATTTTTTTCGCAGTAATAGCTACTGTAAATTGACAGTGCAGTTATATTAACAAGAATTTACGATCTTGACACAAGGCACTGCATGATTTGCAACGCCAATCCCTAAGTTTTAATAGACTGTAAATCTAATCATTGTCTCTACTCAATGACTAGGCACGGTACGCCTGTTTTACCATAATATACTACAATATCTGGTCTCACCTCTTTAAGTGGGCCATGAGATAACACAGTGATTCACAGTGTGCAGGTGGCAGCAGCTTCAGAGCTTCATGATGGGCCTCTAACCGCTTGTCTGGATCTGTAATCTCTAGAATCCGAAAAAAAATGGACACACAGTCAGTGTCTGCAGGATAGGAACCATAACACACACCCAATAAAAGTCCAAATACAAATATTCATTAAACGGGCTAAGTTTAGGACTAACTTGCTGCCTCCATGAACCTTGGGTAGGCTTCATACGTGATAAGAGGAATAGGTAAATCCCTGAAGTACAGTTTCAGTGCGCCAGTGATTATATTGATGTCTTCATACACATTCACAGAAATGTCCGCCTTTTCACCATCTATTGGGAGACAAGAGGGAGAATTTTAAAACTTATCTCTAGACGGGGCAGTTAATTAAAAGATGCCACAACGGTTGCACGCATCCAAAAAGAGAACTTAAGAATTCTATTGTTTTGTGGCTTTGCAGCCGGTCTAGAGATTATAAACTCAGTTGGCCTTACTTGATAACTGCCATTACCAATTAAAACAGTTTTTGTCCAACCTAGTCCCCGCAATCTTGCAGCAATATCAACAATAGTCCTTGGCCTAAGTCCAATTGATACCCACTGACTGCCCCACCCATAAAGCAGAATGCGATACAGTGGCAAAGGAAAAAGGGCCCTGCCTCTGTCAAAAGCCAGCTTCACATCTTCAATCAGGTCACTGAAGCCTGAGATTCTGTACAGGCCCTCAGACTGAACACCTACAGTTAGAGAACGGGAGAGAAAGACAATGACAAATTAAACAGCTTTACATTTATCAAACTAACACCAGTGCAAATTCATACCTCTCCATTACTTGTCAGGAAATCTGAACAAAGTGACATGAACATTGTTACTGGAGGATGTCTGAAACCATAACAACCCTATAGCAAAAAAAACATCACAAGTGGGTCATTTTCTACCGCTCACCTCTAGACTCAATCTCTTGTATGCACATGTCCACCACCATGGGTCGCTTGGAATGGTGGGCTTTTACCAGGGTTGTAAGGTCACAACTGTATACTTTCTTGACATGCTTGAGGTCAGGCTTACAGTCGTTTGGCACCATTTTGGAACACTGTTTGTGGACATTCAAACCGCAATCTGGGCAGAAAAAGAGATTCGCAATAATGCTGTATCATTTAATTGAACCTTTATTTAGGCAGGGTAGTCCTGCCTAAATCAAGTATCCTTATCACAATTTAAAATGGCAGGCAGCACTAAAAACGATTCTTCTGTTACAACGCATAAACGCATCCTCAATGTTATGCCAATCTGATTGCTTTTCCAATTGGAGATGAATTGTGCATGTTTCATGTAACCTTTATTTAGGCAGGGGGTCCAATTGAGACCAGCCTCGTTTGCAAGGGAGCCCTGTACTACAAGAGCAAAAAGCAATTACACATTAGTTAGACAAATACTTTAAATCAATAAAAAAATACAATAGTAAGAACCCACTCGATCATGCACATAATTTCTTAAGGTCTGCAGTGGTGATCTCTGATCAATTTGCCCATAAAATGGCATTGAAAAATAGAGCAAATCAAATTGTATTAGTCACATGCACCGAACACAACAAGCTTACTTACGAGCCCCTAACCAACAACGCAGTTTTAAAAAATACAGATAAGAATAAGAAATAAAAGTCAGAAGTAATTAAAGAGCAGCAGTAAAATAACAATAGCGAGACTATATACAGGGGGGTAAAGGTACAGAGTCGATGTGCGAGGGCACCGGTACTGAAGTGACTATGCATAGATGATAACAGAGAGTAGCAGCAGTGTAAAAGAGGGGGAGATGGGCAAAGCAAATAGTCTGGGAAGCCATTTGATTAGATGTTCAGGAGTCTTATGGCTTGGGGGTAGAAGCTGTTTAGAAGCCTCTTGGACCTAGACTTGGCACTCCAGTATCGTTTGCCGTGCGGTAGCAGAGAGAACAGGGTGGCTGGAGTGACAATTTTTAGGGGCTTTCCCCTCACACTGCCTGGCAGAGGTCCTGGATGGCAGGAAGCTTGGCCCCAGTGATGTACTGGGCCTCGGACAGATGCCGAGCGGTGATGTAACCGGGTCAGGATGCTTCGATAGTGCAGCTGTAGAACTTTTTGAGAATCTGGGGACCTATGCCAAATACTTTCAGTCTCCTGATGGGGAAAAGGTGTTGTCGTGCACTCTTCACAACTGTCTTGGTGTGTTTGGACCATGATAGTGGTCCAAGGAACTTGAAACTCTCGACCCACTCCACTACAGCCCCGTCGATGTTCACGGGGGCCTGTTCGGCCCGCCTTTTCCTGTAGTCCATGATCAGATCCTTGGTCTCGCTCACATTAAGGGAGAGGTTGTTGTCCTGGCACCACACGGCCAGGTCACTGACCTCATCCCTATAGGCGGTCTCATCGTTGACAGTAATCAGGCCTACCACTGTTGTATCGTCAACAAAATTAAATGGTGTTGGAGTCGTGTTTGGCCACGCAGTCGTGGGTGAACAGGGAGTACAGGAGGGGACTAAGCACGCACCCAAGGGGCCCCTGTGTTGAGAATCAGCGTGGCAGATGTGTTGTTGCCTACCCTTATTTAAATGTCAGTTTTTGATTTAATACATTTGCAAACATTTCTAATAACCATTTTTTTCTTTGACATTATGGGGTAAACAATTTCATCAATTTTAGAATAAGGCTGTAACGTAATAAAACGTGGAAAAAGTCAAGGGGTCTGAATACTTTCCAAAAGCACTGTAGGTTTTCAAATGTTTTTCCTAAAATAATGGTTAAATTAAAAAAAGTCTAATAACGGCAGTCAAGCTAACTGGCTAACATTGACTAGCTACTTTAAAGACAAAAATGAGAGAACAGCTCACTGACTAATTTTACTCACCTTTGCTGAGCTGGTTAGTCTATTTTCATGTTATCAAGAGGGTTAGTGACTAACTTAATGGCAACATTTCAATTTGTTTTAAGCCAATATTTACAGGCACCTGTCATATCAACAGGCACAACTTGTCGTTCTTAAATTCATAAAATATTCTTTGCTCTGACACTCTCAAACCAGAGTGCTCTGAACTCAAGTAGATTACCAGATTGAATTTACGAACGCCCTGTAGACACTGGTATGGTGCTGTATATGACATCTCCTCGAAACCTGGTTCAAACCTGCTGTGTTAAAAGACAAAACACAAAGCAGAGACCACGGTTTGCTTCTCACCCTCCCTTTACCTGCACATTTAACTCCCTGAGCGATGAGGCCCCACATGAAGTTGGCACAATATTCACACCAGTGGGGTCCCCGGAAGGTGTGCACCTGCAAGGGTGAGGAAGAGAGGATGGAAAACATGGTCACTTTTTTTTACTGGATGGAAGGATAGATGGACATACTAGTCTGGATCTCCACAGCCTGCGCACATGGAAGGAGCCAATTGGGAATTATCCCTGAGAGAGATAAGCAGCACTAGAAAGCAGACTGGCAGGCCTTAATGGGGGTTGGAGAGTGGCGGTGGTGGGAGTGTGTGTGTGTGTGTGTGTGTACACCATGGTTGACAATGCCAGGATTATCACATATCTAAAAAGGGACTACATCAAACAAATGCCTAGTTCTGCCAGGTAATGGCTAGACCAATCAGAAATGCTCAACATTTATCTGTGAAAAGCTTGGTGGACTCAGACCCCTTGTTTTAGATTGTTATTTTGGGAATGGGAACGTGGAGGATAGGCATCTTGTGCAAATATATATATATATATATTTTTTTTTTTTTTTTGACAAATGACAAGACAAACAACAAAATGAGAAAACCTAAATGACTGGTGTTATAGCAGTCTTGTTGTTAAAAATAATCTCACAAAACAAAATGTATTATTTTCACATGTTCTAGTAAAAAAAATTCTGGCTGAGATTATTTTAGGACAAGATGGTTGCTATGTTTGGCTGGTAAGAGGTGTGGTTGACAAGATGCAGCTGGAGGGTCCCTAAGCGTCTGGCTGGACAGAATGGGATTAAGTGTTGTGTTGTGTTCTGTCAGGTTCTGTCTCCCTCTCCCAGTTTATATGAGCTACCCACGACAGGTCCGGAAGCCAGTCAGACTACACTATCAGTTGCTGAGGACTACTACAATCCCACCTCCTGACTACTCAAAATGCTGCTCACTAGTCAGAAGCCGAACAGAATATAGATTTTTATATTTTACAAACAGGCAATTCTCTCCCCCGTCATTCCAAAAATGTAAAATATGCCAATCAAACAACCTCAAATGTGATATAACAACCATAAAGGCAGTGAAAAAGAAAGAGCAGAAGAGGAAAAGTAAGAAGCGCTGAGCAGGCAGGTTCAGGTCTTACCTTGAAATTGTGGACTTTCTCATACTTGGTCGCGTGGTCGTTGTCCTTCAGGGTGGCTCGGCGGACCAGTGAGGTGAGCTGTGAATAGGCAAACAGTTTGAGAGGTTGCCAGAAGGTGGCAAGGGCTTCTGTGTCCCTGACCCCATCCTCACACCCAGGGCTGTGGCCATAATGTCCTTCTGCACCCCCATCCTTCTTAGCCTCGTGTACCAGAGACTTCTTCCCTTCCCTGACTATGGACAACTCCCTGGATGGTATGATGGGTGGGTAATAAAAGGGAAATTCCTCCAGTTCTCAGAACAGCTGTGATGCCTATGTGGAAGACTGACAAAGCTCACAGAGATCAACTCGGAGCAGCTCAGGGCAAGCCTGTACTCAGCACCGATGCTTGTATCGTTAAAATCAACGCACCAGGTAAACCAAAACAACCCAACGAAAGCAGTAGGTAAAATCCACTAAGAATCTAAAGATCTGAAAGGGAAAAAATGAAAAAAAAAAGTAGTTAAGAGTATTCCTTTAAAATTACAGTGCCACAGAATTGTGTCCTTAATCCTGTGCTGATCAGGGTGTCTAAACGAGATTCCTCCTCAAAAGATCTGGCTTGACTGTGTGCATCGATGCAGATGAGGTGTGTTGCTAAGTTTATCCTCTCCATGTCGACACTGATACTGTCACTGGTGCACAGACAAAACCCAGAGTGAAGACAGCCATGGGGGGGAAGCAAGAGAGAGAGCGAGCGAGCGAGTGAAAGCAGGTGGAGCATTGGGGAGTCACTGCTGAATTTAAATGTCACATTGAGAATAAGCCAATCAGAGAAAAGAACAGGCTTGGCTTTATCAACAGTGCTATAGTATATTCCTATTACCCCACAGGCAGAGGGAGAGAGAGCTCAATCCTACAATACAGCTCAATGTCACTGTAGCTCCAGGGTTGAGAGACTAGCTTTCAGATTAATGCTCATAAAAACACATCTACCACATACAGAAGAAAATAAAAAATCATTACAATTCCCAAAATGTTAGGATATGGTGCAATTGATTTCACTTTCAGACAACTTAGTCCTACATGGTTGTAACTTCCAGAGTAAAAAAAAAACTATATAGGATTTGCATGTTTTCAAAACAGCTATTTACAAAAATTATAGTACACATTACTTGTTAAATACAGTGCATTCAGAAAGTATTCAGACCCCTTGACTTTTTCCACATTGTTACATTACAACCGTATTATAAAATGTATTCAATATTTTTTTCCCCCTCATCAATCTACACACAATACCACATAATGACAAAGCAAAAACAGGTTAAGACATTTTTGCAAATGCATAAAATAAATATTTTTAAAAAATACAATTTTCATAAGTATTCAGACCCTTTACTTTGTTGAAGCACCTTTGGCAGCGATTACAGCCTCAAGTCTTCTTGGGTGTGACGTTACAAGCTTGGCACACCTGTATTTGTGGAGTTACTCTCATTCTTCTCTGCAGAGAGGGCCTCTCAAGCTCTGTCAAGTTGGATGGGGAGCGTCGCCGCACAGCTATTTTCAGGTCTCTCCAGAGATCTTTGATCAAGTCCAGGCTCTGGGTAGGCCGCTCAAGGACATTCAGAGACTTGTCCCGAAGCCACTCATGTGCGGTCTTGGCTGGGTGCTAAGCGTCGTTGACCTGTTGGAAGGTGAACCTTTGCCCCAGTCGGAGGCCCTGACCACTCTTCATAAAGGATCTCTGTATTCCCCTCCGTTCATCTTTCCCTCGATCCTGACTAGTCTCCCAGTACCTGCCGCTGAAAAACATCCCCACAGCATGATACTGCCGCCACCATGCTTCACCGTAGGGTTGGTGCCTGGTTTCCTCCAGATGTGATGCTTGGCATTCAGGCCAAAGATTTCAATCTTGGTTTCATCCTTTAGGTGCCTTTTGGCAAACTCCAAGCGGGCTGTCATGTGCCTTTTACTGAGGTGGTTGTCCTTCTGGAAGGTTATCCCATCTCTACAGAGGCCCTTCTCCCCTGGTTGCTTAGTTTGGCCAGCCAGCCAGCTCTAGGAAGAATCTTGGTGGTTCCAAACTTCTTCAATTCAAGAATAATGGAGGCCACTGTGTTTTTGTGGACCTTCAATGCTGCAGACACTTCTTGGTACCTTTCCCCAGATCTGTTCCCTTACACAATCCTTTCTCGGAGCTCGACGGAGAATTCCTTCTAACTCACGGCTTGGTTTTTGCTCTGACATGCACGGTCAACTATGGGACCTTATATATAAACAGAAGTGTGCCTTTCCAAATAATGTCCAATCAATAGAATTTACCACAGGCGGACTCTAATCAAGCTGTAGAAACATCAAGGATGATGAATGGAAACAAGATGCACCTGAGCTCAATTTTGAGTCTCATAGCAAAGGGTCTGAATAGTTATGTAACTAAGGTATTTCGTTTTTTTATTTGTAATATTTGTAACGTAACAAAATTTGTAAAAATCAAGGGGTCTGAATACTTTCAGAATGCACTGTAAGCTGGAAGAGTGCATGATTGTGGATAGATCCAAGTAGCAGAAAGTGGGGTACAGATCATGATTGTAGAAGCTGGTCTCTGCCTGCAGCTCAGGACTGTTAACAATATGTACAGAACATAAAGGGATAGATAACAGCAGCCATCGGACTTAAAATCAGGCCCAGACTTGCCTGAGGTTCACAGAGGCTCTGAGAAATGGAAAGATTTCTCCCTCTCCCACTCACCTTTTATCCTTACTTCTAAATTTGCCCGATTGCATCTTACCCTCATACTCTCTGCATCGCCCTCTCACCACCACCATCTTGAACCCTCTGTGTGTGTAGCACTCTCTTGGTGGTGAGGTCCAAAAGTATTTGGACAGTGACATTTGTTGTTGTTTTGGCTCTGTACTCCAGTACTTAGGATTTAAAATTATACAATGACTATGAGGTTAATAAGGTGAAGGCGAAGGAATTTTCATCCATAGAAATTACATAGAAATATAAATTACAGCACTTTTGGTACATAGCCCATTTTAGGAAAAACCAAAAGTATTTGGACAAATTCACTTCTTTGAGTAGTCAAAAGCTTCGTATTTGGTCCCATAATTCCTAGCATGCAATGACAATAACAACAAGCTTGTGACATTACAAACTTCTTGGATGCATTTGCAGTTTGTTTTGGTTGTTTTTCTGATTATTTTGTGCCCAAGAGAAATTAATGGTAAATTATGTACTGTGTCATTTGAGTCACTTTTATTGTAAATAAGAATAGAATGTTTCTGAACACTTATGCATTAATGTGGATGCTACCATGATTACGGGTAATCCTGAATGAATTGTGAAAAATTACGATTGAGAAAGTTTGAGGCATAAATATCATACCCCCAAGAAATGCCATTACCAACAACAGGATAGGTTTGCATTTTTGGGGGGGAATGATATTTATGCCTCCAACTTGCTCACTCATCAATATTCAAGATTCATTCAGGATTATCTGTAATCATGGTAGCATCTATATTAACGCAGAAGTGTTCAGAAACATTCTTTCCTTATTTACAATAAAAGTGACTCCAAAATGACAATACATTATTTAGCATTCATTTCTATTGGGCACAAAACCTAAAACAAGCCCCCAAAAAACTGCAAATGCATCCAACAAGAGTCACAAGATTGATTGTGTGCTAGGAATAAGGGACAAAATAGTAAACCTTTGAATACTTTAATACACAAGTGAATTTGTCCAAATACTTTTGGTTCCCTAAAATGGGGGAGGTGGCACATACTTAAAGTGGATGAAAATATGATATGGATGAATATACCATCAAATTCAAGTTGACAGTACTGACTTTAACCAAAATCACCGTCTAAATATGTTGACCTCACTCTATAGAAAGCACTAACAATCATGATTAGACGGTCTTCCCTGAAGGGAAAATGCAGAAAGGATATTGAGTAATCTTGATAGTGTCCTCTGTATACATAGCCTGTTAAAGCTACCATGGGATAGACAGAAAAATACTGCCAAGATTGATCGTGTATCAGAAAAGAGGCCACTAGTACACACCATAGCAACTCAAGGAGTGAGTTGTGTTATTATTCTCAATAAAATCACCTTTAATTCAGGCCTCCCGAGTGGCGCAGCGGTCTAAGGCGCTGCATCGCAGTGCTAGAGGCTTTACTACAGACCCGGGTTCATGCTGTGGCCGGCAGTCCCATAGGACTGCGCATAATTGGCCCAGCATCGTCCGGTGGGGGATTAATTGGCTCATCGTGCTCTAGCGACTCCTTGGTGCAGCTGGCTGGCGGGTCATGTTTCGGAGGACGCATGACTCCACCTTATCAGTCTGTATTGAGGGGTTGCCGGGTTGATTATGTCCAGGCTCTTCAAAAAGAGCCTGCATTGGGATGATTATAGGCATTTAATTACATAGAGAGAGAAGAGTGGGAGGAGGGAGAAGAAGGCTGGGGGAGGTCAGCGAGTGAATGACCATTAGATAACTTCAGTGGTGTAAAACAAAACAAAAAAAGTATTGCATACATCCATTTGAGGCTGAATCATGAGATGAGGCATCTATATGCAGACCACGACAGTCCAACCGTAGGCATTTAGCCTACTGCCATTATTTTATAGTATTTTATAGTAAGAAGCATATAATTGAACTTAGCTGAATAAAATAGAAAGGATATTTCCCCCATTCTGGAGCGAGTGCGCGCATATGATCATTTGAAACTGGTCCTATACCCTAGGTTAGTTATTTGGCAACTTTAGTTGTGAATGATACAAATATTAGAAAAACAAAAGAATATGGACACCTGCTCATCGAATATCTCATTCCAAAATCATGGGCATATGAATTTGGTCAAATGGACCAAGGAGTGTGCCTGTCTGCACGTAAGTAAAAAATAAAATTGTGCCATCTAGTTTGCTTAATATAGGAATTTGATGTGATGTGTAAGTGCACGTGAGTATGAGGTGTGTGAGATTACTAGCTGACTGCTGGCGATGACTGTTCAACCGTCTGAAGGCCAAGTAATAGAAGCAGTTTTTTAGTCTCGGTTTTAATGCACCTGTACTGTCTCCATCTGTCTGACAATAGACGAGTGAACAGTCTGTGGCTCACCTGGCTGAGGCCCTTGATGATCCTCTTGGTCTTCCTTTGACACCGGGTGCTGTAGTCCTGAAGGGCAGGCAGCATGGCCCCGGTGATGCATAGGGCTGTCCACACCTACCCTTTGGACAGTCATGCAGTTGAGGGCAGAGCAGTTGCCGGACAAGGCGGTGATGCAGCCTGACATAATGCTCTCAATGCTGCCTCTCCAGAAGTTTGTTAGGGTCTTGGGGGCCATGCAGATTTTCTTCAGCAACCTGAGGTTTTAGAAGTGCTGTTGCACCTTCACCACAATGTTGGTGTGGCGAGACAATTTCAGGTCCTCTATGATGTGCACGCCAATTAACTAGAAGCTTTTGAACCTATCCACTGCGGCTCCATCGTCTCCTGTATTCCACAATAAGCTCCTTTGTTTTGTTGAGGGAGAGGTTATTTTCCTAGCACCACTCCACCAGGGCTCTAACTTCCTCCCTGTAAGCTGTCTCGTGGTTGTTGGTAATCAGGCCTACCACTGTCAAGTCGTCAACAAACTTGATGATCGAGTTGCCACACAGTCAGGGGTGAAAACGGGAGTACAGGAGGGGGCTGAGCACACACCCCTGGGGCGAGGGGGGGGATTTATATTTAATATACATCCCTAATTAAGCGGGTGTACTCTTCATGGGGTCCAGAACATTTTAATTCAGTTAGGGCACTATGACTACTGCTCAGCTTTTAACACCAAACAGCATAGGCATTTTTCTTGTCTAGGTGGGATAGGGCAGTGTGCAGTCCAACGCCGATTGCGTCGTCCTTAGAAATGTTGGGGCGGTATGCAAATTGTAGTCTGTCAAGGGTGTCGGGTAAGGTGGAGGTGATATGGTCCTTGACTAGCCTTTCAAAGCACCTCATGATGACAAAAGTGAGCGCTACGGGGGCGATAGTAATTTAGTGCAGTTGCCTTGGCTTGCTTGGGTACATGAACAATGGTGGCCCTGTTGAAGTGCAGATGACAGACGGATGGTGAGAGGTTGAAAATGTCCGTTAACACTCCAGCCAGTTGGTCTGTGCATGCTCTGAGGACACGGCTTGGTATGCCATCTGGGCTGGCAGCCTTGCGAGTGTTAACATGCTTGAAGATCCTACTCACGTCACCTACAGAGATTGGGAGCCCGCAGTCCTCACAAGCAGTGGAGGCATATGTCAGTGGGTCAGTGTCGTTTTCCTCGAAACAGGCAAAAAAGGTGTTAACGGGTCTGGAAGTGAGGCATCAGTGTCCGCAACGTGGCTGGTTTTCCCTTTACAAATCGGTGATTGTTTTAAATCCCTGCCACATGAGTCTCGTGTCAGAGCAGTTGAACTGCAACTTCACTTAGTCCCTGTAACGTCTTTCTGCCTCTGTCTATATTCGCCTCTGTTTCCAGTCCCTTTACCGTGGTTAAATGCGGTGGTTCACACTTTCAGTTTTGTGCGAATGCTGCCATCTATCCACCGTTTAGTTTGCGTATGTCCCAATGTCCTTAAATGTATTTTGTGAAAGTCACGGAGTACAGAAGGGGGCTGAGTACACACACCTCGGAATATGCTGTTTCCATTTTGTCCACACCCATGCTTATATCCCACCTGCTTTAGAAGTTCAGGACAAGAAAGTGTGGGCTATCGAATTAATAACACTCAAATGTAAAATCATGGATTTATATCAGCCTAATTGAGGTGTAGATTACATCACACATTGCAGTGTTCAAACTTGTAACAGCTGCATGAGATTTGTTTTTTTTTTAAATGTAATTATTATTTTTTTTTTTAAACACCTGTCTGAAGTCACTATATTTTAAGAATGTGAAAATGTCAGAATAATAGCAAAGAGCTTTAATTTCAGCTTTAATTACTTTCACCACAATCCCAGTAGGTCAGAAGTTTACATACACTCAATTAGTATTTGGTAGCAATGCCTTAAATTTGTTAAACTTGGGTCAAACGTTTTGGGTAGCCTTCCACAAGCATCCCACAATAAGTTGGGTGAATTTTGGCCCATTCTTCCTCACATAGCTGGTGTAACGGAGTCAAGTTTGTAGGCCTCCTTACTTGCACACGTTTCTTTTCAGTTCTGCCCACAAATGTTCTATAGGATTGCGGTCAGGGCTTTGTGATGGCCACCTTGACTTTGTCGTCCTTAAGCCATTTTTCCACAGCTTTGGAAGTATGCTTGGGGTCATTGTCCATTTGGAAAACAAGCTTTAACTTCCTGACTGATGATATTGCTTCAATTATATCCACATAATTTTCCTTGATGAAGCCATCTATTTTGTGAAGTGCACCAGTCCCTCCTGCAGCAAAGCACCCCCACAACATGATGCTGCCACCCCCATGCTTCACAGTTAGGATGGTGTTCTTCGGCTTGCAAGCTCCCCCTTTTTCCTCCAAACATAACAATGGTCATTACGGCCAAACAGTTCTATTTTTGTTTCATCAGACCAGAGGACATTTCTCCAAAAAGTACGATCTTTGTCCCCATGTGCAGTTGCAAACTGTAGACTGGCTTTATGGCGGTTTTGGAGCAGTGGCTTCTTCCTTGCTAAGCGGCCTTTCAGGTTATGTTGATAAAGGACTCGTTTTACTGTGGAAATAGATACTTTTGTACCCGTTTCCTCCAGCATCTTCACAAGGTCCTTTGCTGTTTTTCTGGGATTGATTTGCACTTTCCGCACCAAAGTAAATTAATCTCCTTCCTGAGCGGTATGGCGCCTGTGTGGTCCCATGGAGTTTGCATACTATTGCATACTATTGTTTGTACAGATGAACGTGGTACCTTCAGGCATTTGGAAATTGCTTCCAAGGATGAACCAGACTTGGAGGTCTACAATAATTTGTCTGAGGTCTTGGCTGATTTCTTTTGATTTTCCCATGATGTCAAGCAAAGAGGCACGGAGTTTGAAGGTAGGGCTTGAAATACATCCACTGGTACACCTCCAATGGACTCAAATTAGGTCAATTCGCCTATCAAAGGCTTCTAAAGCCATGACATATTTTTTGTATGTAAACCTCTGACCCACTGGAATTGTGGTACAGTGAATTATAAGTGAAATAATCTGTGTAAACAATTCTTGGAAAAATGATGTGTCATGCACAAAGTAGATGTCCTAACCGACTTGCCAAAACTATAGTTTGTTAACAAGACATTTGTGGAGTGGTTGAAAAACTAGTTTTAATGGCTCCAACCTAAGTGTCTGTACACACACACACACATAAACGAAAATAATATAAAACATAACATGTGAAATGTTGGTCTCATGTTTCATGAGCTGAAATGTCAAACACAAACAGCTTATTTCTCAAATTTTGTGCACAGATTTTTTTTACATATTTGTTAGTGAGCATTTTTCCTTTGCCAAGATAACCCATCCACCTGACAGGTGTAACATATCAAGAAGCTGATTAAACAGCATGATCATTACACATCTAAAGTTTTGAGGAGAGGGGGGATTGGTATGCTGACTAGCAATATTCACCAGAGCTTTTGCCAAAGAATTACGATCAGGGGTTCACTGATGTCAACGCTTCCCCATGGTGGTGGTGGGGTTATGGTATTAGCAACGGACGATGAACACAATTGCATTTTATCGATGGCAACTTGAATGCACAGAAATACCGTGATGAGATCCTGATTGTTGTGCCATTCATCCGCCACCATCACCTCATGTTTCAGTATAATAATGCATAGCCCCATGTTGCAAGGATCTTCACACAATTCCTGAAAGCTGAACATGTCCCAGTTCTTCCATGGTCTGCATACTCACCAGACGTCATCCATTGAGCATGTTTGGGTTGCTCTGGATCGATGAGTACGTCAGCGTGTTCCAGTTCCCAACAATATTCAGAAACTTCGCACAGCCATTGAAGAGGAGTGGGATAACATTCCACAGGTCACAATCAACAGCCTGATCAACTCTTTGTGAAGGAGATGTCTCATGCAGCGCAACACAAGTGGTGGTCACACCAGATACTGACTGGTTTTCTGATCCACGCCCATACCTTTTTTTTTATCCCATGGATTAGGGACTAATTTATTTGAATTATTTCCTTATATGAACTGTAAAAATGAAATTGTTGCATTTATATTTTTGTTCAGTATAATTCCCCCCTTACATTCAACTGATTGTGCCACCTATAGCAACAATGACTAACCAAATCCTTCCTGTAGTAGATGATCAGTCTCTCACATCGCTTTGGAGGAATTTTGGCCAACTCCTGCATCCAGGACTGCTTTAACTCAGCGACATGTGTGGGTTTTCAATAATGAACTGCTCATTTCAAGTCCTGCCACAATATCTCAATTGGGATTAGATCTCCACTTTGACTAGGCCATTCCAAAACTTAAAATGTGTTACTTTTAACCATTTTCATGTAGACTTGATTGTATGTTTTGGATCATTGCCTTGCTGCATGACCCAGCTGTGCTTCAGCTTCAGTTCACAGACTGATGCCCTAACATTCTCCTTCAGAATTCTCTGATACAGAGGATAATTCATGATGTCTTCTATTAAGGCAAGTCGTCCAAGTGCTGAGGCAGCAAAGCAACCCCAAACTGTCACACTACCACAACCATGCTTGACCGTTTGTATAAGATTCTTACAGTGGAATGCAGTGTTGGCTTGCGCCAGGGATAAATAGGGCCCATTTCACCACTTTTGACTCCTGTCCATAGAACATTCTTCCAAGAGTTTTGATGATCATCCAGGTGTTTTTTAGCTAAATGTAGTCAACTTTTTGGACGAGAATTGCATTTATATTTTTGTTCAGTTTGTGTGTACATGCAGTGCATTCGGAAAGTATTCAGACCCCTGGACTTTTTCCACATCTCGTTACGTTAGCCTTATTCTAAAATTGATTAGTTGTTTTTTTCCTCAATCTATACACAATACCCCATAATGACAAAGCAAAAAAAGGTTTAAACATTTTTGCTAATTTATTTTAAAAACTCCAACGGAGTTTTGAGAGTCCTTTAGGTGCCTTTTGGCAAACTCCAAGTGGCAGTCATGTGTCTTTTACTAAGGAGTGGCTTCTGTCTGGGCACTACCATAAAAAGGACTGACTGGTGGAGTGCTGCAGAGATGGTTGTCATTCTGAAAGGTTCCATCTCCACAGAAGAATTCTGGAGCACAGTCAGTGACCATCTGGTTCTTGGTCACCTGACCAAGGCCCTTCTCCCCCAATTGCTCTGTTTGGCCAGCTCTAGGAAGTGTCTTAATGGTTCCAAACTTCCTCCATTTAAGCATAAAGGAGGCCAGTGTGTTCTTGGGGACCTTCAATGTTGTTGACATTTTTTAATACTCTTCCCCAGATCTGTGCCTCTCGACACAATCCTGTCTCGGTGCCCTACGGACAATTACTTTGACCTCATGGCTTGGTTTTTGCTCTGACATGCACGGTCAACTGTGGGACCTTATTTAGACCGGAGTGAGCCTTTCCAAATAATGTAACCAGTTGAATGTATCTACAGGTGGACTCCAAGTTGTAGAAACATCAAGGATGATGAATGGAAACAGGATGCACCTGAACTCAATTTCGAGTGTCATAGCAAAGTGTCTGAATACTTATGTAAAAAGGTATGTTTTGAGGTATGAACACATTTGCAAATAAATAAATAAAAACCTGTTTTTACATTTTCATATTGTGGTATTGTGTGTAGATTGATGAGGGAAAAAATGATTGAATCAATTTTAGAATAAGGCTGTAAAGTAACAAAATGTGGAAAAAGTCAAGGGGTCTGAATACTTTCAGAACGCAATGTACACACCCACACGCCAGCAAATCCAGGTTCCATGAATCACAAAACGACAAAGTTCCGTTCAATAGTATGAAGTGTTAAAAATGGATCTCAGGATGCATCTAAACAAATTCTGGCTATCTTCTTTTGGTGAGCAACAAGAGCAGTGCTACCAACTTTCTGCACATTAGAATAGTAGAGCTGGAATTTCTTGACATGGAAAACATTCACTTCTGCCTGGTTTTCACATTGCATTCATTTCAGCATCTGCTCCATTTGTTTCCTTTTCCAGTACAGTAAAAGGCTGACATTTTTGGGACAGTGAGAGTGTTCCTTACCCCTTTCTCCTCGTCACCCAGCTCTCCCTGTGGCGCAGGCCCATCAGGAACCTCCTGGCACACAGGCAAGTGTTTCTTCAGCGTGGGCTCCTTGTTGAGTGTTGTGTAGCCAATGTGCTCATAGATTGGGTTGATGGTCATCTTAGCGATGTACTCTGCTGCCTTGGTCTCGATGTAGAGCGTGATCAGCCCATCTGTCACAAGGTCGTGAATGGACTCAAAGCGCTTCTCCCCAACAAAGTGTTTCCCATCACGGTAGAGGCGGAAGTTCCTGGTTTGATTTCCAAATCTGGGTTCAGGATATAGGGGGGAAAGAGGAAAAGGGAAGGGGGAGGGAAATCAGTGAGAATCAGTGATTCCTACCATTGGGTAGGAGAGTGTTTTTACATCGTCTCAAGTGGGAAGCATAAGGAGGAGGCCGTACAGCTGGGGGGGAAAAGGAAAATCCTAGGATGAAGAGCCGACCTTAAAAGCATAAAAATAAAAACTTTGCCTGCCTCTCCTTCCTCGTACCCTGGATCAGTGGAAAACCAAATTAAATCATTTTTGCAAAAGTGCTAAAAAGGTTTTTATATCCAGTAATGACTGCTAGATCAAATAATTTCTTCCCTGCACATAGTGGTTATAAATAATGGTGACCTTTATTAGAGCTGATCAATACATTAAGTGTATAGTGAATGCTAACAAAATTCCTCATCTCACAGGAAAAAGGCCTCTCAGATGTGCATGCTGCAAAAGCGCCAACCATTACACTCTGTACTGACAGCAAATCCAATCACTGTGCACAACATGAGCCAGAACAATGCAAGGAATTCTTCATCATTGGGTAGATGCAAGAGACCAATATTTCAACCTCATCTGTCAATGAGAAATAAAGGGAGATAGTTGGCGAAGAGAAGAAAGTGTTCCTGTGTGAAAAGAAAAACACAAACCAGCACAAATAACTCAGGAGACATCCTAAACTAACTAGCTAAGAATCCTTACTCCAATACTAACCAGACGCAAAGTGCATTACCTAACCCTTCCAAATTGAGATCCAAGGATGCCCATTGTTGGACAACCATTTTCCAGCCATCCTTACAAAGGTGATTATTTTTATGGAAAGCAATTATAGCGAAGAATCAGCAGAGGTGAGACACTTAAGCAGAGAGAAAATAAATACTTCTGTTTTTTCTCTCAGATATACAGGAGGAAGAAATGCAGTTTATTTGCATTTCAAAACCTGGGAATACACTGTGCATTATATTTACCACGCTAACGACATCTGCGACAGAGGAAGGTATACTCCTCTGTCGCAGAGGCAAACACATAAGCGAAGCAATGCACAGAGTGGCAGATTGACACTAGAAGCACAACTTGGCTGACCTCTATAAATACAAGAAATCAACATTTTCATCACAGCAGCTTCAAGGAAAATTATCTGGATAAATAATTACATTTAGTCAGGCCCCAGTGCATAGGCAATACAGCACTTGACAGCTGAGAGAAGCTGATCAATGCTGCTCATACAACCTATGTTCCCCCAATGGAATTACATTTGAACTTTCAAGATAAAGAACACATACACTTTTAAGAACATTTTGTACTACTCCCCTACATCATTCAATGTTTATTTTTCTGGTGATTCATATCATCAGTGTAGGACAGAAACGGACTCTTCCTTCCTAATGTTCTTAATCACCAAAGTAAGAATATGACGTTAATGTGTGTGAGCTCTTTAAAGCCATCTATGGAGTTTGATGTAGTTTTAGTTTGCTGTTTATGGGTTGTAACAGACACATAAAGCTCTCCCTCACCCTCCATTTGGAAAATCTGGCCATCATTCTTTCCTCCTGAGTCCTGCTTACAAGCAAAAACTGAAGAAGCAGGAAGTACCAGTGACTCGCTCAATACGCTACAGAACTGTTTTGCTAGCACAGACAGGAATATGTTTCAGGATTCATCCAATGACATTGAGGAATATATCACCTCAGTCACCGGCTTCATCAATAAGTGCCTCGACGACATCATCCCCACAGTGACCGTACGTAAATATCCCAACCAGAAGCCATGGATTACAGGCAACAGCTGCATCGAGCTAAAGGCTAGAGCTGCCGCTTCAAGGAGTGGGACACTAATCTGGACGCTTATAAGAAATCCCATTACGCCCTTAGACGAACCATCAAACAGGCAGAGTGGATTAAGATTGAATTCTACTAGACTGGTTCTGACGCTCATCAGATGATGTGGCAGGGCTTGAAAACTATTACAGACTACAAAGGGAAACACAGCCGCGAGCTGCCCAGTGACGCGAGCCTACCAGACGAGCTAAATACCTTTCATGCTTGCATCAAGGCAAGCAACACTGAAGCATGCATAAGAGCACCAGCTGTTCCAGACGACTGTCTGGGTAGAAAATGTGAGCAAGACCTTTAAACAGGTCAACACTCACAAAACCACAGGGCCAGACCGATTACCAGGACATATACTCAAAGCAAGTGGCTTCACTGACATTTTGAACCTCTCCCTGACAGTCTGTAATACCTACATGTTTCAAGCAGACCACCATAGTCCCTGTGCTTGTTTGTAGGTGACCAAATACTTATTTTCCACAATAATTTGCAAATAAATTCATTAAGAATCCTACAATGTTTTTTTCTAATTTTGTCTGTCATAGTTGAAGTGTACCTATGATGAAAATTACAGGCCTCTCATCTTTTTAAGTGGGAGAACTTGCACAATTGGTGGCTGACTAAATACTTTTTTTGCCCCACTGTACTAGGCGGTATCAGAGGAAAGGCCAAAAAATTGTCAAAGACTCCAACCACCCAAGTCATTGACTGTTTTCTCTGCTACCACACGGCAAGCAGTACCGGAGCGCCAAATCTAGGACCAAAAGGCTTAACAATTTCTACCCCCAAGACACAAGACTGCTAAACAATTAATCAAATGGCCACCCGCACTATTTACATTGATGCCCACCCCCTCACCCCAAATTCATATTACACTGCTGCTACTCGCTATGTATTATCTATGCATAGTCACTTTACCCCTACCTACATGTACAAATCACCTCGACTAACTAACTACCCCCACACATTGACTGGGTACCCCCTGTATATAGGCCCGCTATTGTTATTATAGTGTTACTTTTTATTATTTTCTACTTGGTAAATATTTTCTTAACTCTTTCTTGGACTACATTGTTGGTTAAGGGCTTGTAAGTAAGCATTTCACCTGTTGTACTTGGCGCATGTGACAAATAAAGTTTGACTTGATATGTAGGCGGTGTGTGTACGTGTGCAAGACTCAGCAAGCCTTGGAGTCACACATGAGTCTGAGCCGTCTTTGACATTTCTGAATGCGATATTCAATAATACACTACATGACCAACAGTGTGGACATACTCGAACATCTAGTTTAAAAATCATTTTAATATGGAGTTGGTCCCCCCTTTACTGCTATAACAGCTTCCACTCTTCTGGGAAGGCTTTCTACTAGATGTTGGAACATTGCTGCGGGGACTTTCTTCCATTCAGCCACAAGAGCATTAGTGAGGTCGGGCACTGATTTAGGGCGATTAGGCCTGGCTCACAGTCGGTGTTCCAATTCCAACCCAAAGGTGTTTGATAGGGTTGAGGTCAAGGCTCTGTGCAGGCCATACAAGTTCTTCCACACAGATCAAACCATTTCTGTGTGGTCCTCCCTTCGTGCACGAGGGCATTGTCATGATGAAACAGGAAAGGGCCTTCACCAAACTGTTGCCACAAAGTTAGAAGCACAGAATTGTCTAGAATGTCATTGTATGTCATAGCGTTAGGATTTCTCTTCACTGGAACTAAGGGGCCTAAAACAAACCATGAAAAACAGCCACAGACCATTATTCCTCCTCCACCAAACTTTACAGTTGGAACTATGCATTCGGGCCAGTAGCGTTCTCCTGGCATCCGCCAAACTCAGATTTGTCTGTTGGACTGCCAGATGGTGAAGCTTGATTCATCACTCCAGAGCCCGTTTCCACTGCTCCAGAGTCCAATGGCGGCAAGCTTTACAGCACACCAGCCGACGCTTGGCATAGTGCATGGTGATCTTAAGCTGGTGTGCGGCTGCTTGGCCACGGAAACCCATTTCATGAAGCTCCTGATGAACAGTTCTTGTGCTGGAGTTGCATCCAGAGTCAGTTTGGAACTCAGTTGTGAGCTTTGCAACCGAGGACAGGTGGTTTCACGTTCTGTGAGCGTGTGGCCTACCTTTTCACGGCTGAGCCGTTGTTGCTCCTAGACGTTTCCACTCACAATAACAGCACTTACAGTTTACAGGGGCAGCTCTAGCAAGGCAGAAATCTCATGAACTGACTCGTTGGAAAGGTGGCATCCTATGACGGTGCCATGTAAATGTCACTGAGCTCTTCAGTAAGGCCATTCTACTGCCAATGTTAGTCTAAGGAGATTGCATGGCTGTGTGTTCGATTTTATACACCTGCCAGCAACGGGTGAGGCGGAAATAGCCTAATCCACTAATTTGAAGGGGTGTCCACATACTTTAGTATATATGTATATATGCGTACCTAAAGGGTTCTTAAAATTCAAAATCAAATAGATAAATGATCATCTTAAAGCAATTCCATATGTTAGCTTAGTAGAACCACCCCCACCAAATGGCTTAGATGTTGAGGTTACCAGCTGAAAGGTGTTTCTTCCTCAGACACATTGGGGCGGCTGGCTTCCGGGTTAAGCCAGCAGTGTGTGAAGAAGCAGTGCGGCTTGGCAGGATCGTGTTTCGGAGGACGCATGGCTCTCGACCTTCAACTCTCCCGAGTCCGTAGAGGAGTTGAAGTGATGGAACAAGACTAACTACCAATTGTAAATCTCAAAATTGGGGAGGAAAAAGGGGTGTAACTACAAAAAATTCTAAACTAAATCAAAAGAAGTCATGCATCACACTGTTTGGAAAAGTAGAAAAGGTGTGTGTGTGCCTAACCGTAGGGCCAGTGTGTAGGTCCCAGGCTGCCTCTGGCTCTCTCTGATGAGGTAACTCCCCTCTGCCACACTCAGCAGCTGGTCAGCCTCCTCTCTGGAGATCATCCCATGGTACCTGGGGAGAAGACAGAACATTGGAAATACAGATGCAGACTGGATAAAAAAAACTACAGCAATGACTAGTTTTGTATATAAATTCTACATTGAAATAATCCAACTTACTCTCTCCCATAGTATTTGGGCCGGTTATCCACCTGAAAGCAAATAGAATATTCCATTGATAAGTAAATCAAGAAAAATAGACTTCTGGTTTTCGGATTGTGAAGGTTGGAAGGTTAACCAGAGGAGAACTAAGTCACTGCAATAGTACTTTACTTGCATCAGCTATAACACTGGGATGCATTCCGTAGGACACAACTCAACATCATGGAAGATAAAATAAAGAATTATCCACCGTATGCTACGCGACTTGACTACTGTGAAGACATATAGCAAACTTAAATAGGATCTAATGCCCACCATCTAGGTGTTTCAGAGGAAGGTCACTGGATAAGCACCATGGTCAGAGACAATGCTAGCATGCACAGGTGTCCATCAAGGGGCTGGCCAAGCCGGAATGTAATAATACTCCGTGAGACAGCTAGAATTATTTTTTTTGCATCCCGTATCACACTCTTGCAAGCCTTTTCTTTAATATATTCAACTGGATATGAAGTGAAATGGCAGCATATATATATATATATACACACACACACACACACATATACAGTGGGGCAAAAAAGTATTTAGTCAGCCACCAATTGGCCACTTAAAAAGATGAGAGAGACCTGTAATTGTCATCATAGGTACACTTCAACTATGACAGACAAAATGAGAAAAAAATCCCAGAAAATCACATTGTAGGATTTTTTATGAATTATTTGCAATTTATGGTGGAAAATAAGTATTTGGCAAGTCGGCTAGAACATCTACTTTGTGCATGACACAAGTAATTTTTCCAACAATTGTTTACGGACAGATTATTTCACTTATAATTCACTATATCACAATTCCAGTGGGTCAGAAGTTTACATACACTAAGTTGACTGTGCCTTTAAAAAGCTTGGAAAATTCCAGAAAAGGATGTCATGGCTTTGACATGCTAATTGACCTAATTTGAGTCAATTGGAAGTGTACCTGTGGATGTATTTCAAGGCCTACCTTCAGACTCGGTGCCTCTTTGCTTGACATCATGGGAAAATCAAAAGAAATCAGCCAAGGCCTCAGAAAAAAAAAATGTGTCCTCCACAAGTCTGGTTCATCCTTGGGAGCAATTTCCAAACGCATGAAGGTACCACGTTCATCTGTGCAAACAATTGTACACAAGTATAAACACCATGGGACCACGCAGCCGTCATACCGCTCAGGAAAGAGACGCGTTCTGTCTCCTAGAGATGAGCGTACTTTGGTGAGAAAAGTGCAAATCAATCCCAGAACAACAGCAAAGGACCTTGTGAAGATGCTGGAGGACACAGATACAAAAGTATCTATATCCACAGTAAAATGAGTACTATATCGACATAACCTGAAAGGCCACTCAGCAAGGAAGAAGCCACTGCTCCAAAACCGCCATAAAAAAGCAAGACCACGGTTTGCAACTGCACATGGGGACAGAGATGGTACTTTTTGGAGAAATGTCCTCTGGAATGATGAAACAAAAATAGAACTGTTTGGCCATAATGACCATCGTTTGATGAAACAAAAATAGAACTGTTTGGCCATAATGACCATCGTTATGTTTAGAGGAAGAAGGGTGAGGCTTGGAAGCCGAAGAACACCATCCCAACCGTGAAGCACGGGGGTGGCAGCATCATGTTGTGGTGGTGCTTTGCTGCAGGAGGGACTGGTGCATTTCACAAAATAGATGGCATCATGAGGCAGGAAAATGATGTGGATATTTTAAAGCAACATCTCAAGACATCAGTCAGGAAGTTTAAGCTTGTTTGCAAATGGGTCTTCCAAATGGACAATGACCCCAAGCATATTTCCAAAGTTGTGGCAAAATGGCTTAAGGACAACAAAGTCAAGGTAATGGAGTGGCAAACAAAGCCCTGACCTCAATCCTATAGAAAATGTATGGGCAGAATTCAAAAAGTGTGTGAGAGCAAGGAGGCCTACAAACCTGACTCAGTTACACCAGCTCTGTCAGGAGGAATGGGCCAAAATTCACCCAACTTATTTAGCACATAAAGCTGCAATATGTAACTTTTGTGACCAGAACAAATTCACATAGAAATGTGAGTTATAGATCTGTTATTCTCTTTGAAAGCAAGTCAATGAGAAATTGAAAGCAAGTCAATTATTGAAAGCATGTCAATTACCTCAGTGGTGCAGGTCAGTCGCCGTGGATGTGGTGCCTCCTGCTGGAGCTGATACACTTGTGCAAAAACAGAACACAGTCAGTAAAACATGATTACAGTGCTCCCTACAATATTTTCATCATTAGAATACATTTATACTCACGGTAAGATTTCCACACTGGCGGCCTGTATTCATCATGGTCTGAGGAAAGAAGAACATAATTTCAAGTCTTAAAAAACTTTAACATTGACAGACTACCAAAAATCTTTGTTTCCTGATTGACAGTGCCTCCAGGTGGTCATTCTATCACACTACACTTAAACTGTGTTGATTAAGCCACCCTGACAAATTAGATATTCTACAGATTCAGTAACAGACAAGATATTTTTGACCCCAAACAAATGATTACATTAGCGGGCCTTCAGCACATCTGAATTGCCTTGAAGCATAATACAGGGTCACTCATTTTAGGCTAGACGCAAGATACTATGCAACTAGCCTAATCAACAATACCAAACTAATGCTGTGGGAAAATTAGCATTTTATGCAAATTCAGAATAAATCTAACATTGTTATTAGCTTAGGCTTATTGTACTTGAGAAGTTCTCAATACATTAAAACATTTATACATTATGGTGCCAAGCCAAACTGTTTTACGAGGACTTTACTTTTCACACATCCGCCATTGTTGATATGGTCGCTGTCTCCACTCGTAGCAACATATCCTTACAAAAAAAAAATACCACTGTTCTATACTGAACCATACCACTACCGTAGCACATGCAGTTTGGGTCGACACCATTGTGTAGGATAGCTTTAAAGAGAGCTACTACTTACTACTGACAAATATTTAAATTCGGCTACTACAAGGATGTTCTGACCCTCAAATAGCTATTGCACTACATAGGACTGCAGACTGTGCTTTCAATCACACCATGAAAGGACTATGGCATGTGTGTTCTGACAGAATACACTGGATATCTGTCCCAAAGCACAGAGCTTCCAGTCTCTTCCCCCACAGCCTGGAAGTCATCTCGATCTTAAACTTGAAATGCACGTAATTTCCAGCCCCCTAACCGTTCTGTATGTATTTTCTCTCCCTCTCCTAGTTCAAAAAATGTTTTTTGTTTAATGCAAAAAAAGGCAATAGACTGTAGTCTACTATTCCACCTCATGAAAAGTCTTGTGATACCCTTTGGTGATGAAGGGGTTTTAACATGGCTTAAAACGCTATAATACATGAACGTTGACAAATGACTTAAATAAACTGTTAGTTAACTAGCTTTAGCTATCGAACATCGTATCTACAAATCTGATGACGCAAAATACGGTGTTTCTATCCCGTGCGAAAGAACTCTACAGGCCTCCCGACAAGGCCAAAAAAAAAGCTGGCTAGATGGACAAACACAGATCACATTTCTATAGCAAAACATTTGCATATCTGTCACATGCATTACTAGGAAGCTGGCGTTAGAGCTGGTATTGGAACTAGCGAGGTATCAAACTGACAGAAAGGAACAGTTAGCTAGCTAACGTTAGTTAACTTACCAAAGACATTTAGAGCCATTCTTGGTGCGATAACTGATGCGCAATATGACTATTTCCACCGCCGTTAGAAAGCTGATAAGGGGAATACAGTGAATAAATATTATTTTGCGAGAAAACATTCAGCAACTAGGAAAAATGTTGAAAACTGTATCAAAGTGTTTATACTACAATAACAGAGCCAGTCCAGGCTAGATAGCGTTGGACACTTAAGTTAACGCGTTTGCTCACACTGAGTCACCGCTAGTAGTACCGCCGACTTCATGACAAAAATAAACAAACCTAAGGAATGGGAACAGGCGTAGATGCAAACATGCATTTATCTACAGTGAGGGTAAAGCCAATATGTAATCTATCCGGTTGCATATGCATGCATATAGCTAATATAATTGATCCCAACAAACACCGTATCTATATTCTATAACGAAGTCGCCATCTTGTGATGGCCGTAGTTTTACCATGGTTACCATGTGACGCTGCTCAGAAAAGGATGGGGCAGGGTTGGTGCTATCTGGGATCCTTAGGATGTCTCTACCCGTAACTATTTTACATTTCAATTTGGGAAGTCCCAAGGATCCCGGAAAGCATGGACCGGTGCAGCAGCAATCCAGTTAAATCACCATGTTAGAAGGATGAGAGAATCCATACATCTGATTAGATTAATATACCGTTGAGATGTCCTTGTAATTTCGTTCTCGTTTTTTTGGGACATCCTAAATGGAAATCTTAACTGCAAATGCGGCTCTGCAGGCAATGTTTGAGCTAACGATTCATAAATCCTGCAGTCCAAAGGTAAGACCACTACTTGTGCCACTAGTCATACACACGTACACATGGATTGTGTGTTGTAGATATGTGGTAGTAGAGTAGCGGCCTGATGGCCCATACCTAATATGTTGTGAATGTATTGTAATGTTTATTTTTTACAACTGCCTTAATTTTGCAGAAGCAGTTTGTTTTTGGTAGTGTCAATGGGCTGAGCGGTGGGAGGCAGCATTCACAGGAATGAAAAATTAAGGTCACAGCAAGGGGGGGGGGGGGGGGGGGGTCATTGGTCAGAATCAGACAGGTCCAAAGCCATTAGCAGCACACTGCACTGTCCACTCACATAGAACCAGTTGCATTATTCCCTCCCCCCTCTTAAAGCATCCTCCTCACATTAGCACCAAGTCAACTATGCTCCAACAAAGGCTATCCCACTATTACAAAGCAATGCATAGTGTGAAAAATAATGGAGGGTCAATTCAAAAGCCCAAGCACTGCACAGGATCCAAACTCCGTGTTTTGTATTCAATATAGAAAGTGAAATTCAATGGACCCAAACTGTTTCAATTTAGCATGCAGATTAAATTAAATAGCCAATGTTAGATAATCTCTGCTATGAATGTTTTAACTACCGGTATCAATAAATAATATATGCTCATGACAACCAAAATGCTTACTTAGCGCTATGAAGTTTATAATCTCAAAATGCAAGAGATTGGAAGTGTCTATTCAATTGTAATCCAACAGCTGAACTAAATCTCACCCCAAATCTAAAATATCTTCAAGATCAAGCGAAATGTATGGCTTTTGGGGTGAAGTTTGCCCTAGGTAAAGAGCTCAGATCAGCTTCCCCAATCCTAACGCAAAACTGACCCAATATCAGCATCTATTGGCAACTTTAACATATATTAAATGGCTGTTCTAAAAAATAAATGCAAAGCAGAGTCAAGGTGATCATTTTTCATGGAATAGCAAAAGAGGACATTGTATTACACCAGTGAAAGATGACTTCAGTATTTATTACAATTAAGAAAAGCATATGATAACCAAAAGTACAGTAAAAATGTACTTAAACTCACTTGATTGCAATCAACCTGCAGTTAACATACCTACCTATATGCTTTGTTTTGAGCTGAAGGGCACACACTAGAGAAATGCATTTGTTAATCCAAAATCTGGTGTTCCTTTGAAAATGTTTTACAGGGAAGTGGGGCTACACACAAAATAACTAAACCATTTTAAAGTGAAATACATGCATTTAATTCTGTAATTGGTTACATTTTTACAATACATGCCTTTTCTTTTGTCAGCCTTCAACAAAAACTTGGAAAATGTACAATTCTATGACCAACACTGAACAATTTGGGTTGCTCGAGTAAAATAGGTAGCCACAGCTGTGGTTTCAAAATCATGATCACCATCTGCAGTAGACCTATTTACATGGCAAACAGGATCAGGAAAGCAACCATCAAGCAGAACAGACCCATGGCTTCAGACAGGGCAAATCCCAGGATAGCATAGGAGAAAAGCTGCTGCTTTAGGGAAGGGTTCCTGGGGAGAAAAAAATAAAATAATTGCTAGTGCCATGAATCAAAACTGTGGGAGAGACTTGCAGCCATAGCGATTGTTTACCATTTTCACAAACATTGTAAAAAAAAACAAACAAAGATTCACATAAAGGGCATAAAGTAGGGCACCATATTTATAAAAATATATATAAAACATTTTTTTACCTTTATTTAACTAGGCAAGTCAGTTAAGAACAAATTTTTATTTTCAATGACGGCCTAGGAACATTGGGTTAACTGCCTGTTCAGGTTGCAGAACGACAGATTTGTACCTTGTCAGCTCTGGGATTTGAACCTTCCGGTTACTAGTCCAACGCGCTAACAACTAGGCTACCCTGCCGCCCCAATATCTACTAATGGCAATATTTACCTTGCATAGCCGATGATAAGGCTGCCGAACACAGTCCCGATTCCAGCACCAGAACCAGCCACTCCAACTGTGGCAGCTCCAGCGCCGATGAACTTGGCTGCTGTGTCAATGTCTCTGCTCACAGCACTAGTCTGGAAACCCCGCAGTGCTACCTGAGAAAAGGCACTCTGTGGCACAAAGTCAGTGCTAGCCTGGGAGCAACAAATAAAAAGTCACCAAAAAAATAATGAACCAATTGATCATAAAAACAGCTTGAAGATAAATATTCCAATCATTTATGATTAAGACAACACTTAAATCATTGCAGAGGGGTCCAATAAAATTTGGAAGAGAACAGAGGGCTGTTTCCTTATCACTTCCATCAGCAACATTTTACCCAAGGAAAAAAATCTAGACTAAAAGGTAGCATCAGTTGTCCATAGAAGTTTGTTGTTCCTCAGGGTAAGGGCGCTAATGGGTAAAGGGGACAGGTAGACACTCACCTCTCCTGTTCTGACATCCGGCCGGGAAAGCACAGACGCAGAGAGAGGTCTGTATAATGCCCTGGATCCAGCACGGACCTGCACATTTAAAAAAATGGTATACGTTAAGTGATGAAACTTCCATAACATTATTGTAACTTGATTATAAACACACCAATACAAAAATAAATAACATTTGTTAACAGTCGCAAGGGGACACATGGCCAAATCATATGTACATCACCACTGACCAACTGTACAAGTAAGATGTGGGCAGTACAACAAGTAACTAGTAGCTTGCTACATACTACTAGCAAGCTACAGAGCCCCCCTCCCACACACACTGAGGAGAATGTGCTGTTAAACATGACAAATGCATGGAAGCACTGCAGTGTTTAGTTCCAAATATCTGCCTCTACTGAACCAGCCCTTGCAGATGTCCTAGACGACCTACTCAGAGGGCATTATGGAGTGGATCAATATGTAGTGCCATGGCCCAAAATACACAAACGCCAAACTGGCAAAGGGCACAACTAGGACTGACATTACTAGTAGCAAATGCACATAGCCAAATGAAAGCAGTCTTTGCTGCTTTATTTCTGCATGACCTTGAAATTACAAAGTCTCATTGGCTCATTCGAAAGCTAATGAGCGATGGTTAGCAACCTAACGTAAGCATAGCTAAAGCTGGCAACCTAGCTTAGGTGACAAGAGTTAACGTTATTTTCTAAGAGCAGGTTTAACAATTATTATAATTATTTTTAAAGGTTAGCTAGCTACGTTGATTTCAATTACATTTCAAGCCAAGTTACTTACAATTCAGTGTGCACAATTGCATGCACTGAAACGTTACAGCAGTTCCTAAGTCACAAATAAGTATAAATTCAGCAGGCCCATCTAACTTGCCTAGTTAACATTATGCTATGACAACTTATATGCATCATTACTTTCACAACTCACCAGTGCAGGCGTAGAGACGAACTTCGCACAGGCGTACATATTAGTTTAATGTGTTGACTGATAAAATCAACTAGACGAGTCACCTGGTTTTGTCAAAAAAAAAAAGAGAACAGTCGCTAAGGTCAATGATAATTTCACTCCAAATCAAAGATACAACGAATCCATGAAAACGATTAACGTTATGTGCAAAACAACTGTATTCACATAAATTATGTGTCGGTGTGGGATCAAAAATACTTTAGATAGAAGATGAAAATGGATTGTTAAAATGTTTCAGCGTAGATCCCCATTTGCCTCCCCTTCACTTACCGGCAGCAGAGGTCGAAGCGCTGAGGAACAACTGCGCATGCCCGAAACCGTATTTAATCATATTCCCGGATGACGGGTTTACGACATCAGACCTCATTCCTTAGCTAGCACCTTTGTTAGAATATTGGAAAGAAAAATAGTACAATCACAGCGTATTCAATATTGTTCCTATCAACCATCTATGTTTCTATTTATCAATCAAATATCTATTGTATTCGTTTCAATGACAATGCGACATATTTTAATCATGCTACTAGTGATAATAAACTCATAAACGCAGGGTGATAGTAGGGCACACTCAAAATGGTTTATTTCTACTTGTGTGAGTGCCACACTGTTCACCAATGATGTTGAACTGCTATTTTTTAAATTATCTGTGAATGTATGTATCAGTTTTACCCCACATATCAGTTTTAACCCCCAAATAATTTTGAATTCTAGTTTTCCTGTTCTTTAGCCTTTTGTTGTATTCATATATGGACAGTGTCATCCTTTTCAAATGTTCTCTTGTCTATTACATTTTTTTTAAATATATAAAACCATTCATTTATTTATTGAGTTTGGTTTTGCACTATAGCAGATCATATACAACATGATCCATCTCCAGCAGAGGGGGATGTGGTGTAAACCTGTGTGATGTAGTGGCAGCTAGGCAAGGTATCATTCCAGCTATACTGACCCAATCCCAATGTCAAACCTCAACCTTAACGCCCTGTGCACTTCAGTGATCTGAGAAGGTTTGACAGGTGTTAGCAATATGGCATTAAATCCAACTAGCCTATCTGAAGCCTAGGTGGAGCTATTACCATACCTATGCCATGTCCTTTCAGATCTCCAATCTGCACAGGGAGTAGGGCAGTGGTAGCAATGCATAGTAATCAACTCTTACACTACGAGGTCCGGAGCCTGCTTGTTTTCTGTTATACCTGATAATTAATTGCACACACCTAGTGTCCCAGGTCTACATCAGTCCCTGATTAGAGGGGAAAAATGGAAAAATGCAGTCGAACTGGCTTCGAGGTCCAGAGTTGATTTTAAAGGCCGTAGGGTCTTATGATTAAAATTGAGATTGGGCCACTGTGTAGACACATGCACACATGCGCACACACACACACACACACACACACACACACACACACGCACACACACACACACACACACACACACACACACAAAAAAAAAACATATGACCAGCTTAAAAAAAGAGTTGGATTAACATTCCTTGTCCATTAAATGAATGGTATTTTAGAGATGAGAGCAAAATAATGATGTGTACTATTTTCATGCCCTACCTCCCTCAAAGATCTGTCTTTGTGTGTTTGTCTGGGTATGTGAGGGAATGACAGGGGCGAACAGACATGCAATGATTGGTTCATAGACAGGGTCTCTACCTATGTCTTCAAGGACATGTAGATGTAGCCTAGCTAAATTCCCAATCTAACCCTCATACCATCATGGCCACCTAATCTTTCCCAGCTTCCAATTGGCTCATTCATCAACCCTTCCTCTCCCCTGTAACTGTTCCCTAGGTCATTGCTGTAAATCAGAATGTGTTCTCAGTCAACTTACCAGGTAAAATAAAGGTTGAGTGAAACATTTAAATAAAGATATTATGCTGCATCGCCAAGGTTCTTAAATAACGGCAGTCTGAAGCTGAATAAAAGGCTTGGAGAGATGTATCATTAATGTATTGTGCTTGACCTTTTCTTCACATCAATATGACATTTAAATATCTAAACACATGCTTGGAAATTCACAAATGTGGACAATATACAGTAATTGTATTTGCATTTATTATGGGTCCCCATTCATTTTCCTGGGGTCCTTCAAAATTAAGGCAGTTATACAATTTAAAAAACATTACTCTACAATAATTACAGAATTCACAACACAATAAGTGTGTGCCCTCAGGCCTCTACTCCAATACCACATATCTACAATGCAAAATCCATGTGTACATGTGTGTATAGTGCGTATGTTATCATGTGTGTGTATGCATGTGTCTGTGCCTATGTTTGTGTTGCTTCACAGTCCCCACTCTTCCATAAGTTGTATTTTTACCTGCTTTTTAACTCTGATTCTACTGCTTGCATCAGTTACCTGGTGTGGAATAGAGTTCCATGTAGTCATGGCTCTATGTAGTACTGTGAGCCTCCCATAGTTTGTTCTGGACTTTGGAACTGTGAAGAGACCACTGGTGGCATGCCTTGATGGGCATGCATGGGTGTCCAAGCTGTGTGCTAGTATTTTAAACAGACAGCTCAGTACATTCAGCTTGTCAACACCTCTTACAAAAAAAGTAATGATGAAGTCAATCTCTCTTCCACTTTGAGCCATGAGAGATTGACATGCATGGCATTAATGTTAGCTCTCCGTGTACTTTTAAGGGCCAGTCATACTGCCCTGTTCTGAGCCAACTGTAATTTTCCCAAGTCCCTCTTTGTGGCACTTGACCACACGACTGAACAGTAGTCTAGGTGTGACAACATTTTGACCTGTAGGACCTGCCTAGTTGATAGTGTTGTTAAGAAGGCAGAGCAGCACTTTATTATGGACAGACTTCACCCCATCTTAGCTACTGTTGTATCAATATGTTTTGACCATGATAGTTTACAATCCAGGGTTACTCCAGGCAGTTTAGTCACCTCAACTTGCTCAATTTCCACATTATTCATTACGAGATGTAGTTGAGGTTTAGGGTTTAGTGAATGATTTGTCCCAAATACAATGCTTTTAGTTTTGGAAATATTTAGGACTAACTTATTCTTTGCTACCTATCCCGAAACTAACTGCAGCTCTTTGTTAAGTGTTGCAGTCATTTCAGTCGCTGTAGTAGCTGACGTGTATAGTGTTGAGTCATCCGCATACATAGACACACTGGCCTTTCTCAAAGACAGTGAAATGTCGTTAGTAAACATTGAAAAAAGCAAGGGGCCTAAACAGCTACCCTGGGGAATTCCTGATTCTACCTGGATTATGTTTGAGATGCTTCCATTAAAGAACACCCTCTGAGTTCTGTTAGACAAGTAACTCTTTATCCACATTATAGCAGGGCATGTAAAGCCATAACACATCAAGTTTTTCCAGCAATAGACTATGATCGATAATGTCAAAAGCTGCACTGAAGTCTACAAGACAGCCCCCACAATAATTTTATCATACATTTCTCTCAGCCAATCATCAATCATTTGTGTAAGTGATGTGCTTGTTGAGTATCCTTTCCTACATGCGTGCTGAAAGTCTGTTGTCAATTTGTTTTCTGTTTCTGTTAAATAGCATTCTATCTGGTCAAACACCATTTTTGGGGTTGATAACAGACTGATTGATTGGCTGTTTGAGCCAGTAAAGGGGGCTTTACTATTCTTGGGTAGAGGAATTACTTTAGCTTCCTTCCAGGCCTGAGGGCATACACTTTCTAGTTGGCTTAAATTTAAGATGTGGCAAAAAGGAGTGGCAATATCACCTGCTATTATCCTCTGTCACCCCGGTGTTTTGATAGACAACAATCATTTTTTCACCTCTTCCACACTGACTTTACAGAATTCATAACTACAATTCTTGTCTTTCATAATTTGGTCAGATACACTTGGATGTGTAGTGTCAGCGTTTGTTGCTGGCATGTCATCCCTAAATTTGCTAAACTTGCCAATGAAAAAGTAATTAAAGTAGCTGGCAATATCAATTGGTTTTGTGACAAATGAGTCATCATCTGATTCAATGAATGATGGAGCCGAGATGGCATTTTTCCCAAAATGTAATTTAAGGTGCGCCAAAGCTCTTTACTATCATTCTTTATATAATTTATCTTTGTTTCATAGTATAGTTTATTTTTGTTTTTATTTAGCTTAGTCACATGATTTCTTAATTTGCAGTACATTTGCCAATCAATTGGTCTGCCAGACTTATGCCATACCTTTTGCCTCATCCCTCTCAACCATACAATTTTTCAATTCCTCATCAATCCAAGGGGATTTAACAGTTTTTACAGTAATTTTCTTAATGGGTGAGTGCTTATTAGTAACTGGAATAAGCAATTTCATAAATGAGTCAAGTGAAGCGTCTGGTTGCTCCTCATTACACACCACAGAACAGCAAATACTATTTACATATGAATCACTACAAAACTTATTGTATGACCTCTTATACACTATATTAGGCCCAGCCCTCGGAAGCTAGGTTTTCCTAGATATGGCAATTATATTGTGATCACTACATCCAATGGATTTGGATAATGCTTTAAAGCAAATTTCTGCAGCATTAGTAAAGATGTGATCAATACATATTGATGATTTCCTTCCTGTGCTGTTTGTAACTACCCTGGTTGATCTAAAACCTGAACCAGGTTGCAGGCACTGGTTACAGTTTGACATTTTTTCTTGAGTGGGCAGCTTGATGAGAGCCAGTCAATATTTAAATCACCCAGAAAATATACTTCGCTGTTGATATCACATACATGATCAAGCATTTCATACATATTATCCAGATACTGACTGTTAGCACTTGGTGGTCTATAGCAGCTTCCCAAAAGAAGGGGCTTTAGGTGAGGCAGATTAATCTGTAGCCATATTACCTAAATAGTATTTAACATTAGATCGTCTCTAAGCATTAAAGGAATGTGGTTCTTTATATAAACCATGTTTTGCCATGCATAACCATGTATTGCTACCACTGTATCATCAAAGGTATTATCTAAGTGAATTTCAAAGATTGTCAGAATATGAAAGTAATCTGTTACAAGCAAGTTATTGACTTTATGGACTTTGTTTCTCAGGCTGCATATGTTAATATGGGCTATTTTAGCACTTTTCTGGGACTCTTGATTGTTTTTAATGCTTTACTGGGAAGCTTATCAGAAGAATCGGCGTTACTCTGGACCCTGATCTCTCTTTTGAAGAACATATCAAGACTGTTTCAAGGACAGCTTTTTTCCATCTACGTAACATTGCAAAAATGCAGAAAAATTAATCCATGCTTTTGTCACTTCTAGGTTAGACTACTGCAATGCTCTACTTTCCGGCTACCCGGATAAAGCACTAAATAAACTTCAGTTAGTGCTAAATACGGCTGCTAGAATCCTGACTAGAACCAAAAAATTTGATCATATTACTCCAGTGCTAGCCTCTCTACACTGGCTTCCTGTCAAAGCAAGGGCTGATTTCAAGGTTTTACTGCTAACCTACAAAGCATTACATGGGCTTGCTCCTACCTATCTCTCTGATTTGGTCATGCCGTACATACCTACACGTACGCTACGGTCACAAGACGCAGGCCTCCTAATTGTCCCTAGAATTTCTAAGCAAACAGCTGGAGGCAGGGCTTTCTCCTATAGAGCTCCATTTTTATGGAACGGTCTGCCTACCCATGTCTGCCTACCCCCCCCCCCTTGGGTTGTGCCGTGGCGGAGGTCTTTGTGGGCTATACTCAGCCTTGTCTCAGGATGGTAAGTTGGTGGTTGAAGATATCCCTCTAGTGGTGTGGGGGCTGTGCTTTGGCAAAGTGGGTGGGGTTATATCCTTCCTGTTTGGCCCTGTCCGGGGGTGTCCTCGGAGTGGGCCACAGTGTCTCCTGACCCCTCCTGTCTCAGCCTCCAGTATTTATGCTGCAGTAGTAGTTTATGTGTCGGGGGGCTAGGGTCAGTTTGTTATATCTGGAGTACTTCTCCTGTCCTATTCGGTGTCCTGTGTGAATCTAGGTGTGCGTTCTCTAATTCTCTCCTTCTCTCTTTCTCTCTCTCGGAGGACCTGAGCCCTAGGACCATGCCCCAGGACTACCTGAAATGATGACTCTACTCTACGTGCTTCTACACTTGCATTGCTTGCTGTTTGGGGTTTTAGACTGGGTTTCTGTACAGCACTTTGAGATATCAGCTGATGTACGAAGGGCTATATAAATAAATTTGATTTGATTTGATTTGATTTGATGACTCCTTGCTGTCCCCAGTCCACCTGGCTGTGCTCCAGTTTCAACTGTTCTGCCTTAATATTATTTGACCATGCTGGTCATTTATGAACATTTGAACATCTTGGCCATGTTCTGTTATAATCTCCACCCGGCACAGCCAGAAGAGGACTGGCCATCCCACATATGCTCTCTCTAATTCTCTCTTTCTTTCTCTCTCTCGGAGGACCTGAGCCCTAGGACCATGCCCCAGGAATACCTGACATGATGACTCCTTGCTGTCCCCAGTCCACCTGACTGTGCTGCTGCTCCAGTTTCAACTGTTCTGCCTTGTTATTATTCGACCATGCTGGTCATTTATGAACATTTGAACATCTTGACCATGTTTTGTTATAATCTCCACCCGGCACAGCCAGAAGAGGACTGGCCACCCCACATAGCCTGGTTCCTCTCTAGGTTTCTCCCTAGGTTTTGGCCTTTCTAGGGAGTTTTTCCTAGCCACCGTGCTTCCACACCTGCATTGCTTGCTGTTTGGGGTTTTAGGCTGGGTTTCTGTACAGCACTTTGAGATATCAGCTGATGTACGAAGGGCTATATAAATAAATTTGATTTGATTTGAAGTAGACTTGCTCATGCTATTTATATTGGAGCTGATAGTGCAGGGTGAAATGCACAAAGTGCTCTTCCTACTAGGGCACGCCACCTCATTGCTAATGGTGTAACTCTGATTCATACGCTCCTGATTACTGCATAAAATAGTAGCAGGATCAACAGAGTTATTCAGGGCAATTAGGGGGACATAAATGACATAGTGTCCGCAAACGCCACAAGGAAAATGTACATTTGATGCAGCATTATGACAACTCACTGTAGATCATAGTCTGCTGCTGGAAAAACGTACTTGTTATGGATTTACACCCCCTGCTATAATGTGGATAAAGAGTTACTTGTCTAACAGAACACAGAGGGTGGAAGCCTATCAAATATAATCCAGTTAAAATTAAGAAATCCCTAGGTAGCTATTTAGGCCCCTTGCTTTTAAAATGTTTTATGAACGACATGACACTGGCTTTGAGTAAAGCGTGAGTTTATACAGTTGGAGTTGGAAGTTTACATAGACTTAGGTTGGAGTCAAACTTCTTGCGACTCCAAACCCGTATCCGGGAGCGTAATCATAGCCTCAAGCTCATTACCATAACGCAACGTTTCCTATTCATGAAAATCGCAAATGAAATGAAATAAATATATTGAAACACAAGCTTAGCCTTTTGTTAACAACACTGTCATCTCAGATTTTCAAAATATGCTTTAACCAAAGCTACACAAGCATTTGTGTAAGATTATTGATAGCCTAGCATAGCATTAAGCCTAGCATTCAGCAGGCAACATTTTCACAAAAACAAGAAAAGCATTCAAATAAAATAATTTACCTTTGAAGAACTTCGGATGTTTTCAATGACGAGACTCTCAGTTAGATAGCAAATGTACATTTTTTCCAAAAATATTATTTGTGTAAGAGGTGAGCTCCGTTTTGTTCATCACGTTTGGCTAAGAAAAAAAAGCGAAAATGCAGTCACTTACAACGCCAAACTTTTTTCCAAATTAGCTCAATAATATCGACAGAAACATGGCAAACGTTGTTTAGAATCAATCCTCAAGGTGTTTTGCACAATTCTATTTGATGAAAAATCATTCCTGGCAGTCGGTTTCTCATCAGAGGCAAACGGAAAAATACTGCAGCTGGAGATTACGCAATAATTGCGACGGAGGACACCAAGCGACCACCTGGTAGATGTAGTCTCTTATGGTCAATCTTCCAATGATATGCCTACAAATACGTCACAATGCTGCAGACACCTTGGGGAAAACATGGAAAACGTAAGCTGACTCCTAGCTCCTCCACAGCCATATAAGGAGTCATTGCCATGGGGCGGTTTCAAAAAATGCGGCACTTCCTGATTGGATTTTTATCTGGGTTTTTTCTGTAACATCAGTTCTGTGGCACTCACAGACAATATCTTTGCAGTTTTGGAAACGTCAGAGTGTTTTCTTTCCAAAGCTGTCAATTATATGCATAGTCGAGCATCTTTTCGTGACAAAATATCTTGTTTAAAACAGGAGCGTTTTTCATCCAAAAATTTAAATAGCGCCCCCTAGTTATAAAAGGTTAAAACTCATTTTTCAACAACTCCACAACTTTCTTGTTAACAAACTATAGTTTTGGCATGTCAGTTAGGACATTTACTTTGTGCATGACACAAGTCATTTTTCCAACAGTTGTTTGCAGACAGATTATTTCACTTATAATTCACTGTATCACAATTCCAGTGGGTCAGAAGTTTCCATACACTAAGTTGACTGTGCTTTAAACAGCTTGGAAAATTCCAGAAAATGATGTCATGGCTTTAGAAGCTTCTGATAGGCTAATTGACATAATTTGAGTCAATTGGAGGTGTACCTGTGGATGTATTTCAAGGCCTACCTTCAAACTCAGTGCCTATTTGCTTGACATCAGCAAAGACCTCAGAAAAAATTTTGTATACCTCCACAAGTCTGGTTCATCCTTGGGAGCAATTTCCAAACGCCTGAAGGTCATCTGTACAAACAATAGTACGCAAGTATAAACACCATGGGACTACGCAGCCGCCATACCGCTCAGGAAGGAGACGTGTTCTGTCTCCTAGAGATGAACATCCTTTGGTGCGAGAAGTGCAAATCAATCCAAAACAACAGCTGGAGGCTCCGGACCGCATACCGTTGCTGGAGACTCCGGAACGCTGACCGTCGCTGGAAGCTCCGGAGCCGGGTCCCTCTCAGGATGTTCAGGACCGCCGACCGTCGCTGGAGGCTCCGGACCGCGGACCGTCTATGGAGGCTCCAGACCGTCTCAGGAGGTTCCGGACCGCGGACCGTCTCAGGAGATTCCGGACCACGGACCGTATCAGGAGGTTCCGAACCGCGGACCGTCTCAGGAGGTTCCGGATCGTGGACCATCTCAGGAGGTTCCGGACCGCCGACCGTCGCTGGAGTCTCCGGACCGCGGACCGTCGCTGGGGCATCCAGACCGTCTCAGGAGGTTCCGGACCACGGACCGTCTCAGGAGGTTACGGAGCGCAGACCGCCTCAGGAGGTTGCGGACCGCGGACCATCTCAGGAGGTTCCGGACCGCGGACCGTCGTTAGAGGTTCTGGACCGCAGACCGTCGTTGGAGGTTCGGGACTGTGAAATGTCGCCGGAAGCTCTGGACTGGGAACTGTCGCCGGAAGTTTTGTACTAGGAACTGTCGCCGGAAGCTCTGGACTGTGGAGGCGTACTGGAGGCCTGATGCGTGGGACCGGTACAGGTGGTACCGGGCTGATGACATGCACCTCAGAAGGAGTGCGGGGAGGAATCACAGGACATACTGGGCTGTGGAGACGCACTGGAGACCTGATGCGTTGGACCGGAACAGGTGGCACCGGGCTGATGACACGCACCTCAGGGCGAGTGTGGGGAGTAGGGCTGTGAAGGCGCACTGGAGACACAGTATGCATGGCCGGCGCAGGATATACTGGGCCGTGGAGGCGCACTGGAGGTCTGGAGCGTAGAGCTGGCACAACGCGTCCCGGCAAGTGCGGGCGCTGGCACAGGACGTACTGGGCTGTGAAGGCGCACTGGCGACACATTGCGTAGAGCCGGCGCAGGATATCCTGGACCGAGGAGGCGTACTGGAGACCAGGAACGCTGAGACAGCACCACCCATCCTGGCTGGATGCTCACTTTCTCACGGCAAGTGCGAGGAGCTGGCACAGAATGCACCGGGCTGTGGATGCGCACTGGAGACACATTGCGTATCTCCACAAAACATGGTGCTGGTCCCACGCTCCTCACGGCGACTGTCTTGCTCCAGACACCAAAACATCCACTCTACCTCATCACTCCCCTCAACTCTCTCACAATACTCCCCGCTCAGTCTATCCCAATATTCCTCTTCGCTTTCAGACTCGCACCTCAGCTTCGCCGACCATCCCGTGTGCTCCCTCCCAAAAACATTCTGGGGTTGCCTCTCAGGCTTCTGTCGTGGTAGTGAACTTCGGAGTCGCGGTTGATCCTCCTTTGCTGCCTCCTGCATCTGCTTCCAAGAAAGACTTTCGTCTCCTGCCAATATCTCCTCCCATGTTCAGGATGTCTTCTCCTCCTGGCCACGCTGCTTGCTCCGTTTGTGGTGGGATCTTCTGTCACGCTCGTTGAAATGAGTGGACCATGATGCAGCGTGGTATGTTTCCATCCTTTTACTTAGAGGAGAAACTTAAAGCACAAAAACAGTAAAGCGAATAAACGAAATGTGAAGCTACATGCAGTGCAAGAAACTACACACAAACATAGTCAAGATCCCACAAAGCACAAAAAGGGGAAATGGCTGCCTAAATATGATCCCCAATCAGAGACAACGATAAACAGCTGCCTCTGATTGGGAATCATACCAGGCCAACATAGATATATAATTACCTAGATGACCCACCCTAGTCACACTCTGACCTAACCAACATAGAGAATAACAGGCTCTCTATGGTCAGGGCGTGACATCTCTCTACTATTATTAACATTAGACCCCTCCTGTCTCAGCCTCCAGTATTTATGCTGCAGTAGTTTACGTGTCAGAGGGCTAGGGTCAGTTTGTTATATCTGGAGTACTTCTCCTGTCCTATCCAGTGTCCTGTGTGAATTTAAGTATGCTCTCTCTAATTCTCTCTCTTTCTCTCTTTCTTTCTCTCTCTCGGAGGACCTGAGCCCTAGGACCATGCCCCAGGAATACCTGACATGATGACTCCTTGCTGTCCCCAGTCCACCTGGCCGTGCTGCTGCTCCAGTTTCAACTGTTCTGCCTGTGATTATTATTATTCGACCATGCTGGTCATTTATGAACATTTGAATATTTTGTTCTGTTATAATCTCCCCCCGGCACAGCCAGAAGAGGACTGGCCACCCCACATAGCCTGGTTCCTCTCTCGGTTTCTTCCTAGGTTTTGGCCTTTCTAGGGAGTTTTTCCTAGCCACCGTGCTTCTACACCTGCATTGCTTGCTGTTTGGGGTTTTAGGCTGGGTTTCTGTACAGCACTTTGAGATATCAGCTGATGTATGAAGGGCTATATAAATAAATGTGATTTGATTTGATATTATTCTGACATTTCACTATCTTAAAATAAAGCGGTGATCCTAACTGACCTGAGACAGGGAATTTTTACGAGGATTAAATGTCAGGAATTGTGAAAAACTGTGTTTAAATGTGTTTGTCTAAGGTGTATGGAAACTTCCAACTTCAACTGTATGTATGCGGATGACTCAACACTATACAAGTCAGCTACTACTGCGACTGAAATGACTGCAACAATCAACAAGGAGCTGCAGTTAGTTTCAGAGTGGGTGGCAAGGAATAAGTTAGCCCTAAATATTTCTAAAACTAAAAGCATTGTATTTTGAGCAAAACACCCACTAAAACCTTAACATCAACTAAATCTTGTAATAAATAATGTGTAAATTGAGCATGTTGAGATGACTAAACTACTTGGAGTAACCCTAGATTGTAAACTGTCATGGTCAAAACATATTGATGCAGTAGTAGCTGAGATGGGAAGAAGTCTGTCTATTATAAAGCAATGCTCTGCCTTCTTAACAACATTATCAACAAGGCAGGTCCTACAGGCCTTAGTTTTGGCTCACCCTGACTACTGTTCAGTCGTGTCGATGCCATAAAAAAGGACTGAGGAAAATTGCAATTGGCTCAGAACAGGGCAGCACGGCTGGCCCTTGGATGTACACAGAGAGCTAATATTAATAATATGCATGTCAATCTCTCCTGGCTGAAAGTGGAGGAGAGATTGACTTCATCACTACTTTTATCTATGAGAGGTATTGACATGTTGACTGTACTGAGCTGTCTGTCTAAACTACTGGCACACAGCTCGGACACCCATGCATTGCCCACAAGACATGCCACCAGAGGTCTCTTCACAGTTCCCAAGTCCAGAACAGACTATGGGAGGCACACAGTACTACAGAGAGCCATAACTACATGGAACTCTGTTCCACATCAAAGGGTGGCTACTTTGAAGGATATAAAATATATTTTGATTTGTTTCACACTTCTTTGGTTACTACATGATTCCATTTGTGTTATTTCATAGTTTTGATGTCATCACTATTGTTCTACAATGTAGAAATTTGTAAAAAAAATAAATAAAGAAAAAACCCTTGAATGAGTAAGTGTGTCCAAACTTTTGACTGGTACTGCACATATTTCATAAACAGACAGATGGGGAGGTGCCAACGTCTGTTTGGAGATAAACTGTAAATGGGAGGATTTAGGACCTTCATCATACTCTACGATGATTTGTAAGGAATCTATAACAGTGATTTGATAAATCACTAATTTCATTTTGTACATTCATGGAAATGAGGTTGCTTGGTTTTTAAACATGTATTATATTTGTCTTATGTGACAGTGATTGGAATTGGATGCTTTTACTGGTTCAGTCTGGTGCAGCTACACCCTAAGTCTGACTCAGAGGAGAGCAATAAAGTCACACTGATGGAGGTCCTGTGGGCTGCAGTATGTCTGCACCAGCAAATTCCAGAAAGTTCAATTTGTAGATATAAAATCATTTTGCAGGAATACTTTACATTTTTCGTTTTTGATAAAAAGGCATTCTTACATAAATTGCTTTTCACTCAACCCAGCCTATCAAAACAAAATAAAATAAAATTGTATTTGTCACATGCACCGAATGCAACAAGTGTAGACTTTACTGTGAAACGCTTACTTACGATCCCTTTCCCAATAACGGAGTTAAAAAGTAACAAAATTAACAAATAGATAAAAAATAAAATAGTAACACAATAAAATAACAACAATGAGGCTATAATCAGGCTATATACAAGGAGTACAGTGTACTGGGGTACAAGGTAGTTGGGGTGATTGATTAAGATAATATTTACATGTAGGTTTGGTTAGGTGATTGATTGTTTTTATTGATCTATAACATATATACTTCAAAGGCTATTAAAATACAACACATTTTAGTAGTATAATGTATGTCTCAGTTTTATGCAATTGGTGTTACCACCTTAAAAATAACTGATTACAAAGGCATACAAGGACCTTGAGCATTCTCCCCAGTGGGAAACTTATCGGGGGAGGGGTCTATATTAAAGAAAATTATTAGCTAATCTCACCCCTTTAGTATGTCATACATTTGAGGATTCCATTAATAGTTTGGTGAGTCTAAATCCAAAGTATCACAAGGAGTTTAAATGAAGGGAAATAACATTGTGAAAAAAATATTACAAATCATTTACTACAGTGATAATATTAAAGATTTGATTTGAGCATTTGTGGCCTCAATTTCAGAAAATCCAAATTTTGCAGATTTAAGATACGTTAAGATACGTTAAGTGACAGTGTTGTTTGCTAGCCTACAGCTCTACTGTTAGTTTGGATTAGTGAGTAATGTTGTATGTACCCCTTACGTTCTATTTGCTATCAGTGTGGTTACCATTGCTACATGCATTTATAGAATACCACTAGGCCTACTCCTGATTAGGCCATAACCAAACAAGAAAATGCTCATCCAGAGCCGGGAACTTCAATGCAGGGAAACATAAGCCTACCAGATGAACTAAATTACTTCTATGCGCGCATCGAGGCAAGTAACACTGAAGCATGCATGAGAGCACCAGCTGTTCCTGACGGCTGTGTAATCACGCTCTCCATAGCTGATGTGAGTATGACCTTCAAACAGATCAACATTCACATAGCCACAGGGCCAGTCAGATTACCAGTACACCAAGTACGCGGTGACCAACGAGCAAGTGTCTTCACTGACATTTTCAACCTCTCCCTGACCGTTTCTGTAATACCAACATGTTTCAAGCAGACCACCATAGTCCCTGTGCCCAAGAACAGCTAGGTAACCTGCCTAAATGCCTAGAACTCACGTCTGTAACCATGAAGCGCTTTGAAAGGCTGGTCATGGCTCACATCAACACCATTATCCCAGAAACCCTAGACCCACTTGCATACCGCCCCAACAGATCCACAGATGACGCAATCTCTATTGCACTCCACACTGCCCTTTCCCACCTGGACAAAAGGAACACTTACGTGACAATGCTATTCGTTGACTACAGCTCAGCGTTCAACACCATAGTGCCCTCAAAGCTCATCACGAAGCTAAGGACCCTGGGACTAAACACTGCAACTGGATCATGGACATCTTGACGGGCCGCCCCAGGTGGTAGGGGTAGGTAACAACACATCTGCCACACTGATCCTCAACACGGGGTCCCTCAGGCGTGCATGCTCAGTCCCCTTCTTTACTCCCTGTTCACCCATGACTGCATGGCCAAGCACAACTTCAACACCATCATTAATAAATCTTCTTAGGGATTGGCGTCCCATCAACTGGACAGTTGTAAATCATGCAGTGCCTTGTGTCAAGATCACAGATTGTAGAGAAACAACAAATGTCGGTATATATATATATATATATATATGTATATATATATATATACAGTTGAAGTCGGAAGTTTACATACATACATTTAAATTCAGTTTTTCACAATTCCTGACATATAATCCAAGTAAAAATTCCCTGTCTTAGAATAATAGCAGAGAGAATGAATTATTTCAGCTTTTATTTCTTTCATCACATTCCCAGTGTGTCAGAAGTTTACATACACTCAATTAGTATTTGGTAGCATTGCCTTTAAATTGTTTAACTTGGGTCAAACATTTTGGGTAGCCTTCCACAAGCTTCCCACAATAAATTGGGTGAATTATGGCCTATTCCTCGGGACAGAGCTGGTGTAACTAAGTCAGGTTTCTAGGCCTCCTTGCTTGCACATGCTTTTTTAGTTCTACTCGCAAAAGGGCTTTGTGATGGCCACTCCAATACCTTGACTTTGTTGTCCTTAAGCCATTTTGCCACAACTTTGGAAGTATGCTTGGGGTCCTTGTCCATTTGGAAGACCCATTTACGACCAAGCTTAACTTCCTGACTGGAATGTCTTGAGTGTCTTGAGATGTTGCTTCAATAAATCCACATAATTTTCCATCCTCATGATGCCATCTATATTGTGAAGTGCCCCAGTCCCTCATGTAGCAAAGCACATCCACAACATGATGCTGCCACCCCCGTGCTTCACAGTTGGGATGGTGTTCTTCGGCTTGCAAGCCTTCCCCCTTTTTCCTCCAAACATAACGATGGTCATTATTACCAAACAGTTCTATTTTTGTTTCATCAGACCAGAGGACATTTCTCCAAAATGTATGATATTTGTCCCCATGTGGAGTTGCAAACTTTAGTCTGGCTTTTTTATGTCGGTTTTGGAGCAGTGGCTTCCTCCTTGTTGAGAGGTGTTAAGGGATTTTTATCAATAATTACTAAATGATGTATACATTTGAACCAGAACTATGACTAAACAGAATACTATTACGTTACTGTATGGATGTATGAAACTTATTATAATCATAATACTGAATATAATGTGTGTAATTAGAATCAAGAATTAGAACAAAGACTGTCTGTTCCTTGGTAGAAACGAATGAAGCTATCGTCAGACTGGCTAGAATCCTGCGTTCCTTACGGGACATCTTATCTACACCGGGAGAGGAGAGACCTTGGGCTGGTAGTAAATTATCTAACAGGTGGTGGACGATGTGGGAAGGCTTGTGAACTATACTGCCATTGTATCGGAGTGGAGGAGGGACAGTTTAAAACCTATGACGTCATTTTTAGTTTATAACCTCTTGTAAATTGTACCATGATCAGTACTCTCGAGAATAAACGCTATTGATTGATTTTGAGACTAGTCTCTGTTCATTTTATGCAAATAAGTATCTTACAAATTCTTAGAAATGGGTGAAATACATCCAGTGTATTAATTGAATTGGTTAATAAACATATAGGAATCAAATTCCTTTAACAAGCTGCATTTAAGTGTATGTCGATATAGGACTCGTTTTACTGTGGATATAGATACTTTTGTACCTGTTTCCTCCAGCATCTTCACAAGGTTCTTTGCTGTTGTTCTGGGATTGATTTTCACTTTTCGCACCAAAGTACATTCATCTCTAGGAGACAAAACACGTCTCCTTCCTGAGCGGTATGATGGCTGCGTGGTCCCATGGTGTTTATACTTGCGTACTTTTGTTTGTACAGATGAACGTGGTACCTTCAGACGTTTGGAAATTGCTCCCAAGGATGAACCAGACTTGTGGAGGTATACATTTTATATCTTGGCTGATTTCTTTTGATTTTCCCCTGATATCAAGCAAAGAGGCACTGAGTTTGAAGGTAGGCCTTGAAATACATCCACAGGTAAACCTCCAATTGACTAGAATGATGTCAATTAGCCTATCAGAAGCTTCTAAAACCATGACATCATTTTATGGAATTTTCCAAGCGGTTTAAAAGGCACAGTCAACTTAGTGTATGTAAACTTCTGACCAATTGGAATTGTGATACAGTGAATTATAAGTGAAATAATCTGTCTGTAAACAATTGTTGGAAAAATTACTTGTCTCATGCACAAAATAGATGTCCTAACCGGCTTGCCAAAACTATAGTTTGTTAACAAGAAATGTGTGGAGTGGTTGAAAAACAAGTTTTAATGACTCCAACCTAAGTGTATGTAAACGTCCGACTTCAACTGTATATATTGTTTTTTCAGAATATCAACCGTGTGTAGGTAGATTTGGAAAGATAGATACAAATTATTTTTTGCAAGTTGGGGAGGGGGTCAAACCTAGCTCAAGTTGGGGATTGGGGGGGTTCACACCTAGCTCGGCTATTAGTCAATTATTTTGTAAAGGTTGAATAGTCTACTGTTCATCTAAAAGCCCATCCTGCTATGCCTGTGAAAAACCAATACTAATACTTTTTCCCCTTTCCACATGTTAAAGATTCCAAATGATAAAGTGTTTTTAGCCACAATCAGCCCCAACCCCAATGAATACATTTGGGCACAATCTTCAGACTTCGCGTGCTGGACTTCGGGCTAAAATGTTGAGGGTTCAGAACCTGCTCCTTGCTTGTTTCATTACATTGTTTTGCCAGTCTCAGAGCAAATGATCCTGGATTGTTACTCCCATCTCGTTCCTCGCTCTCTTCCATGTGTCATTCTCCGCCTGAGATGCTCACTTGTGGGAGTGCTGGCAGGATGTACTGTTTTTTATTCTGTAATCAAGTTAGGTTTCTCCAGAAAGAAATCATTCTAAATAACAAACTGGATTTATTTACAAATTAGTGATAATGTCTCACACCATGTTCAAGAATTGCCTTTCTCTCACTCACTCTAAGTTAAATGGAAACAAAAATTCCAAAATATCGTTACTTTTTAAAACTGCTTAGGGCTAGGCATCCCGCTAGCGGGATAACTTCCAGTGAAACTGGAGGGCGAGCAAATCAAATAATTAATTGTAAAAAATTATGCATATAAAACATTTAGGTACATAGAAGTGTTTTATATCGGTTGAAGCTTAAATTCTTGTTAATCTAACTGCACTGTCTGATTTACAGTAGCCATTACAGAAAAAGCATGCCAATGCGATTTTTTGAGGACGGGGCCCAACATCAAAATATTTTTCCACCGGCACAGGTTTCATAAATTCACAAGTAGCGATTAAATATTCACTTACTTTTTGAAAATCTTCCTCTGATTTGTCATCCAAAGGGTCCCAGCTATAACATGTAGTGCCGTTTTTAATATAAAATCCTTCTTTATATCCCAAAAAGTCTGTTTAGTTGGCGCCATCAATTTGAGTAATTCACTCGTTCAACAGGCAGAGAAAGGAATATCTTTGTTTGATAAAACCCAAAGAGCATTCCAGAGCATGAGTTAATGTTTCTGTTCTATACCGTACCAGGGAGATATGGTTCCAGTTTGGAGTCGGAGGGCCAGAAACTGGTCTCTATACAATGAAAACTGTTGACACAGCAGATACTGTCTGCTATGTATTATAGGTATCTTTCATACGAATCTTAACCTTGTGACCAATTCTATATATTGTTCATCATCATGTATGTTGAAAGGGGTGTATCTTGGCTATAAAAGACCTTTGTACTTTTGTCTCGGGGCTAATTCGGTAATTTGTCGACCAGCCATTGCTATTGCCAAGCTCTCACTAATAAAGATTCAGTTTAAGTATAACTCTGACTTGTGTGATACGTTTGTCTCTCCTCATTTGATAATACAGAAATTAACCACCACAGTATGTAAACTTCCAACTTCAACTGTATGTACATGTAGGTAGAGTTATTAAAGTGACTATGCATAGATGATAACAACAGATAGTAGCAGAGTTGTAAAAGAAGGGGGGGGGGGTCTGGGTAGCCATTTGATTAGGTTTTCAGGACTCTTATGGCTTGAGGGTAGAAGCTGTTTAGAAGCCTCTTGAACCTAGACTTGGTGCTCCGGTATCAAATCACATCAAATCAATTTATATAGCCCTCCGTACATCAGCTGATATCTCAAAGTGCTGTACAGAAACCCAGCCTAAAATCCCAAACAGCAAGCAATGCAGGTGTAGAAGCACGGTGGCTAGGAAAAACTCCCTAGAAAGGCCAAAACCTAGGAAGAAACCTAGAGAGGAACCAGGCTATGAGGGGTGGTCAGTCCTCTTCTGGCTGTGCTGGGTGGAGATTACAGCAAAACATGGCCAAGATGTTCAAATGTTCTTAAATGCATAAATGCAGCATGGTCAAATAATAATAATCACAGGCAGAACAGTTGAAACTGGAGCAGCAGCACGGACAGGTGGACTGGGGACAGCAAGGAGTCATCATGCCAGGTAGTCCTGAGGCATGGTCCTAGGGCTCAGGTCCTCTGAGAGAGAGAAAGAGAGAATTAGAGAGAGCATACTTAAATTCACACAGGACACCGGTTAAGACAGTAGAAGTACTCCAGATATAACAAACTGACCCTAGCCCCTCGACACATAAACTACTGCAGCATAAATACTGGAGGCTGAGACAGGAGGGGTCAGGAGACACTGTGGCCCCATCCGATGATACCCACGGACAGGGCCAAACAGGAAGGATATAACCCCACCCACTTTGCCAAAGCACAGCCCCCACACCACTAGAGGGATATCTTCAACCACCAACTTACCATCCTGAGACAAGGCCGAGTATAACCCACAAAGATCTCCGCCACGGCACAACCCAAGGTGGGGCGCCAACCCAGACAGGAAGATCACATCAGTGACTCAACCCACTCAAGTGACGCACCCCTCCTAGGGACGCATGAAAGAGCACCAGTAAACCAGTGACTCAGCCCCTGTAATAGGGTTAGAGGCAGAGAATCCCAGTGGAAAGAGGGGTACCGGCCAGGCAGAGACAGCAAGGGCGGTTCGTTGCTCCAGAGCCTTTCCGTTCACCTTCACACTCCTGGGCCAGACTACACTCAATCATTTGACCCACTGAAGAGATGAGTCTTCAGTTAAGACTTAATGCTTGAGACCGATTTTACGTCTCTCACATGGGTAGGCAGACCATTCCATAAAAATGGAGCTCTATAGGAGAAAGTCCTGCTTCCAGCTGTTTGCTTAGAAATTCTAGGGATAATTAGGAGGCCTGCGTCTTCTGACCGTAGCGTACGTGTAGGTATGTACGGCAGGACCAAATCAGAGAGATAGATAGGAGCAAGCCCAAGTAATGCTTTGTAGTTTAGCAGGAAAACCTTCAAATCAGCCCTTGCCTTGACAGTATGCCAGCGTAGGGAGGCTAGCACTGGAGAAATTTGATCAAATTTTTTGGTTGTAGTCAGGATTCTAGCAGCCGTATTTAGTACTAACTGAAGTTTATTTAGTGCTTTATCCGGGTAGCCGGAAAGTAGAGCATTGCAGTAGTCTAACCAAGAAGTAACAAAAGCATGGATGAATTTTTCTGCATCATTTTTGGACAGAAAGTTTCTGATTTTTGCAATGTTACGTAGATGGAAATAAGCTGTCCTTGAAACAGTCTTGATATGTTCGTCAAAAGAGAGATCAGGGTTCAGAGTAACGCCGAGGTCCTTCACAGTTTTATTTGAGACGACAGTACAACCATTAAGATTAATTGTCAGATTCAACAGAAGATCTCTTTGTTTCTTGGGACCTAGAACAAGCATCTCTGTTTTGTCCGAGTTTAAAAGTAGAAAGTTTGCAGCCATCCACTTCCTTATGTCTGAAACACAGGCTTCTAGCAGGGGCAATTTTGGGGCTTCACCATGTTTCATTGAAATGTACATCTGTGTGTCATCCGCATAGCAGTGAAGGTTAAGATTATGTTTTCGAATGACATCCCCAAGAGGTAAAATATATAGTGAAAACAATAGTGGTCCTAAAATGGAACCTTGCGGAACACCGACATTTACAGTTGATTTGTCAGAGGACAAACCATTCACAGAGACAAACTGATATCTTTCCGACAGATAAGAGCTAAACCAGGCCAGAACTTGTCCGTGTAGACCAATTTGGGTTTCCAATCTCTCCAAAAGAATGTGGTGATCGATGGTATCAGAAGCAGCACTAAGGTCTAGGAGCACGAGGACAGATGCAGAGCCTCGGTCTGACACCATTAAAAGGTAATGTACCACCTTTACAAGTGCAGTCTCAGTGCTATGATGGGGTCTAAAACCAGATTGAAGCATTTTGTATACATTGTTTGTCTTCAGGAAGACAGTGACAGCCTTTTCTAAAATTTTTGAGACGAATGGAAGATTCAATATAGGCCGATAGTTTTTTATATTTTCTGGGTCAAGGTTTGGCTTTTTCAAGAGAGGCTTTATTACTGCCACTTTTAGTGAGTTTGGTACACATCCGGTGGATAGAGAGCCATTTATTATGTTCAACATAGGAGGGCCAAGCACAGAAAGCAGCTCTTTCAGTCGTTTAGTTGGAATGGGGTCCAGTATGCAGCTTGAAGGTTTAGAGGCCATGATTATTTTCATCATTGTGTCAAGAGATATAGTACTAAAACACTTGAGTGTCTCTCTTGATCCTAGGTCCTGGCAAAGTTGTGCAGACTCAGGACAACTGAGCTTTGAAGGAATACGCAGATTTAAAGAGGGGTCCGTAATTTGCTTTCTAATAATCATGATCTTTTCCTCAAAGAAGTTCATGATTTTATTACTGCTGAAGTGAAAGCCATCCTCTCTTGGGGAATGCTGCTTTTTAGTTAGCTTTGCGACAGTATCAAAAATACATTTTGGATTGTTCTTATTTTCCTCAATTTAAGTTGGAAAAATAGGATGATCGAGCAACAGTAAGGGCTCTTCGATACTGCACGGTACTGTCTTTCCAAGCTAGTCAGAAGACTTCCAGTTTGGTGTGGCGCCATTTCCGTTCCAATTTTCTGGAAGCTTGCTTCAGAGCTCGGGTATTTTCTGCATACCAGGGAGCTAGTTTCTTATTAGAAATGTTTTTAGTTTTTAGGGGTGAAACTGCATCTAGGGTATTGCGCAGGGTTAAACTGAGTTCCTCAGTTAGGTGGTTAACTGATTTTTGTCCTCTGACGTCCTTGGGTAGACAGAGGGAGTCTGGAAGGACATCAAGGAATCTTTATGTTGTCTGTGAATTTATAGCACGACTTGTGATGTTCCTTGGTTGGGGTCTGAGCCGATAGCGGTCCGATAGTCCAGGATTATGAGGAAAAACATTAAGATCCACAACATTTATTCCATGGGACAAAACTAGGTCCAGAATATGACTGTGACAGTGAGTAGGTCCAGAGACATGTTGGACAAAACCCACTGAGTCGATGATGGCTCCGAAAGCCTTTTGGAGTGGGTCTGTGGACTATTCCATGTGAATATTAAAGTCACCAAAAATATGAATATTATCTGCTATGACTACAAGGTCTGATAGGAATTCAGGGAACTCAATGAGGAATGCTGTATATGGCCCAGGAGGCCTGTAAACAGTAGCTATAAAAAGTGATTGAGTAGGCTGCATAGATTTCATGACTAGAAGCTCAAAATTGAAATTTGCTATCGTAAATGTTAGCAACACCTCCGCATTTGCGGGATGCATGGGGGATATGGTCACTAGTGTAGCCAGGAGGTGAGGCCTCATTTAACACAGTAAATTCATCAGGCTTAAGCCATGTTTCAGTCAGGCCAATCACATCAAGATTATGATCAGTTCATTGACTATTATTGCCTTTGAAGTAAGAGATCTAACATTAAGTAGCCCTATTTTGAGATGTGAGGTACCCTAGTCAGTTTCTGTTGGAAAGCAGACTGAACCAGGATTTCCTCCAGGATTTTGCCTGTGCTTTGCTCTATTCCATTTATTTTTATCCTAAAAAAAACTCCCTAGTCCTTGCAGATGACAAGTATGCCCATAACATGATTCAGCCACCACCATGATAGAAAATATGAAGAGTGGTACTCAGTGATGCGTTGGATTTGCCCAAACATAATGCTTTGTATTCAGGCCATAAAGTAAATGTATTTGCCACATTTCTGTCAGTTTTACTTTAGTGCCTTTTTGCAAACAGGATGCATGTTTTGGAATATTTTATTCTGTACAGCCTTCCTTCTTTTCAATCCGTCAGGTTCGTGTTTTGAAGTAACTGCAATGTTGTTGATCTATCCTCACTTTTCTCCTAACACAGCCATTAAACTCTAAATGTTTTAAAGTTACCATTCGCCTCTCCAGCAACTGAGTTAGGATGGACGCCTGTATTTTTTTGTGACTGGGTGTATTTACACACCATCCAAAGTGTAATTAATAGCTTCACCATGCTCACAGGGATATTCAAAGTCAGCTTTTTAATTTTTACCCATCTACCAATGGGTGCCTTTCTTTGCGAGGAATTGTAAAACCTTCCTGGTCTTTGTGGTTGAAATTCACTGCTCGACTGAGGGACCTTGCAATTAAATTGTATGTGTGGTCTACAGAGTTGAGATAGTCATTCAAAAATCATGTTTATGAGAGCAAAATTACAAGATTATGTTATAAATGCTGTTATTGCATCAAATGGTTGTTTTATGCAATAGAATTATATTGTCTGTGTGAACTTAGATTGGGCCTCTGGAGGCTTAATGCTGACAGAAGATTTACGATTCCTTCGGTGATAAACCTAACAAGACTGCACTCCATAGCATGAGTTGGTGTTTGTGTGCTGGGAGGTACCAGGATGGAGATGGCTCCGGTATGGATAATGATAAGAGGAACTTTGTTTTGGGGGCCAGACCCTGGTTTCTACACAATGAGAACAGTCTTTACAGCAGATACAGTCTATTGCAGAGTCCATGCAACTTATGACTTAAGCACAATTTTACTCATCTTTGTAGTGTCTTAAGGCCTGGGTAAGGCCTAAATGTCACAAATTCCCCAACTTATTAGTTCTCAATAAACATTTCGCATAAGTCAAAGGTATGCCAAACATCCTTCCCACGAATTTCATGTCAGTAAGAACCAAAACATAATAAATATCTTTGGGCCAATTTTGTATGGTATTGCCCACAATGGCACTGCCTGCAAAGCACTGCAGTCTAACCTGGAGTAATATGAAGTAGAAGCACCCTTTGTCTTGTTACAATAGTCTACCATGAATTGATTGAGAACATGTCTTTTATTTTATTAAAAAAAACAAACATTATTTGGCGTGCCATCTACATACTAATAAAAACAGGCATTTGCAAAGATTTGGTATGCCAAAAACCTGACATACAAATTCAGCTCCAACACAAAATATATATATTTTTTTATTTACTTCATGGCTGAACATAACACAGGCTTGAAAGAAGATATGTGTAACTGCTTCTTGGCCAGAATAAATAATATAAATAATATTCATTCTACTTTCACTCTGTAAACAAAAGTTTTGCCCGACTAGGCTTACGATTGAATAAGTTTCAATATTTCCAGAACTGCTGTAAATAAATGTAAAACATGTCTTAACTATTTATTGTGTAGCCTAATGAATAACACAATCAGAGCAAATCATTAAAGACAGACCGGACCAGTGCATTTGGCAAATGTATCTTTTCAAAAGAAGAAGTGGATTTGGCAAGTATGTAATCAAAGTCAATGTAAGAAATGCTCTTTCACACCTGCCAAGTTATGGTTTAAGTGAGAAAAAAAGTGGTAAATTCTAGATTATTACTTCACTTCCAAAGAATATTGTGCATTACAAGCATCTTATGTAAATCCAGGAGCTGGGTACCACATGATTTTTAAACAAACACTGCACCATGTCAGCTGATATACAGAGGGGAGGGTAGGAATTCAATGTTTTCTACTCTGTTTCCAATTGGGGGACTTCTTGCTTTTCTCCTGGTCTCTCAGGCTCCTCTTCTGTGTGTACCGTCTCTGCGGCCTCTGGGTTCTCTACGTTGGCGTCTGGGGTCTCCTCTGTAGACTGGGCCTTTTCAACTTCAGGCTCCACTTCATCAGAAGGGGCCTCCAGCTCCTTCTCATCTACAACCAGAAGACAGACATTTATAAAGCTTACATTAACCATACATATCTACCACTTGTTTGTTTCTGATAACAGGACTCGCCTCTGAGCCACTTTGTACAAATCACACATTCATAAGCCACTATAATATATTTACTGTACAGTATTACTGTCAAACTGTCAGAGCAGCCTATTATCAAACATTCACAAAAATATCAGAGAAAGAAGGGGGGGGGGGGGTGAGTGAGTGACAGGGTTAAATAATTTTAACAGTCAAACCATTAAATCACTAACTTTGTGTAATTACACTACAATAATAATTTGCAGCATGCCCAGCCTGCTAATATTATATACAATGACTTGATCTGTGAACACTGAAGCTTTACATTACTCCAGAATTAAGTTAATTATCAACAACTTTCAGGGTCAAAAGAGTGGGATCAGTACAATGGACATTTGATGGTCCAACGTGAAATAATGCATCAACATCATTGTGTGATGCCATGCAATAGCTTGTGTAGCTGTGATATCAGACAGATGGGTAAAACGGAAATTTCAGTTCAATTCCTGAATCAAAAATAAATTGACCCCAAATCTGATTGTTAGTTGCTTGATCATATTAAGATTGTGATATGATTATGGGGCCAGATGCCACAAGAAGTCCATTTAAATAGCCTTTAATCAGGGTAAGTGATTGGTGGGACTAAAATCATTATTTGTAAGGGGCTGCAAAGCACCAGGCTGTGGTAAGATGGGGACCTTTGTGGTGATGGTGGACAATGGCGAAACTGTGCACTGAACTCCATGAAGCAGTTGCTAAAGATACAGTGGGCGCCCTGGTAGCCACATGACTGGGACCACTGTCTTCACTTTGATCAGCTATTCAAAGACAAAGTATAAAGCAATGGTAAATATTAGGATTAAACAAACATGCACAAAACGACGACAATGCTAAATTGATCATTGAGTTTGTTATAGCAACAAACACTATGCTACATTTACCATGTGGTTTTAATGACCTGAAGATTATGAATTCATGACTAACCAAGTTGGTCACTGTCATTTAGGTTAGTATTGTGGAGTAACTAGAATGTTGTTGACCCATCCTCAGTTGTTTTCTCCCATCACAGCCATTCAACTCTGTAACCGTTTTAAAATCACCACTGGACTCATGGTGAAATCCCTGAGCAGTTTCCTTCCTCCCTGGCAAATTAGTTTAGGAAGGATGCCTATATCTTTGTAGTAACTGGGTGTATTGATAAAGCATCTAAAATGCAATTAACAACTTCACCATGCTCAAAGGGATATTCAATGCTTTTTTTTTTTTTTACCCATCTACCAATAGGTGCCCTTCTTTGCGAGACATGGTCTTTGCTCCCTGGTCTTTGTGGTTGAATCTGTGTTTGACATTCACTGCTTGACAGAGGGACCTTATATAATTGTATGTGTGGGGTACAGAGATGAGGTAGTCTTTCAAAAATCATGTTAAACACTATTATTGCATACAGAGTGAGTCCATGCAATGTATTATGTTTATTAAGCACATTTTTACTAATTTAGGCTCTGGATGAGCATCTGATAAATTACACATGTTTTACAGAGATGTAAAAATAGCAAAATAGTGCTATTACATAATGTCAAAACCTAATATTACACAAATGACTAATTTCAATGACAGGTATTTATATCAACAGGGTTACATGACTTACTGGGGCACAACATGTGCTTCAGAAGTAGCTAGAATTCATATTGGATATATCTCAATCGATAAAAAAATACATATTTTCTGGTTCCTCTTAAATGTAAACAACATTTTAAAAGTTGGGAGCACCAGTGCTGTTAATTTACAACCTGTTATTTAGAGCGAATAAAATAAACAACTTTTTTTTTTACCTTAATGTCAACACTGATACATTTGGGTCCACTTAACTCCTCTGATCTTTTGACCCTTGGATTTGGCCAAGTGCTACATATATGCTTAGTTCATTTCCAAAGGTAACTCTAGTTACTATACCTCCAGAGGGGGGTGCGCTCTCATCAGTGGCCTCTGATGCTGCAGATTTTTCTGGGGTGGGTGATTCCGAGCGCATTCTCCGCTCAAAGCTAAATTCTGGGAGTCTTGGAGCTTGAGGTCGGGTCTTCCTTGCATGGTTCAGGACGTAACAGTAAGCACACCTGAAAGCTAAACGGTCATAATGTAAGTAACATTATTTCAAAGGCAAGGTGCCATGTGCTTCAACAATTGCCCCACAACTTTTTTTTAAAGACATGTTGAAGATGCATAACTGCATCTGCTCAATGGATTAACCTTATTTCGATGTCATAGCTTGTGAGCTACTTTGGTTACAAAAGGTTGGTTGCACAAGCATATTAGAAAAAAACATAACACAAGGACATTCAAGAAGCACAGCACTTTCACAAATTACTGATGATTGGCTGAGAGAAATTATGAAAAGCTTGTGGGGGCTATTTTATTAGACTTCAGTGCAACTTTTGACATTGATCATAGTCTACTGCTGGAAAAATATATGTGTTATGGCTTTACATCCCTGCAATATTTTGGATAAAGAGTTACCTGTCTAACAGAACAGAGGGTGTTCTTTAATGGATGCCTCTCCAACATAATCCAGGTAGAATCAGGAATTCCACAGGGCAGCTGTCTAGACCCCTTTATTCAATCTTTACTAACGACATGCCACTGGTTTTGAGTAAAGCCATTGTCATGCGGATGACTCAACACTATACATGTCAGCTACTACAGCGACTGAAATGGCTGCAATACTTAACATGGGTGGCAAGGAATAAATTAATCCTAAATATTTCAAAAACTAAAAGCATTACATTTGGGACAAATCATTCACTAAACCCCAACTAAATATTGTAATAAGTCATGTGGAAATTGAGCAAGTTGAGATGACGAAGCTGCAATCCAGTAACTGTGGATTGTAAACTGCCATGGTCAAAACATATTGATACAACAGTAGCTAGGATGGGAAGAAGTCTGTCCATAAAAAAAGCACTAGCCTTGTTAACAGCACTAACAACAAGGAAGGTCCTACAGGCTCTCGTTAAACGCACCTTGACTACTGTTCACTCGTGTGGTCAGGTGCCATAAAGAGGGACTTTGCAATTGGCTCAGAACAGGGCAGCACGTATGTACAGAGAGCTAAAATGAATAAATATGCATTTCAAACTCTCCTGGCTTAAAATGGAGGAGATATGGACTTGTTTTTGTGAGAGGTATTGATATGTTGAAAGCACCGAGCTGTCTGTTTAAACTAGCAAACAGCTCAGACACCCATGCATACCCCACAAGACATGCCACCAGAGGTCTCTTCACAGTCCAAGTCCAGAACAGACTATGGGAGGCGCACAGTACTACATAGAGCCATGACTACATGGAACGGTATTCCACATCAGGTAACTGATGCAAGCAGTAGAATCCGATTTTAAAAAATGATAAAGCTACACCTTATGGAACAGCGGGGACTGTGAAGCAACAAAGACAGGCATACACACACATGATAACATACGCACTATACACACACGTACACATGGATTTTGTGTTGTAGATATGTGGTAGTGGAGTAGGGGCCTGAGGGCACAAAGTGTGTTGTGAAATATGTTATGAATGTATTGTAATGTTTTTTAAAATTGTATAACTGCCTTGTCTGCAGTTAATGGAGATCCATAATAAATACAAAATACAAAGCTGGCAGCCAAGCACCGAAGGGCAAAGTTAATGCATTGTTTGAAGGGTAGTGACAGGAAGCAGTATTTCTCAAAATCTTACCAATATATTCAAATTCCTCTTTTAATGCCATACCATTATGGGAGAAGCACTGCTGGCATATAAGGGCATATCTGGGGATAAAAGAGCATACATAACAGTGAGAAGAGATCAACCTTTAAGTTGCCTAGATGCAAAACTGTTAAAAGAAGAACTCCAGTGAAGGTCTACCATTTAAAGCTGTATGTTACAGTGACTGTCACAACTGATGAGCACAAAATAGTGATGCCAAACAGAGAATACGATCCTCTGCTCACTGTAGGCATAGTACTCTACGAAGCACATCAGTAATGAGGTCATTGGAAATGCTTTGGACGGAAGTACAGACCTGTTCTGAGGGCCATCTCCCACAAGGTATTCGATGACTCTGTCCACAGCACCTCGGTCTCGAGGTAAGACGGGTCTAGCCAGGGGTGGGCCTGGGGGGTGCATACCTAACATTATAGCACATCATAGGAACACAGTGACAATTAGTGCTTAGTTTAGTTTCTACACATTTTAATACTACAGCCTTAAAAAAAAAAAAACTACACAGGCTAGTTTTTAACAGGTTCCTCTTGAAAGGTAAGAATGTAAATCACCCTTGTTTAGTGTATAATATGGCATTTAGATTTGGGATACATAAAAGTATAGGCCATAGAAAATAAGGTCAAGTATTTTAATAATCTACACTGGAACCCATTAACAACCCATAAGCAACTTAGAGGGCTACATACAGTGCTAAGTGAAAGTCTACATATCTCTTGCAGTTTTCAGATTTAGCTGTCTTCAAATAAAAACATTTGAAAAAGGATTACATTTGTCAGCTGTAAATCATTTTGAATAAGATTCTACCAAGTTTGTACAACTCTTAGGGTAACCATTGATGTACAGCGATATTCAAACCTTGTCTCTGATTATCAAGCAGATTTAAGACAAGACTGAGACTGGACCACTCATGAACCCTCAACACCTCTTGGAAAGCCATTCTGGTGTGTCTGTGGCATTACAATTTTTGCAATTGTTCCACTGAAAGAAAACTCTATCCCAGGGTAAGGTATTCAGAGGACAGGCATGTTTTCCTCCAACTTTTTACCCGGGCTTTGCTACTTTAATATTTCATTTGATCCTGACAAACCAAGTCCCTGCCAGTGACAAGCATACCCATAACATCCAGGCTGTATCACAACCGGTCGTGATTGGGAGTCCCATAGGGCGGCGCACAATTGGCCCAGCATCGTTCTGGTTTGGCCGGTGTAGGCCTTCATTGCAAATAATAATTATTATTATTTCCCACAATACAGGAAAATAGAAAGGGTTTCGCTCAGTGGTGTGTTGTACTGGATTTGACCCAAACCTGAAGATGTTAATATAGGCCAAAAAGTTAATTTGTGTAATTCTGCAAGACAACATGGCAAACAGTCTTGCAGTAACAGCGTTGTCGCAATTATTATTTTAAACCTCCCCTGATCTATGCCGGTCTGAAAATGTATCCCAGACATGCTTTAAAAGCAGACTGAGGTTGAATAATTGTTTGACACTCACTATCAAATTGGAGTGAACTTGCAGAGACAGGGGATTTTTTATTATTTTTAAAAATGTAATTTAGCAGACGCTCTTATTCAGAGCGACTTACAGGAGCAATTAGGGTTAAGTACCTTGCTCAATCGGCTCGGGATTCAAACCACCAACCTTTTCAGTTAGTGGCCCAACGCTCTTAACCGTTAAGCTACCTAGTGGTTAAGTTGTTCTTAAATCATGAGAACCACTACTTTTGCAAACAAATGGACCTCATCCCCCAACATTTTTGATTTTGTATGAACATATTACATTCTGAACATATTTAGATGTGCCACAGCAAGGGGTTTAAAGACCTTCACAATCAAGACTTCTTTATGATATGTCTAGCACGCGCTCCAGCAGATATATCTCACTGGTCACCCCCAAAGCCAATTCCTCCTTTGGTCGTCTTTCCTTGCAGTTCTCTGCTGCCCATGACTGGAACGAATTGCAAAAATCTCTGAAGCTGGAGACTCACATCTGCCTCCCTAGCTTTAAGCACCAGCTGTCAGTGCAGCTTACAGATCACTGCACCTGTACATAGCCCATCTGTAAACAGCCCATCTACCTACCGCATCCCCATACTGGTATTTATTTATTTTGCTCCTTTGCACCCCAGTATCTCTACCTGCACATTCATCTTCTGCCAATCTACCATTCCAGTGTTTAATTGCTATATTGTAATTACTTCGCCACCATGGCCTATTTATTTCCTTAACTTACCTCATTTGCACTCACTGTATATAGACTTTGTTTTCTTTTGTTCTACTGTATTATTGACTGTATGTTTTGTTTATTCCATGTGTAACTCTGTGTTGTTGTATGTGTCGAATTGCTACGCTTTATCTTGGCCAGGTCGCAGTTGCAAATGAGAACTTGTTTTCAACTAGCCTACCTGGTTAAATAAAGGTGAAATTATGGTTTCATTTAAATTAATCTCCTAAATTTGCAGTCATTTAGCCGACGCTCTTATCCAGAGCTACTTACAGTTCGTGCATTCATCTTAAGATAGCTAAGTGGGACTAGGGCTGTTACGGTGACCGTATTACCACCACCCTGGCGGTCATGAGTCATGACGGCAGTCAAATTCCATGTGACTGTTTAGCCACGGTAATTAGGCTTATTTAAGCTCCGATGCTGCTGATAATCATTAGTAGCCTACCAAACTTGCTAACTGCCTGGTACTCAGCACTCTATTGTCCCTCTAAATCACTCTGACATCAATGCAAATGTAGAACCTATGAGCTCATGTTGCAAAACATTTCTATAGGCTATGCAATTGCTTGAGAAAACAGAGTGATGGCCTCTATTAAAAAGAGGTTCCCATCAGCTTCCTGTAGGCTAGGCCTACTATATTTATTCCTCAACTTTCCACATATTAAGCACATTGCTTCTCTTTACAACAGCAGTATTGCCTACCACGTTGGAATTGGATAAGGACGCGCACAGTTGCGTCCCCTGTGTATCTACCTTCACTTGTAGCCTGTGAGAAATCTTTCCGTCACGTGATTGGGTCTATGTGAGGTGCTTCAAAGCACGCAGCCGGGGGAAGGGAATTATAACTAGTATATTCAGCCAAGGGGCATAACGGCCATTATCAAGTGGTTAAGAGTGATGAAGTGTTTGCAGCCTGAGCTCATGCCTTCCATGCAATTGTTTTCAAATCATCAGTAGTCACATCATGCAACCGTAGTATGTATCAAAATAAAAAAATGTTTGTATCACAACTAAAGTTACATAAATAATTCTAAATTAAGCATATAGGAGTACCTGTTTCTATAGCCGCATGTGCACACTCCCTCAAATCGCTTGGAGAAAATATATTTTCAATTTTATTCAGCTACAGTGCATTCGGAAAGTATTCAGACCCCTTGACTTTTTCCAAATCCCCGACCAAGGCCCTTTGCCCCAAATATCTTGGTTTGGCCGGGCAGCCAGCTCTAGGAAGATTATTGGTGGTTCCAAACTTCTTCCATTTAAGAATGATGGAATGCTTTGTGTTCTTGGGGAGCTTCAATGCAGCTGAAATGTTTTGGTACCCTTCCCCAGATCTGTGCCTCGACACAATCCTGTCTCGGAGCTCTACGGACAATACCTTCGACCCCATGGCTTGTTTTTTGATCTGACATCCATTGTTAACCGTGGGACCTTATATAGAAAGGTGTGTGCCTTTCCAAATCATGTCCAATCAATTAAATATACTACAGGTGGACTCCAATCAAGTTGAAGAAACATCTCAAGGATGGTCAATGGAAACAGGATGCACATGAGCTCAATTTCAAGTCTCATAGCAAAGGGTCTGAATTCTTATGTAAATAAGCCAGAGCCCGGACTTGAACCCGACCGAAAATCTCTGGAGAGACGTGAAGATAGCTGCGCAGAGACGCTCCACATCCAACCTGACAGAGCTTGAGTGGATCTGCAGAGAAGAATGGGAGAAACTTCCCAAATACAGGTGTTCCAAGCTTATAGCGTCATACTCAAGAAGACTCGAGGCTGGAATCGTTGCCAAAGGTGCTTCAACAAAGTACTGAGTAAAAGGTCTGAATACTTACGTAAATGTGATTAGTTTATTTGTAATAAATTTGCTAAAATGTCTAATATCCTGTTTTTGCTTTGTCATTATGTGGTATTGTGTGTAGATTGATGATTTTTTTTATTTTTTAAATCCATGTTAGAATAAGGCTGTAACGTAACAAAATGTGGACAAAGTGAAGCGGTTTGAAAACTTTCCTAATGCATGTGTTCAATTGTCTTCTTCACACTAAAATAATGCCACAGAATTCTAAGCAAATCTTGTCTGCTAAATTAACTACTGTAGCCCACAGCCAGATCAGGGCCTAACAGAAGAACAGTTGTCCTTATGAAATAGATTACATTTTCTTCATATAATGTTTCTTTAGACCCGTCTAAAATAAATAAATGGATTTGTGATGGTATATTACACTTCTTAAAATGTAGATGTTCCAAAAGGTCTGCATCAGATGCTTGTAGGCTATGCGTTGAAGCCAGAAGATGCTAAATGTGTTTATGTTAATTAACAGTCAATTATTGTGAGACCGGCAGATATTTGCTAGACAATCACTGGTTGACAAAATATAATGACCGCCATAGCCGTGGTTGGGATGACCATATACCACATATCAAGTACATTTTCCTCATCAGCAAAGTCAGACCTAGTAAGGGATGGAAAAAGGCAAGTGCGAGTGTTTGTTCACGAAAGGCCTTTTTTGGGGGGGCTGCTGTGGGATTATTTAAGATGCTCTTCAAAGAGATAGCCATCCTGTTGTTTTCGGAAGATGGGCAGGATCTCTGGTGCCCTAGTATCAGGGGGAAGCTGGTTCCACCATTGGGTACCAGGACAGAGAAGAGTGGACTTGGCTGAGGGATAGGAGGACCAAGAGACCAGAGGCAGCAGGACGGAGTATCTGGATTGGGGTGCAAGATTTAAGAATAGCCCCCTCTTGCTGCTCCGTAGGCAAGTACCATGGTTTTGTAGTGGATGCGTGCTTCGATTGGAAGCCAGTGGAGTATGGGGAGGAGTGGGGTGACATGGAAGATTGGTTGAACACCAGGAGGGCTGCAGTGTTCTGGATAAGTTGCAGGGGTTTGATGGCGCAAGCGGGGAGCTCGGCCAACAGCGAGTTGCAGTCGTTCAGACGAGAGATAACAAGCGCCTGGATTAGGACCTGCTGTGCTTCCTGTGTGAGGTAGAGTCATACTCTACAGATGTTGTAGAGCATAAACCTGCTGGAGCGAGTCACTGATTTAAACGACAGGTGTTGTCCAGGGTCACGTCAAGATTCTTTACACTCTGGGAGGGGGAAACAGTGGAGTTGTCAACCATGATGGAGAGGTCTTGGAGCGGGCAGGCCTTCACCAGGAGGAAGAGCAGCTTTGTCTTATTGAGGTTGAGCTTGAGGTGGTGGGCCAGCATTTAAGCTGAGAAATCTTCCAGACACGCAGAAATGGGTCACCACCTTGGTGTCAGAAAGGGGGGGGGGAGGAGTAGTTTAGTGTCACCCGCATAGCAATAACAGGAGATTCCATGGGAGGATATGACGGAGTGACTTCATGTACAGAGAGAAAAGGAGAGGGCCTAGAACTGAGATAAGATAGAATAGGAGAATAGCAGAGAGTAGTGAAGACTGCAACGACACATGACCATCTGGGAGGGGCTGAGTGGATAGGGTTGGAGGAGAGACAAGACAGTAAAGGAAACAAACAGCCTCTAGTAAAGATGTGGTATAGCGTATTGCCTGCCTTGTGAGTGGGAGGGGACTGAGAAAGGGTGAGGTTAAAAGATGGAAAGAGGGGAAAGAAACAAATTCAGACATCGGGAGGTTGAAGTGACCGAGTACAAGGAGTGGTGAGCCATCGTCAGGAAATGAGCTCATCAAGGTGTCAAGCTCATTGAGGAAGTTTCACTTGGAAAATGTTGAGTAGGTTGTGTAGATCAGTTGAATCCCTTTTTAGATGGAAAGTAGTGTGGAAGGGCCACCAGAGGGCAGGCTGGGCTCACAGATAGTAGCCCAACAAGGCATGTGACACAAGGTAACCAAAGGCAATTAAGCACAGCTGACGGTACTAATGACATTCTCTTTCCCCTATAAGAGAGAGGATGGAACCAGCAGACAGAGGGAAGATAAATTCTCTCTGTAGAATGACTACCAAGAGAGGGGCGCTATCCAAGAAGATCAATTAAGACGGTGACAAATCTGTGATTGTTGTTATAGTTTCATTAAAAATAGTCGTCTTGTGTTCCTGTGTGATCTAAAGAAGATGTAAGTTGTTCCTTGGGAGATTCTCATTGATTGTGTTGGAGTGTTTGTATTGTCAGAAATCTCTAAATAGAGAACTGTGTTCAATCAAGAAAACCTACTCCTGACTCGTTTATTCCACCTTTCCGCTTTAGAGTGACACCAAATGACTTGGTCCGCTCTCATTAGACAATAGACAAATCTGTTCTAGCAATGATTGTTATTTTCTACACATAAGATCATACACAATTATTTCCTGATGTTTCCATCAGATTGAAATACTGTCAGACTGAACTTGCTTTGATTACATTGCCTTTTTCACATGGTGTGGTCACCTAGAAGTTGCTGATATCAAAATAGGGTCGTGGGCCACAAGAGTTTGGTAAACCCAGATATAGGGGGACCAGAAAGCGCTATAGAACTTTTGTACAATTCTGGTAACTGTGAAATAATTATTTCTCATTCAAAACAGGCCAAATAACTATCCTATTAGATCTTTACTCACCCATGCCTGGGATAGGGGTGCAGGGTGTCATAGGGGGTCTCCTCATCATGGTTTGCTGGGCGACTGCGGCAGACAGGCCTCTATCCGGGGGTCCTCCTGGGGGCCCACCTGGGGCTGAGCGAGGAAGGGGACCCGTAGGGGTGGTTCCAGCACCCATGACAGGGGGCCTCAAGGCTATGTTGCGTTGACGGAGTTCTGAAGAAGAGGGACATGTAGAAAAGGTATTCTTTCTCAAAATGGGGACACTACACAAATGGTTCTGAGTTAAGGCATTCTGTTTAATTTGCATATCTACGGTAATGTACAGGGACATTTTCTTGCCATGCTCAAGGACACAACGGCAGGAGATGGCATCTAGGATTTGACACCAGCAACCCTTGGTTGCCGACTCACATCATGCCAGATTTTTCCTGTCTGATTAGGGGTTCAAAACGGCAACATTCCAATTGCTGGCCCACATCTCTAATGGCACGTTTCCATGCAAAATTTACCCCACTGTTTTACCCAAAAAGTTCATGCTTTTCTGTTTCCATCTACGAAGGCCGGCACCCGTGTCTCACTGGGCTATGGCTCCTGCGGACCTGCTCTCACTTGGGGCCAAAGTGGGGCTACTGGTACTTTTCAGCCTGCATTTGCATATCAATGTCTAACTAAACATCTCTACCTTCTCACAAAGATTTTTATTATGCAGAGGTGGTTGATTCTCACTGTCAGCTCTAGCTATGGAAATACAATTTCCCAGTATAACATAAGGGTGTATACACTAGTGCAGGGGTGGGCAGACTTTTTGGCTCGAGGGCCAAATCGGGATTTCAAAATTCAGAGAATTTTTTTGACCCGATTTGTTTGTCAATCTATTTCTGTGCCAGAAAAAGTGCAGTTATTTAACCTTTTATTTTACGTCGGTCCATTATCATTTCTACATACTTTCTATTAAGTTCTAGACATTCAAGAGAGGCCTGGACACATTTTTAACCCTTAATAATAATGCCCCCCCCCACCCTGAAAAAAAAAAAACAGGGTTGGGCTCGTAGTTTGCCCAACCTTGCAGCATAACAAAGACTACCTGCCGCCCCCATTGATTGAACGGAAGTCCTCAGGGGGCATTGAATAAACAATTCCCACAAGCGCTCACTCAATTATGGTCAACCTATTTGTTCATTGACTAAACGTAGAGAAAGAAGTGTGTGACTGCTCTCCTGAATGTAATCAATTATACAGGACTGACAGCTCAGGCTCACACCGTGAGCACATGAACAGATCAATTCTATGTAACCTAGTCAACCACAGAAATTATGTGGTAGCAATCAAAAGGTAAGTAAGGCATTTATAGTTTTACAATCTTTGGCTTTATGCTTGAATACAAAAACAACTAATGTAGAGAGGATGCCTTCACCTTGGCCCGGTCTAGGAGTCATCTGACCTGGCCTGATTGGCGTGAATTCCATTTCCTTTCAAAATAAAATAAGAATCTCAGATCAATTCATAATTTAAATAGCAGATTAAGTCATTGGTTCGTTTAAAAAACAGATACTGTACTTACAACTTTCTTATTTGCTTCAGGATCAAACCTCTCAAGAATTAACTTGGCATTTTTGTATGTTTCAGTCTCCATCACCTCTTCCAACTGTAGAAATAAAGTTTTAAAAATAAAATCAGTTAAGGAACTATCTGCACAGCATAAGAATACAAAGGGAGGGTATATTACCAGTAAACAACAAACATTTTGGTAGCTTTCAAGTTAAAATACATATATACGTGAAAAATATATACATGCAACATGTAAAGTGTTGGTCCCATGTTTCATGAGCTGAACTAGAAGATCCCAGAAATGTTCCATACACAAAAAAAGCTTCTCTCTCCAATGTTGTGCACAAATTAGTTTACATCCCTGTTGGGGAGCATTTATCCTTTGCCAAGATAATCCATCCACTTGACAGGTGTGGCATATCAAGAAGCTGATTAAACAGCATGATCATTACACAAGTGCACCTTGTGCTGGGGACAATAAAAGGCTACTCTAAAATGTGCAGTTTGAGGGAACGTGCAATTCGCTCACTGAATGCAGAAATTTCCACCACAGCTGTTGCCAGAGAATTGAATGTTCATTTCTCTACCATAAGCCACCTCCAACGTCATTTTAGAGAATTTAGTAGTACGTCCAACCGGCCTCACAACCACAGACCACATGCAACCACGCCAGCCAGGACATCATCTGGCTTTTTCACCTGCGGGATTGTCTGAGACCAGCCACCTGGACAGCTGATGAAACTTTGGGTTTGCAAAACAGAAGAATTTCTGCAACAATTGTCAGAAACCTTCTAAGGGAGGCTCATCTACGTGCTCATCGTCCTCACTAAGTAGGAGTGGCAAACCTCAATATATCTTGTAATAAATAACGTGGAAATTGAGCAAGTTGAGTTGACTAAACTGCTTGGAGTAACACCAAATTGTAAACGGTCATGGTCAAAACATATTGATGCAGTAGTAGCTAAGACAGGGAGAAGTCTGTCTATAATAAAGCGATGCTATGTCTTCTTAACAACACTATCAACAAGGCAGGTCCTACAGGCCCTAGTTTTGTCGCACCTTGACTACTGTTCAGTCGTGTAGTCAGGTGCCACACCTGAGCTACTTTGGTTACAAAAAGTTGGTTGCACCAGCATATTAGAAAAAAACATAACCCAAGGACATTCAACAAGCACAGCACTTTCACAAATTACTGATGATCGGCTGAGAGAAATTATAAAAAGATTGTGGGGGCTATTTTATTAGACTTCAGTGCAACTTTTGACATTATTGATCCTAGTCTACTGCTGGAAAAACATGTGTTATGGCTTTACATCCCTGCAATATTGTGCATAAAGAGTTAGACAGGTAACAGAACACAGAGGGTGTTCTTTAATGGATGCCTCTCCAACATAATCCAGGTAGATTCAGGAATTCCACAAGGCAGCTGTCTAGACCCTTTTTTTCAATCTTTACTAACAACATGCCACTGGTTTTGAGTAAAGCCATTGTGTCTATGTATGCGGATGACGCAACACTATACATGTCAGCTACTACAGCGACTGAAATGGCTGCAATACTTAACATGGGTGGCAAGGAATAAATTAATCCTAAATATTTAAAAAACTAAAAGCATTACATTTGGGACAAATCATTCACTAAACCCCAACTAAATATTGTAATAAGTCATGTGGAAATTGAGCAAGTTGAGATGACGAAGCTGCAATCCAGTAACTGTGGATTGTAACTGTCATGGTCAAAACATATTGATACAACAGTAGCTATGATGGGAGGATGTCTGTCCATAAAAAAAGCACTAGCCTTGTTAACAGAACTAACAACAAGGCAGGTCCTACAGGCTCTAGTTAATCGCATCTGGACTACTGTTCACTCGTGTGGTCAGGTGCCACAAAGAGAGACTTTGCAATTGGCTCAGAACAGGGCAGCACAGCTGGTCCTTGGAGGTACACAGAGAGCTAATATTAATAATATGTATGTCAATCTCTCCTGGCTGAAAGTGGAAGAGAGATTGACTTCATCACTACTTTTATTTATGAGAGGTATTGTCATATTTAATGCACCGAGCTGTCTGTCTAAACTACTGGCAGACAGCTCAGACACCCACGCATACCCCAAAAGACATGCCACAAGAGGTCTCTTCACAGTCCCAAGTCCAGAACAGACTATGGGAGGCACACAGTACTACATAGAGCCATGACTACATGGAACTCTATTCCACATCAAGTAACTGACGCAATTTTTAAAAACAGATTAAAAAACACCTTATGGAACAGCGGGGACTGTGAAGCAACACAATTGGCATAGACACATGTGCGCGTACACACACACATGCAAAGTGCTCTAAGAGCTCAATAAAGGCTTCCTAAGAAGGCAGGAGACTTCCATTGTAAGCTTGAGGCACCTGTACTCAATGCCTGCCTGCTGTAGCAAAGAGCCTCCCTCTACTAAGGGAAAGGGATAGGAGATGGTGGGGGGGGGGGGGGGGGGGGGTGTAATATGCATAGATCAGCACAAATTACATCAATATGTTTCAAAGGTTAGAGCGCATGCGAGTTGTGCAAGGAGCTCCAGGCACGATTAAACATTTAGGGCTATTAAAAGGGCAATCAAGGAAAGAGGCATTGTGTCATTAAGATATCAGCTCTGGATCCATAACACGCTTACTTCAAAACACTAAGGGCTGGTTTCTCCATTGAGCATGTTTTTTAGGCCAGGACTAGGATTCATTTGTGTCCAGGAAACAAGCTCTGCCCTGAATTATCTAAAATTATTGGAATAAATTAGATATAAAAATCTACACTTACAATTTTTCTTTTTTCAACTTTTAAATCTTCTAGTTTGTCATCTGAAACAAAAGTGACGAGGAATGTGTTGAGTATGTCATGAAACACATGCATTTTCAAACATCTGCATTTTAAGAGACATTTATATTGATAAATATTTTTAGTATTATCATTATTTTTTTAACAATTGGACATTTACAATTGAACAGACTTGCAATTCAAAACAAGATAAGATAAACTTAATGTAAAGAAGATAATCCTGCGTGTGTAAAAACAAAAATATAGAACAAAGTTACTTTTGTCCTCCAAAGAAGGGGGTGGATGATGGGCCAACAAAAATTGAATAAAAATAAGAGAAGCCTTACTGTTTCTTTCCGTTCGCTTTGAGAAAAGGAATAACAGCAGCTTCCTCATAAACCACACTCTGAAAACCAATCAGGAATATTAGAATGCAGCAGAAACAGTCTTCCATTGTTGAATAGTTACTCAGAAAAGCAGATCAGAGAGAGCATCTCTTTCTGTGGTAAAGCATTTGGTGATCAATGGAACAAAACAGAAGATTCTTCACTTTTAAGATTATGTGGTGGAAATTTTATATGGCAGGACATTTTGATGACCTGAAAGAGTAGTATAGGCCTACATATTGAAAAGTAACTTTGGCATTAGATGCACAAAACCAGTACAGTTGTGGAATAAGAAAAACTATTGATTTAAACAAATATAAACATCTATGTCTGTGCGTGGAAGATTTCATGTGAATGAAAAATGTAGATGCTCGGCATCTTCTCTAACTTATGTGCCAGGGGTACTTTTGAACTGCCAACAAACATCTTTACAAAGGAGGCTGCAGGCACATAATATAATAGTATACATACTTAAAGGGGTAATCAGGGATTGGTGCATACATTTTTAAAATAATTTTAAATAAAGGATCTCATAAATAAAAGTAGCCATTGATTCTTGAAGATTACAACTTTCTTATCAGAAACCAAAATATAAGCTTGTTATACACCGAGTTTGTAAATAATGTAATTTCAAACAAATACAGTATAGCTATAAAACATGAATCTGAGAGTGAGTACATTCCTCCAGTCCCATGCCTCAGCTGTTTACCAAAAAAAAAAAAAAAGAGCACCACTTCATTGTTGTTTGAATCCCAGATTGCCCCTTTAAGGTTATGTGTGGCAGTGGACAGAGTAGGCTATACTTACAATATAGGAAATAGAAATAAGGGCAAAGTCATCACGATGCGTCCTGTCCATTGTTCGGGGAGATAGCAGAAGTAAACACTTATGCAAGTAATAAGATAAAGCACAGATGAATACAGAAGCAGTCTTCCCACCCACAACTTCTCCAATCTCTGATTCTTCGCTCTAAATTCCTCAAGGTCCTTAATATCCTGAAAAGACAAAATGCCATGACAAGTATTTTATAACAGGTAATACTTGGATTATAAGAATTATGGAATGCTTGGGTAATGCCAGAGTATTTCCCAGCCTTATGCTACAATTAAAAAGGGTTTAATGTAGCATTCTAATTCTTCTCTAAAAAGTATAACCTCTTTTCTAGTATCTGACAGCCAATGTGCTGGCCAAAGTCAGAGTTGTGGACATCTGCGCCTGTCACTAAAAGATCAAAACAGATCACTGCCTGACTGATAATTACAGACAGATACAAGATGAAGCTCATGAACAGGACTGTGGGAGAAGCTTGGTGCTGTGAACAATTTGTTGAATACTAGTAGCCTATATAATGTTGAAAAGCAGCGCTTATAGCAACATTTAACCTAAAACTTACCTTGTCAATGTCTTCTAGAAGTTCCACCGTCGTTGGTTTAGCCTGTTTGAAGATTAGATACAATTTACTTCTGAATCACTCAAAACAAATGGCTACGACCAGATGTGTGTGCTGAATGCAACGCTTTTTCTCTCTGAATGATAAAAAAGGTAATTAATATATATTATGAACATTAATTTCAACACATCATGCATGCCCTCAAACGGCAAAAACATTGGCTCAATTCCATTCTGAAACTAGCCAGACAGTACAGTTCAGTTGACTAGTCAGTGATGTAGGCTACTTGATTACGTTAATTTAAACTGAAACCTTAAAATGCTAAGGGAGCATTGGGTTGGTAGCTAGCTAGTTAGACAGTGGAGTATTCGGTTTCTCCAGATTTATTCAACCCTGTTTAATAAGCGCAGAGATCGACTCTACCACTTGAGCATGCTTTTGCTGCACAATCAATGGCGTGCTGGGCTTCAGGCAAGAAGGTTGATGGCTCGAGACCCACTTCCTGCTTGTTTCATTACATTGGTGTCAGAAGTGGGATCGGAGCTCGCATCCACTAGTGTGTGTGTGTGCTTGACTGGTGAGCGCGTTCCTGTAAGACGGCGTCCTATGAGGTCTAACGCAAGGACATGCTCTTTGAGAGGGAGTTGTCTTGTTTTGCACACTTTGTACAAAATAATAAAATGCAGTACTACAGGATATTTCTTAACGTAGCTCTTTATTAGCTAGCTATAACTGGCATGTTCACATATCGCCAACCAGGATCAAACTGCCCATGACCTAAACATTTGGATGGTCTTAACCAATCATAACACAGTATGATATGGTGGTAAAATGCATCCAATTACAATTCAGTATGTTTACACATATGAATATTACAGGAGTTGTGTAGGGACCCTGGTTTATAAACTTGGATAACGACTGTGCCACTTAAGCATGCTTTTGTGGCACAGTCGATGGACCTCGGCTTCAGGCCAGAAGGTTTGGGGTTCCCGCTTCTGACACCAATGTAATGAAACAGGCAGGGAGTGTAGCTATAACCCTCAACCTAATGCCAAAAAAGCATACCCAAGTGGCAGAGTCGATATCTGCGTTTATAAACCAGGGTTGCTAGAATACTTTGGATTATTATAGCTATAGCTTACGCTACTGTTACGGACTTGTTTAACGTGCATATAGTTACCTTCCACCGGGAAACAACAGCGCCCATCTCTGTAGAATGTATGGTGTGTCCCGCTCCTCGTCCACTCTTTCCTTTACGTTAGCTAGCTGCCTAAAAGTGTTGAAAAGTAAAGGTAAGACATAGCTTGCTACCTAAACAATAGCTCAGACGGCTAGCTAGGTAAGGTTACAGAATGGAAAGTGCAAACGATAGCTAGCCCATTCAGATGGTTGTTACTGGCTATGAAGTAAAAATTCACGAATAAAAAAAATGTTGCTCTTTGGTCTTACTTTATGGTTAGGTATACGGTTAGCATTGTGGTTAAGGTTATGTTTAAACTCTGATTTGAAGAAGAAGCATTTTAGAAATAGTCCGTGTACACTTCAGCCATATTTATGACTTTGTGGCTGTGGTAACTAGTGAAACCCCCCATTCACAGACAAAAAGTCGAAGCTAACGCTAAACAGCCCTGACATGTTCCATTGAAGCACCTGAAGGAAAATGCTCAGTGTTGGGCATGACTGACACGGTTTTGTAATCCTGAGTCACTCAACATAATTGTATAGACTAACGTAACACTGTAGATTGATGCTTGTGACAGCTCGCTAGCTGACAAACTGGCTAGCTAGCTAGCAAAATATTACTAGCAGCATACGCTAGCACGTAACGTTAGCCTAACGTTAGTGTGTTAAACAGACAGGCCTAACGTTAATCATTCTTAGGCCTAATAGAAATACATCAAAGTCTGCTACTTACGGTTGCTTGATAGCTATTTCACGTTAGATAGGTCCGTGTCATACAAGAAAGAGTCAATAACAATACGGGGGGGTTCGGGTTCTTCCTCGTCTTCTTCTCCTATGGTAGAATGGCGGTCCGCGAACAAACGTTTAGGGTCCATGCCGCCACCTACTGTGCGTGGTAATCATGGTTTACTACACTACATTCAGTAGTAGCTCTGGCTACATCAGTATAAAAGAAAATAAACACAAAACACCTAAACCCTCCTACCTAATTATGTTACGTTAGTCTATACAATTATGTTGAGGGCTGTATCACAACAGACCGTGATCTGGAGTCCCATAGGGCGGTGCACAATTGGCCCAGTCAATAAATTCCACAAATTAACGTTTAACAAGGCACAACTAATTGAAATGCTTTCCAGGTGACTACCTCATAAAGTTGGTTGAGAGAATGCCAAGTGTGTGCAAAGCTGTTATAAAGCAAAAGGATAGCTACTTTGAAACATCTAAAATATATTGTTTAACACTTCTTTATGGTGGCGCTTGGGCCCCCCACGGTCTTGAGCTCAGGGGCTTCAACTCCGGTAATGTCACACCCTGATCTGTTTCACCTGTCTTTGTGATTGTCTCCACCCCCCTCCAGGTGTGGCCCATCTTCCCAATTATCCCCTGTGTATTTATACTTGTATTATCTGTTTGTATGTTGCCAGTTCGTCTTGTTTGTTCAAGTCAACCAGTGGTTTGTGTCTCAGCTCCTGCTGCCTGACCTGACCTGACCTGACCTGACCTGACCTGACCTGACCTGACCTGACCTGACCTGACCTGACCTGACCTGACCTGACCTGGCTGCCTGACCTGACCTGACCTGGCTGCCTGACCCTGAGCCTGCCTGATGACCTGTACCTTTGCCCACCTCTGGATTACCAACCTCTGCTCTACCCTGAGCCTGCCTGCCACCCGGTACCTTTGCCCGACCTCTGATTTTCTGACCATTGTCTGCCTTGACCTGTTGATTGCCTGCCCCTGTTGGAATATTAAACTCTTGTTCATTCGATGCGGTCTGCATCTGGGTCTTACCTTTATACCTGATAGATAAACCCCTGCATTAATCCAGCTCTGGTGTTATGAGTTACTCATATTCTCCCACCTTTGATTTAAATTAGGGCTTGTGTAGTTGTCTAATATTTGTGGGGCAATTACTACTTCCTCGGTCTCCACTTACAATGTGAAAAATACAGTCTAGACTTTTTAATGCATAATGTAAAAAAAGATGTTTAACTTCACTGTTTCTATTTTTTAATTTTTTTTTATTGTTATTTCACCTTTATTTAACCAGGTAGGCCAGTTGAGAACAAGTTCTCATTTACAACTGCGACCTGGCCAAGATAAAGCAAAGTAGTGCGACAAAAACAACCACACAGTGTAGATGTGCAGATGATGATGTGCAAGTAGAGATACTGGGGTGCAAAGGAGCAAGAGGTTAAGTAATAATATGGGGATGAGGTAGCTGGGTGTGCTATTTACAGATTCACTGTACCTGTACACAGCCATCGATAAGCTGCTCTGACAGCTGATGCTTAAAGTTAGAGAGGGCGATATAAGACTCCAGCTTCAGAGATTTTTGCAATTCGTTCCAGTCATTGGCAGAGAACTGGAAGGAAAAGTGGCCAAAGGAAGTGTTGGCTTTGGGGATTGACCAGTGCAATATACCTGCTGGAGCGCGTGCTACAGGTGGGTGTTTCTATGGTGACCAGTGAGCTGAGATAAGGCGGGGCTTTAACTAGCAAAGACTATTAACATAGACAAAGGGACATTTAATGTCGCAAATACTGGATTTGTTGCAATCATCAGTTTCATACACAAATGTGATAAAAAGCATTATCTTCTGATAATGTTCTTCCTTATTAATCCTAGGGTTTCGGATAAATTATGCTATCTGTGTTTCTCTAAACCTACTCCATTAGAACAAGAGGACAGGAAGGGGATTTAAATAGCCTAGAGCTGTTATATTGTCCACAAGTAGGCTCACGGGGGGGGGGGGGGGGGGGATCCCGGACAAATTGACAAAATGTTCTATAGATGCATTAAAGCTGATCTCTTCCAGGAGAATGAATTTACAGGCATAGCCTTTGTATCCTAATTGATTGAGTGGCCGACCCTAATCTAAATGTAATTTTTCACCACTAGACTTCTTTTCATGGATTGAAAGAGTATGGTTTATCATCATTAGGAGTGGATAGATTACAACCACTTAATTCCTTTTTAATTAATGATTTATTGTTGAATTCATGTCAAATAATAAAGTAGCATTTAATTGGGAGCAGTCATTTAAGATATTTAGTTGATATAAGATTTATGTCTCTTAAACCTGTTCATTTATTAGTGGGATAGGCTACATTTTCAGCATTAAATTAATGTTAAGGTTGCTCATAAGTTCAGGGCTTCTTATGGCATGTACTGTATAGGCCCAGTTTTGTCTCGAAGTTGTGCCATATGAAAAACATACAGTGCCTTCAGAAAGTATTCACACCCATTTTCCCACATTTTGCTGTGTTACAAAGTGGGATTCAACTGTTTTAAAATCACTAATGGCCTCATGATGAAATCCCTGAGTTAGGAAGGACACGTGTCTTTGTAGTGATTGATACATAGAATACTTTCTTAAGGCACTGTAGGCCTAGCCTATCATTTTGTTTTAATTTCTTAATTTGGCAATTAGAAATGGAAGATCACGTTTTTGTATCATGAAGAGATTATTTTAGTTGTGTTACATGTTCAATAAGTCACTGACTTTAGAAATTACACTTACACCAGCCATTGTTTTAATGTTTGTAACTAACTTAAATCGTGTAATTGTTTAGCAAATAAAATGGGTCACCACTTAGCCTATTTTTTGGAAGGAAAATCAATTATTTAAATAACATTTTGGATAACTATAGAAATACAGTACAATTTGAGTATTGTTAAGCCCTGACCGTAGAGATCCTTTTATTCTCTATGTTTGTTTGGTCAGGGTGTGACTCGGGTGGGAAACTCTATGTTCTTTGTTTCTATGTTTTGGCCTGGTATGGTTCTCAATCAGGGACAGTTGTCTATTGTTGTCTCTGATTGGGAATCATACTTAGGCAGCCTTTTTTTCCTTTTTGTATTTGTGGGTAGTTGTCTTTGTTAGTGGCATTATAGCCTAAGTAAGCTTCATGGTCGTTTCTTTGTTTTGTTGGCAACATTTATCAATAAAAGAAATGTACGCTCACCATGCTGCACCTTGGTCCGGTCATTTCCACAACGACAGCGATCGTGACAAGTGATAACCTTAATACCATAACATTTATATTAGACTGTTATAAAATCTAAATCTTAATTACTTTGTTTTGTCACTCATGCATACACAAAACGTAATTCAACTGAGAAGGGCATTGTTTTTACTCTTCAAAGTTACCTTGTTTGGTCCCTCTTCACTGTTAATGAGGATTTTTCATTTCCTAAGTCAAACATTATTCCAAACATGCATCGTAATCAAAATCGGTCACACTTACAGAAGCACGGGTTAATAAGGTAGTAAATCAAAATGGAACGACTGTTCTGGCCTAGCAGCTTGTGAACAGTAGAGCTACATAACGAAGAACAAGATGGGTGATCAAAATGTCATATATGCGATAAGCCTATATTATGTAGTGTAGTCTAACCCAATCATTTTCAAACCTATTTTCTTCTAGAATTCTGTATTCGATTGAGAAAATGGATCCATTCGCCTGATACGATAGCCAATTCAATCCGATTTCTAGCTAGGCTACTGTGGATGCATTCAATTCCTTTTTTATTTCCGAAATGAACAGTAAACTTTATCCCACAATAAATGTAAAGCATGCAAAAATGCATTTCACAGTCAAAAGCAATTTTTGACCAGACAGCTTCTATCTATCTTGGTCCAGCCAATACGACTAGCCTGTTCAACCTCTCTTTCGTATCATCTGAGATCCCAGATGATTGGAAAGCTGCCGCGGTCATCCCCCTCTTCTAGACCCAAACTGTTACAGACCTAGATCTATCCTACCCTGCCTTTCTAAAGTCTTCAAAAGCCAAGTTAACAAACAGATCACCGACCATTTTGAATCCCACTGTACCTTCTCAGCCACACTCAGGTCCTAAACGATATCATAACCACCATCGATAAAAGACAGTACTGTGCAGCTGTCTTCACCGACCTGGCCAAGGCTTTCGACTCTGTCAATTACCGCATTCTTATCAGCAGACTCAATAGCCTTGGTTTCTCAAATGACTGCCTCGTCTGGTTAGAGTTCAGTGTGTCAAATCGGATGGCCTGTTGTCCGGACATCTGGCAGTCTTTATGGGGTTGCCACAGGGTTCAATTCTTGAGCCAACTCTTTTCTCCGTATATATCAATGATGTCGCTCTTGCTGCTGGTGATTCTCTGATCCACCTCTATATCAATGATGTCGCACTTGTTGCTGGTGATTCTCTTGACACCATTGTGTATACATCTGGCCCATCTTTGGACATGTGATAAAAAAACCTCCAAACGAGCTTCAATGCCAAACACTCCTTCCGAGGCCTCCAACTGTTTTCAAATGCAAGTCAAACTAAGTGCATGCTGATTGCTGCCCACACCCTCCGGCTAGCATCACTACTCTGGACAGTTCTGAATATGTGGACAACTACAAATACCTAGGTGTCTGGTTAGACTGTAAACTCTCCTTCCAGACTCACATTAAGCATCTCCAATCCAAAATTACATCTAGAATCGGCTTCCTATTTCGCAACAAGGCATCCTTCACTCATGCTGCCAAACATACCCTCATAAAACTGACTATCCTACCGATACTTGACTTTGGCGATGTCATTTTCAAAATAGCCTCCAAACTCTACTCAGCAAACTGGATGTAGCCTATCACAGTGCCATTAATTTTGTCACCAAAGCCCTATATACTATCCACCTCCGCAACCTGTATACTCTCGTTGGCTGGCCCTCACTACATATTCGTTGCCAAACCCACGCTCCAGGTCATCTATAAGTCTATGCTAGGTAAAGCCCCGCCTTACCTCAGCTAACTGGTCACCGTAGCAACACCCACCCGTAGCACACACTCCAGCAGGTATATTGCACTGGTCACCCCCAAAGCCATCACTTCCTTTGGCCGCCTTTCCTTCCAGTTCTCTACTGCCAATGACTGGAACTAATTGAAAAAAATCACTGAAGCTGGAGGCTTATATCTCCCTCTCTAACTTTAAGCATCAGCTGTCAGAGCAGCTCACTGTACCTGTACACAGCCAATCTGTATATAGCACACCACAACTACCTCATCCCCATATTGTTACTTATCCTCTTACTCCTTTGCACCCCAGTATCTCTACTTGCACATCATCATCTGCACATCTATCACTCCAGTGTTAATGCTAAATTGTAATTATTTCACCTCCATGGCTTATCTATTGTCTTATACCTCCCTACTCTTCTACATTTGCACACACTGTACATAGATTTTTATATTGTGTTATTGACTGTACGTTTGTTTATGTGTAACTCTGTGTTGTTGATTTTGTCACACTGCTTTGCTTTATCTTGGCCAGGTCGCAGTTGTAAATAAAAACTTGTTCTCAGCTGGCCTACCTGGTTAAATAAAGGTGAAATAAATAAATAAAACATTTTTCATGCATTTCATTGAACCCTCCCAATATTTGAAAGCTCCCAATATTGCTTTGGTTCGTCAAATTTGGAGAGACCCACTTGGTGACTTACCGCTGAGGCAGGTTCCTGGAGCGAACCACACAAACTCTATAATATAGGCAAAAACTTTACTTTTATCTTCAAGTGGCTGTTCGTTTGTGCTGTTCTTCCAAGAAGCCCATCCGCAGCTGAAGATTTTCAGTCTCTGGGCCCTTTTCGCCACTCCTGGCAAGCTCGCCATTTGTGTAGTGGAAATATTCAGTCAGTAATATTTCTCAAATACCGGAGCCTGTGAGTTCAATTTGACTTTATTACAAAGTAATAGAAGCTGAGCTTGTTCATGAAGTAACTGCCTTCCCAGCCTTGGCACACACTTTTTTATACAGGTTTCATCCTTACATCACACACATAATAACTCCAGTTTATGTTAAGGATTCATCCCGTCTGGCATTTAGCCACCGTTATCTTTTTGCCTTGCACAATTTTTTGTTTGGTTTCACGTTAGGGCTTGGAAACATTAGATTCATAGCAATGGTTCAACAATAAACAGACTCCCAAGACAGGTGCATGTCTAATGGGGCCTAATGACCTAGATACACATATAGAGTGCACTTATTCTGCTGACCACTCTGAGATGGGCACACATGTTCTGGAAAATTCCCAATAGGTGTAACCATAGCAACAGTGCATATTATGCCATAGCACTGGTTCAAAAATAAACAGACATGTCCACTGCCCAGACAGGTGCATGTCTAATGACCTAGACACACGTATAGAGTGCATTCATCCTGCTGACTACTACAAAATGTATAATGGGCACATATGTACTGGAATATTTCCAATATCGCTTCTAAGGAGGGTATTCCTGTCTGTAGGTTTCCTATAGAGATCTGTAGAGAGGGAGGTTTTGTCCTTAATAACCATAACATCAAGAAAACTGATTTGTGGTCATAGTTAATGGTGAAATGAGGGTGTATAGTTTAGATAAGCATGGAATTCCAAAAGTTGTTCCTAGGTCCCTGTACAGATCAGGAAAATGTAATCCAAATATCTCAGAATTAGGAGAAAATTGGTGAGAAAAGGGTTAAGGTCTGGATTCAGAACCACCTGTTTTTCAAACATTCCAAGAGATACAGTACCAGTCAAAAGTTTGGACACACCTACTCATTCAGGGGTTTTTCTTAATTTTGACTATTTTCTACATTGTCAAATAATAGTGAAGACATCAAAACTATTAAATAACTTATATGGAATCATGTAGTAACCAAAAAAGTGTTAAACAAATCAAAATATATTTTGTTTTAGATTCTTCAAAGTAGCTACCCTTTGCCTTGATGACAGCTTTGCACATTCTGTCAACTAGCTTCACCTGGAATGCTTTCCCTACAGTCTTAAAGGGGTTCCCACATATGCTGACCCTTTTGACCTCCTCCTTTTCCGCAGCAACCAGTGATCTGGGCCACGGCACCAATGTAACAGTATAGCTTTCATCCGTCCCCTTGCCAGGCTCGAACCAGGGACCCTCTGCACACAGGCAAAATGGTCACCAACAAAGCATCCTTACCCATCGCGCCACAAAAGCCATGGCCCTTGCAGAGCAAGGGGAACAACTACTTCAGGTCTCAGAGCGAGTGACGTCACCCGATTGAAACACTATTAGTGCACACCACCGCTAACTAGCTAGCCATTTCACATCGGTTACATATGTAAACTTCTGACCCACTGGGAATGTGATGAAAGAAATAAAAGCTGAAAAAAACAATTCTCTCTGCTATTATTCTGACTTTACATTCTTGAAATAAAGTGCTGATCCCAACTGACCTACGACAGGGAATTTGTACTAGGATTAAATGTCAGGAATTGAGAAACTGAGTTTAAATGTATTTGGCTAAGGTGTATGTAAACTTCTGACTTCAACTGTAAGTCTGATGGCCTAGAAGCTGCTTTTCAGTCTCTATGTCCCAGCTTTGATGCACCTGTACTGACCTCGCCTTCTGGATGATGGCGGGGTGAACCGGCCGTGTCTCTGGTGGTGGATGTCATAGATTGTTTTGGCCTTCCTGTGACATCAAGTGCTGTAGGTGTCCTGGAAGGCAGGTAGTTTGCCCCTGGTTGTGCATTGGGCAGACTACACCACCTTCTGGAGAGCCCTGCGGTTGTGGGTGGTGCAGTTGCCGTACCAGCCAGTGATACAGTCCGACAAGATGCTCTCAATTGTGCATCTGTAAAAGTTGAGGTTGAAGAGGTGCTGTTGCGCCGCCTTCACCACACTGTCTGTGTGGGTGGACCATTTTAGATTGTCAGTGATGTGTACGCCAAGGAACTTGAAGCTTTCCACCTTCTTTACTGCAGTCCCATTGATGTGGATAGAGGCGTGCTCCCTCTGCTGTTTCCTGAAGTGCACAATCAGCTCCTTTGTTATGTTGACTTTGATACAGCCAGCTGGGTTCTCAGTTCATTAAGCAGACAGGAATAAAGAACTCTCCGGGAAGAAGAAAGGCGGAGGTGTATGTTTCATGATTAACTACTCATGGTGTGATTGTGATAACATACAGAAACTCAAGTCCTTTTCTTCACCTGACCTAGAATAGCCTCACATCAAATGCCAATGTCACACCCTGACCATAGTTTACTTTGTATATTTCTATGTTTCGGTTGGTCAGGGTGTGAGCTGAGTGGGCATTCTATGTTTCATGTTTAGTTTGTCTAGTTCTATGTTTGGCCTGATATGGTTCTCAATCAGAGGCAGGTGTTCGTCATTGTCTCTGATTGGGAACCATATTTAGGTAGCCTGTTTGGTGTTGGGTTTTGGTGGGTGATTGTCCTTAGTGTCCTTGTTCCTGTCTATGCGTTAGTTTACACAAGTATAGGCTGTTTCGGTTTTCGTTACGTTTATTGTTTTTGTAGTGTTTGTGTTTAGTGTGTTCTTTTCATTAAACATGAATCGCAATCGACACGCTGCATTTTGGTCCGACTCTCCTTCTCACCAAGAAAACCGTGACAGAATCACACACCACAACTGGACCAAGCGGCGTGTCAACAGGCAGCAGCAGCAGGAGAAGGAACAGAGGCAGGAGCAGCAGCAGCAGTGGGAGAGGCTGCATTACTTGGAGAAATGGACTTGGGAGGACAATTTGGACGGTAAAGGACTCTGGGCACAGCCTGGAGAATATCGCCGCCCCAAAGAGGAACTGGAGGCGGCGAAAGCAGAGAGGCGCTGGTATGAGGAGGCAGCACGGCGACGCGGATGGAAGCCTGGGAGTCAGCCCCAAACATTTCTTGGGGGGGGGCTAACACGGAGTATGGCTACGCCAGGTAGGAGACCTGCGCAAACTCCCTGTGCTTACCGGGGGGCTGGAGAGACTGGACAGGCACCGTGTTATGCAGTGGTGCGCACGGTGTCTCCAGTGCGGGTGCATAGCCCGGTGCGGTATATTCCAGCTCCGCGTGTCGGCCAGGCTAGATTGAGCATCGAGCCTAATGCCATGAAGCCGGCTCTACGCATCTGGTCCCCAGTGCGTCTCCTTGGGCCGGCTTACATGGCACCAGCCTTGCGCTCGGTGTCTCCGGTTCGCCTGCATAGCCCAGTGCGGGTTATTCCACCTCGCCGCACTGGCAGGGCGACCGTGAGCGTTCAACCAGGTAAGGTTGGGCAGGCTCGGTGCTCAAGAGCTCCAGTGCGCCTGCACGGTCCGGTCTTTCAAGTACCACCTCCACACCCCAGCCCTCCGGTAGCAGCTCCCCGCACCAGGCTTCCTGTGCGTGTTCTCGGCCCAGTACCACCAGTACCAGCACCACGCATCAGGCCTACAGTGCGCCTCGCCTGTTCAGCGCTGCCGGAGCCTTCCTCCTCTCCAGCGCTGTCGGAGTCTCCCGCCTGTTTAGCGCTGTCAGAGCTTTACGCCTCTACAGCGCTGCCGGAGTCTCCCGCCTGTTCAGAACTGCCAGTCTGCAAGGAGCTGCCAGTCTGCATAGAGCTGCCAGTCTGCAGGATGCCGCCAGAGCTGCCAGTCTGCAAGGAGCCGCCAGAGCTGCCAGTCTGCAAGGAGCCGCCAGAGCTGCCAGTCTGCAAGGAGCCGCCAGAGCTGCCAGTCAGCATGGAGCAGCCAGTCAGCGTGGAGCAGCCAGAGCTGCCAGTCAGCATGGAGCAGCCAGTCAGCATGGAGCAGCCAGTCAGCATGGAGCAGCCAGACTTGCCAGTCAGCATGGAGCAGCCAGAGCTGCCAGTCAGCATGGAGCAGCCAGTCAGCATGGAGCTTCCAGATCTGCCAGTCGACCAGACTCTTCCAGATCTGCCAGTCGACCAGACTCTTCCAGATCTGCCAGTCGACCAGACTCTTCCAGATCTTCCAGTCGACCAGACTCTTCCAGATCTGCCAGTCGACCAGACTCTTCCAGATCTGCCAGTCGACCAGACTCTTCCAGATCTGCCAGTCTGCCAGACTCTTCCAGATCTGCCAGTCGACCAGACTCTTCCAGATCTGCCAGTCGACCAAACTCTTCCAGATCTGCCAGTCGACCAGACTCTTCCAGATCTGCCAGTCTGCCAGACTCTTCCAGATCTGCCAGTCTGCCAGACTCTTCCAGATCTGCCAGTCAGCCAGACTCTTCCAGATCTGCCAGTCTACCAGACTCTTCCAGATCTGCCAGTCAGCCAGACTCTTCCAGATCTGCCAGTCAGCCAGACTCTTCCAGATCTGCCAGTCAACCAGACTCTTCCAGATCCGCCAGTCAGCCGGGATCTGCCAGTCGACCAGACTCTTCCAGATCTGCCAGTCAGCCAGGGGTCGCCAGTCAGCCAGGAGCTGCCGCCCTTCTGTCCAGAGCTTCCGCCCCTCTGTCCCGAGCTGCCGTCCCTCTGTCCATTGAGAAGAGTTGCCATGGTGAGGAGGCCACGGAAGAGGATAAGGTGGGGGAAGACTAAGGTGAAGTGGGGGCCACGTCCAGCACCAGAGCCGCCACCGCGGACAGATGCCCACCCAGACCCTCCCCTATAGGTTCAGGTTTTGCGGCCGGAGTCCGCACCTTGGGGGGGGGGGGGGGGGGGGGGGGGGGGGGGGTACTGTCACACCCTGACCATAGTTTACTTTGTATATTTCTATGTTTTGGTTGGTCAGGGTGTGAGCTGAGTGGGCATTCTATGTTTCATGTCTAGTTTGTCTAGTTCTATGTTTGGCCTGATATGGTTCTCAATCAGAGGCAGGTGTTCGTCATTGTCTCTGATTGGGAACCATATTTAGGTAGCCTGTTTGGTGTTGGGTTTTGGTGGGTGATTGTCCTTAGTGTCCTTGTTCCTGTCTATGCGTTAGTTTACACAAGTATAGGCTGTTTCGGTTTTCGTTACGTTTATTGTTTTTGTAGTGTTTGTGTTTAGTGTGTTCTTTTCATTAAACATGAATCGCAATCGACACGCTGCATTTTGGTCCGACTCTCCTTCTCATACAGAAAACCGTTACAGCCGACCGACCGTATTACCTCCCAGGAGAATTATCTTCGGTTATAGTCACAGCCGTGTATATTCCCCCTCAAGCTGATACCACGACGGCCCTCAAGGAACTACACTGTTAACCACATATACTGAGGCTTCATTTATTGTAGCTAGGGATTTTAATCATTAAATTTAGAGGAAAACGCTACCGAAGTTCTATCAACACTTTGACTGTAGGACTAGCTTAGAGAAAACACTAGATCACAGCTACATTTTCCATTTTGCTCCTCCCTTCCTACACTCAGAAACTCAAACAGAAAGTACCCATGTTAAGGTCTATTCAACTCTGTTCTGACCAATCGGAATTCATGCTTCAAGCTTGTTTTGATCACGCAGACTGGGATATCTTCCTGGCAGACTCTGAGAATAACATTGATGCTTACATAGACACGGTGACTGAGTTCATCAGGTAGTGTACAGGGGATGTACATGGTGACTATTTCTGCCCAAACCAGAAACCGTAGATAGATGACTGCATTGGCGCAAAACTGAAAGCGTGAACCACTGCATTTACCCAAGGCAAGTTGACTGGGAATATGGTCTAATACAAACAGTGTAGTTATACCCCTCGAAAGGCAATCAAACAGGCAAAACGTCAGTACAGAGACAAAGTGGACAGCTCAGGCACAAGAGAAATGCGGCAGGGTCTAAAGACAATCATGGATTACAAAAGGAAAACCAGCCACGCCGTGGACACTGAACTGAACTAAACGACTATCACTCCGTAGTACTCACTTCTGTCATCATGAAGTGCTTTGAGAGGCTTGTTAAGGATCGTAATCACCTCCACCTTACATCCTAGACCCACTTCAATTTTCTTACCGCCCCAATAGATCCACAGACAATGCAAATGCAATTGCACTGCACACTTCCCTATCTCATCTGGACAAGAGGAATACCGACGTCAGAATGCTGTTCATTGACTATAGCTCAGCATTCAACACTATATAACCTTTCAAACTCATCATTAAGCTCGGGTCCCTGGGTCTGAACTTGTGCAACTGGGTCCTGGACTTCCTGACGGGCCGCACCCCAGGTGGTGAAGGTAGGAAACAACACCTCCACTTCGCTGATCCTCAACACAGGGGCCCCACAAGGGTGCGTGATCAGCCCCCTCCTGTACTCCCTGTTCAACCATGACTGCATGGCCACGCTTGCCTCTAACTCAATCATCAAGTTTGCAGACGACACAACAGTAGTATGCCTGATTACCAACAATGACGAGACATACTACAGTGAGGAAGTGAGGGCCCTGGCAGAGTGGGGCCCGGAAAATAACCTCTCTCTCAACATCAACAAAACGAAGGAGCTGATCGGAGTCAGCACCCTTCTATCCACATCGACGGGACCACAGTTGAGAAGGTGGAAAGCTTCAAGTTCCTTGGTGTACACATCACTGACAATCTGAAATGGTCCACCCACACAGACAATGTGGTGAAGAAGGCGCAGCAGTGCCTCCAACCTCAGGAGGCTGAAGAAATTTGGATTGGCCCCTAAGACCCTCAACCTACCACCCGGTTACTCAACCCAGCACCTCAGAGGCTACTGCCCTATACATAGACATGGAAGCACTGGCTACTTTAATAATGGAGCACGAGTCACTTGAATAATGTTTACATACTGCTTTACTGATCTCATGTGTATATAATGTATTATTTTCTACTGTATTTAGTCAATGCCACTCTGACATTGCTCATCTTAATATTTATACATTTCTTAATTCCATTATTTTACTTTTAGATGTGTGTATTGTTGTGACTTGTTAGATACTACTGAACTGTTGGAGCTAGGACCACAAGCATTTCGCTACACTCGCAATAACATCTGCTAAATATGTGTATGTTACCAATAAAATGTGTTTACTGTACATCTGATAACATTGATGTTAAATCTCTTCATAGAAAGTACTTCCTGTTCATTTTTTTAGTGATAAAGTGGTTATTGGATGCATCTATCGGCCACCCTATTCTGACATTGGTAGTTTCATTAATATCTTTGCATCAACCTTGGATTTGATGAAGATAAAATGTGTTTTCTATTGGGTGATTACAAATTGTATTTAAAAGTGAGAACCACTCACTGACATCTGACTTTGTGAATACTTTATACTTCTGCTATCTGTATTTTTTGAATAATGTGGCTAATACAGGTATACTTTTAACTGACAATTCTGACCATTTTCCACTTCTCTTTGGCAGCTGGAATGATTAGTAGCATTAAGGATAGAATAGTTAATACAAGTAATTGTGAGCGCTTTAAGATGTTGTTTGTTGATATTTCAAGGAACATTTTTTATAATTAGACCGATGTGGAGTCTGCTTACCAGACATTTCTCACATCTTTCAATTCTTTATTTCACCACTGCTTTCCCATAGTTAAATCACGTAAGAGATCAGCATATGGGTTCCATATGTTAAACCGTTAAACAAAGTTAAACAAAGTTAGACAAAACAAGCAAATCCCTCTCCCCTGATTTCTGCAAATTACAAAAAGTATAAGATTAAATTTACTCACCTACTGTATGTTACAAACAAATTCCAGGAATCCTTAAATAATATAAAGTCAATTTGTAAAATCATCAATCAACTTTTGAATAAGAAAAAGGTATCTACAACAATCCCATGTCAATTTATTGTTGAAAATAAGATACGAAATCAATAGTGATCCTAATGTTATTTAATGAGAATTTAATATTGTTTTGGGGTAATGTAGGTTTCCCTCTGTCAAAGAAAATACAGAACTGATGGAAATCCCTTGGATTACATTAAGGGACATTTCCCTTCTCTCCTTCAGTTTGATCCCCCTGATGTAATGGAGGGGATGGAGGTCATTGGTGACTTAAAGATATCAAAAGCAGGTTATGATGAGATTGGTGCCTCTTTGGTGAAATCAGTGTCTTCCTCGCTTACTGAGCCTCTAACCTAAATTGTCACCAAATCAATGCAAACTGGTATTGTTCCTAAGATTATATTATTGCCAAAGTTATCCCCCCTTTCTATAAATCTGGGGATTTCAGATCTTTCACAAATGACTTCCCAATATCTGTACTATGTTTGTTTTTTATCCTAGAAAAAAAGGTGTATAAGAGAATGTTAGAACTTTTAAATCAACACTATTCTATATGAGTACCAATATGGTTTTCGTAAAAACTACTCCATAGATATGGCTCTTTTGCAACTTGTGGATGAAATCCTCACAGCACTGAACAATGAATAAGCTCTTGGCATCTTTTTAGATTCATCTAAAGCAGGGGTGTCAAAGTCAAATGGACGGAGGGCCAAATAAAAAAATCAGCTACAAGACGAGGGCCGGACTGTTCGAATGTTCATTGAAAAATTTTTAAATGACGCATATAGTCTAGTGAACCTAATTGAACCTACTGAAAACCTAACAAATATATTACAATATGATCAGATAAATAAAGCAATATTTTCTTATGGCTCTGTCAGTAATCTTTAATTTTCAACAGACACAAAAGACAAATTTCCTTTATATAAATATCCCCATAACATGAACATTAAATGAAAGAAACCGGTATTCAAGGCACCATCAGTAGACTATATTTTCTATTTTAGCAAAAGTGGGCTAAATTTACTTCAAAGAAAAAACAATAATAGCAATTTTCTATCATCCACTCAACTGAAATATTTTTAAAATATAATTGGATTGAAATACAAAAAAATAAAGTGCAAAAATCTATTAATCAAAAACAACACTTTGTTTAAGGAGAAGTAACATGCAGTGAAAACAAATATTAAATTTTAACTTTTAAACTTGAACTGAGTAAAAACTCTAAATATGTGATTGCACAGTAATGTTCACTTGTTTGAGGTTGAGGGTGATACTTGGTGGTGTCCCATCTTTTCCACAAGTTCATCAATGTTCGGGGTAAGGCTCTGAGCTGAAGAAATCCTCAGAATTGAGTGGAGGTGTTCAGCAGTAAGTCGACTTCTGTGTGATGTTTTGTTCAGGTTCATCAAAGAAAACAGTTGTTCACACAGGTATGTGCTGCCAAACATAGACAACGTTTGAGCAGCCTGGATGCGCAGCTGGGGCATTGTGCCGGGGAGGAAACGGGCGAACTCCGCAGCACCCACTGCCGCATATTTTGCCCTCAGTGCATCATTGCATTGGAGGTCAATCAACTCCATTTGGAGGTTTGGTGGTGAGCTTTCCACGTCAACAGCAAATGGGTTACCGAGCAGTTCCAACCTGCTTTTTTGTGCTTCAAAGTCAGCAAATCGGCGTCGAAAGTCAGCGGCAAGCATACCTATTTTATCAGCCAACTGTGTGCTCGGGAACGCACTGGTAGAGAGCTTCTCTTTCATGGTCTGGCAGCTGGGAAAGTGGCTCAAATTTTCTTTCCGCATCTGCGTCTCCCACAGAGTCAGTTTGGTTTTAAATGCCTTCACTGTACTGTACATATCAGAGATGACACGATCCCGACCCTGCAGCTGCAAGTTTATTGCATTCAGATGACTCGTAATGTCACACAGAAAAGCCATTTCACACAGAAACATTTCGTCTCGGAGTTGTGTTGTGTCTTTCCCTTTGCTGTCCAAGAACAGACAAATCTCCTCACGAAGCTCGAAACATCTTTGAAGCACCTTTCCCTGGCTTAGCCATCGCACCTCTGTGTGATAAGGCAAATCACCATGCTCCGTTTCTAACTCCGTCAGAAATGCCTTGAACTGGCGGTGATTCAAACCTTTGGCTCTGATAAAGTTAACTGTGCGCGTGATGATGCTCATTACATGCTCCATTTTCAAGGCTTTACCGCACAACGCTTCCTGGTGTATGATACAATGATAAGCTGTCAGCTCACCTGTCGCGTTTTCCTCTTGCATCTTTTCCCGTATCTTCGCCACCAGTCCGCTCCTGTGTCCACACATCGCAGGTGCTCCGTCGGTTGTCAAACCCACGAGTTTTTCCCAAGGCAGCTCCATCTCATTTACACATCTTGACACCTCTTCATACAAATCATGCCCCGTAGTTGTGCCATGCATAGGACGTAAAGCCAAAAACTCCTCTGTCACGCTTAGGTTGGAGTCCACTCCGCGGATGAAAATTGACAACTGGGCAATGTCAGAAATGTCGGTGCTCTCATCCACAGCCAAGGAATATGCAATAAAATCTTTTCCCTTTTTCACAAGCTGCTCTTTTAGATTGATGGACAACTGGTCTACTCTCTCGGCAATGGTGTTTCTGCTCAGACTCACATTTAAAAAGAGTTGCCTTTTTTCTGGGCAAACTTCGTCACAAACTTTAATCATGCAGTTTTTGATGAAATCCCCCTCCGTAAATGGCCGGGCTGATTTAGCGATCTCTTCTGCCAAAATAAAACTGGCCTTGACAGTTGCGTCCGCGTGTGTGTCCGCGTGTTTCGTTTCATAATGTCGTCTCAGATTATACTCTTTCAGTACCGCCACACTTTCTCCACACAGAAGACACACAGATCATCCCAGGGGCCGTAAAAAACCTTCTTGCGGGCCGGATGTGGCCCGCGGGCCTTGACTCTGACATATGTGATCTAAAGCATTTGACATGGTGGAGCATGAAATATTACTTTCTAAATGTCATTATTATAGTTTTCATGATTATACATATAATTGGCTATATAGTTATGTTTATGATAGAGAACAATTAGTTTACGCAAACGGCTGGCTCACTAATTAAAGAAGCCAACTCAGGAATGGCCAAATTATCTGAATGGTTCCAATTATCTTTACATCAATGTTTTTTTTAAATTCAACTTTATTGTATTCACTAGTAAGAATAATACATATTGTAAGAAAAGAGCCAAATGTCAATTGGTGGGAATTAAATGGAACAAGTCACATCCACTAGATTCCTCAGAGTTCTACTTGATGAAAAGTTATCCTGGAAAGATCATATTCAATTTGTCTGCATTAAAGTAACAAAATCTGTTGGTATCATCAGAAAGATTAGTGGTTTGGTTCATTAAGCTTGCTTCCTAACTCTATACTATAGCTTAATTTTACCATATCGCATTTACTGTAATATTGTCTGGGCCAGTACATATGTCTCCTACCTACACAAATGACTCATTATACAAAATACATTTGCAAGATCTCCTCTAATTACCTGGCTTCATCTGCACCTTTGTTTCAGAAACTCAATATCTTGTCTATTTACGACATTAATGTACACCTGTCATAACAAATGGTAATTTACAGATTGTTTTACAAATCATATTATTTGATTATTTTATATATTGTACACATGATAAGTCCACGCAGTCGGTGATATTCTGAAGTACCCAAAAAGGCCACTAGATGTCATCTGATAAAATTAATTAAAAACTTAAGTTACCAAACTTTGAAAGTTTCCAGTAATATACCCTCGTTTTGCAACTCTATTCATGATACATTCATGATTATTCATTATCATAGGAGAATTGACAATGTAGAAGTGTTCAGAAACACTTCTACACATCCTGTAGAAGCCCGAACTGGATATCGACATCCTCTATAACTACTGCCCCATCTCCAACCTCCCCTTCCTGGCCAAAACCCTTAAACATATTGTTGCCTGATATCCTGATTCTCCTTGACCTGAGTGCTGACTTTTATGCTGTTCTCCAGGCTGGAGGGCTTGGATGCTGAGGGCACCACATTCTCCTGGCTACAAGCCTACCTCACCAACCAGACGCACTACATCTCCCTCAATGGCCATAATACATAACACATATGGAATCATGTAGTAACCAAAAAAGTGTTAAACACATCAAAATATATTTTACATTTGAGATTCTTCAAAGTAGCCACACTTTGCACACTCTTGGCATTCTCTCAACCTTGCTTCACATGGAATGCTTTTCCAACAGTCTTAAAAGGAGTTACCCACATATGCTCAGCACTTGTTGGATGTTTTTCCTTCACTCTGCAGTCCGACTCATCCCAAACCATCGCAATTGGGTTGAGATTGGGTGATTGTGGAGGCCAGGTCATTTGATGCAGCACTCCATCACTCTCCTTCTTGGTCAAATAGCCCTTACACAACCTGGAGGTGTGTTGAGTCATTGTTCTGTTGAAAAACAAATGATAGTCCCACCTAGCGCAAACCAGTTGCGATGGTGTATCACTGCAGAATACTGCGATAGCCATGTTAAGGGTGGCCTTGAATTCTAGTTGGCATGCTGACTGCAGGAATGTCCACAAGATGTGTTGCCAGATAATTTAATGATCATTTCTCTACCATAAGCCACCTCCAATGTCATTTTAGAGAATTTGGCAGTATGTCCAACCTGCCTCACAACCGCAGACCACGTGTAACCACGTGAGCCCAGGACCACGACATCCGGCTTCTTCACCGACGGGATCATCTGAGACCAGTCACCTTGACAGCTGATGAAACTGAGGAGCATTTCTATCTGTAATAAAGCGCTTTTGTGGGGGAAAACTCATTTGTATTGGTTGTGCCTGGCTCCCCAGTGGGTGGGCCTGGCTCCCAAGGTGTTGTGCCTATGACCTACCTGGCACACCCATGGCTGCTCCCCTGCCCAGTCATGTGAAATCCATAGACTAGGGCCTAATTAACTTATTTAAATTGATTGATTTCTTTATATGAACTGTAACTCAGTAAAATAATTGAAATTGTTGCATGTTATGTTTAAAAGTTTTGTTCAGTACACACATACTCCGGACTCTGACATTGCTCGTCTTAATATTTATTAATTCCATTCTTTTACTTCTAGATTTGTGTGTATTTTGTGAATTGTTAGATATTACTGCAGTGTTGGAGCTAGGAACACAAGCATTTCACTACACCCGCAATAACATCAGCTAAATATGTGTGACCAATAAAATCGAATTAGATTTTGGGTGTAATAAGTAACAGATTTGAATAGTTTAGGGGGGAAAAGTGTTATTTTATGTTTTAGTAGCATAAGATTAATCAATCAATGCAAAAACAAATCAGCAATAGAGCATCCTAGGAAATATAATGATGTGCATGGTTTTGTTTTTTACAGCCCTGAGTGTCAATTTAACTCTTTATATCGTTAACTATACTGTTAATTTAACGTCCGAATCAACTCGAAATGTTACAATGAAAAATCAACACTAGTTAACACTGGCCAATTTGCTGTGTGCTATGAAAGGGACACATATTCAAGCTTCTATACATTTCAAGAACCTTCGAGAATTCTGAAGAAATGTAGAAGCCATGTCGAAAAAAAACCAAACTTAACTCAAAAGGTTCTTTATTGGGCAAAAGTTCTCCACGGAACCTTAAAGGAAAGGTTCACCCCATTTTGAACGATATACTGTTTTTGTGCATCTCTAAGTAATGTTCTATCTTATAGGCAAGGACATTCAACAAGCACAGCACTTACACAAATTACTGTTGATTGGATGAGAGAAAATTATGATAAAAATATTGTGGCGGCGTTTAGTTAGACTTCAGTGCGGCTTTTGACATTATCGATCATAGTCTGTGGCTAGAACAACTTGCATTATGGCTTTACAACCACTGCTATATTGTGGATAAAGAGTTACCTGTCTAACAGAACACAGAGCCAGGTATAATCAGGAAGTCCCCAGGGCAGCTGTTTAGGCCCCTTTCTTTATTCAATCTTTACTAACGACATGCCACTGACCGTGTCTATGTATGCGGATGACTCAACACGTCAGCTACTACAGCGACTGAAATGACTGCAACACTTAGCAAGGAGCTGCAGTTAGTTTCAGAATGGGTGGCAAGGAATAAAATAATCCTAAATATTTCAAAAACTAAAAACATTGTATTTGGGACAAATCGTTCACTAAATGCTAAACCCCAACTAAATCAGGTAAGAAATAATGTGGAAATTGAGCAAGATGAGATGACTAAATTGCTTGGAGTAACCCTGGATTGTAAAATGTCAAAACACGTTGATACAACAGAAGCTAAGATGGGGAGAAGTCTGTCCATAATAAAGTGTTGCTCTGCCTTCTTGACAACACTGTCAAGATATTGAATGCACCGAGCCATCTGTTTAAACTGCTAGTACACAGTTCAAATGCCCATGCATACCCCACAAGACAAGACATGCCACCAGAGGTCTCTACACAATCCAGAACAGACTATGTTTGGCGCACAGTACTACATAGAGACATGATGACATGGAACCCTATTCTATATCAGAAAACTGATGCAAGCAGTAGAATCGGATTAAAAAAAACAGATAAAAGTACACCTTATGGAACGGAGACTGTGAAGAGACATACAGTTGAAGTCGGAAGTTTACATACACCTTTGCCAAATACATTTAAACTCAGTTTTTCCACAACTCCTGACTTTGAATCCTAGTAAAAATTCCCTGTTTTAGGTCAGTTAGGATCACCACTTCATTTCAAGAATGCGAAATGTCAGAATAATAGCAGAGAGAATTACATATTTCAGCTTTTATGTCTTTCATCACATTCCCAGTGGGTTAGAAGTTTACATACACTCCATTAGAATTTGGTAGCATTGCCTTTAAGGTTATGTCAATTGTTATGTCAATTTGAGACTCGTTTTACTGTGGATATAGATCATTTTTCACCTGTTTCCTCCAGCATCTTCACAAGGTCCTTTGCTGTTGTTCTGGGATTGATTTGCACTTTTCGCATCAATGTATGTTCATTTCTAGGAGACAGAACGCGTCTCCTTTCTGAGCAGTATGACGGCTGCATGGTCCCATGGTGTTTATACTTGCGTACTATTGTTTGTACAGATGAATGTGGTACCTTCAGGCATTTGGAAATTGCTCCTAAGGATGAACCAGTGGAGGTCTAGTGGAGGTCTTGTGGAGTGGAGGTCTTGTGGAGGTCTACAATTTTTCTGGGATCTTGGCTGATTTCTTTTGATTTTCCCATGATGTCAAGCAACGAGGCACTGAGTTTGAAGGTAGGCCTTGAAATACATCCACAGGTACACCTCCAATTGACTCAAATGATGTCAATTAGCCTATCAGAAGCTTCTAAAGCCATGAGATAATTTTGGGGGATTTTGTCATCTGTTTAAAGGCACAGTCAATTTAGTGTATGTGAACTTCTGACCCACTGGATTTGTGATACAGTGAATAAGTGAAATAATCTGTCTGTAAACAATTGTTGGAAAAATTACTTGTGTCTTACACAAAGTAGATGTCCTAACCGACTTGCCAAAACTATAGTTTGTTAACAAGAAATTTGTAGAGTGGTTGAAAAACGAGTTAATGACTTCAACCTAAGTGTATGTAAACTTCCGACTTTAACTGTGTGTGTAAATATATATTTATATATATATATATATATATATATATATATATATATATACACACAGCGCACAACTTTTTCCAGATTATGTTACGTTACCTTATTCTAAAATGTATTCAATATTTTTGGTCCGTCATCAATCTACACACAATACCCCATAATGACAAAGTGAAAACAGGTTTTTAGAAATGTTTGCAAATTTATTACGAATAAAACACAGAAAAAACATATTTACATAAGTATTCAGACCCTTTACTCGGTACTTTGTTGAAGCACCTTTGGCAGTGACTACAGCCTCAACTCTTCTTGAGGATTGCGATACAAGCTTGGCACATCTGTATTTGGGGAGTTTCTCCTTTTTTCTCCGCAGATCCCCTCAATCTCTGTTAGGTTGGATGGGAAGTGTCGCTGCACAGCTATTTTCAGGTCTCTCCAAAAATGTTCAATCGGGTTCAAGTCCGGGCTCTGGCTGGGCCACTTAAGGTCATTGAGACTTGTCCCGAAGCCACTCCTGCGTTGTCTTGGCTGTGTGCTTCGGGTCGTTGTCCTGTTGGAAGGTGAACAGAAATACCTTTATTTACTTAAGTATTCCGACCCTTTGCTATGAGACTTGCTATGAGACTCGAAATTGAACTCGGGTGCATCCTGTTTCAATCGATAATCCTTGAGAAGTTTCTATACATTGATTGGAGTCCACCTGTGGTAAATTTAATTGATTGCACATGATTTTGAAAGGCACACACCTGTCTATATAAGTTGACAGTGCATGTCAGAGCAAAAACCAACCTGTGAGGTCGAAGGGATTGTCCGTAGAGAGGACAGGATTCTTTTGAGGTACAGATCTGGGAAGGGTACTAATACATTTCAAATAAAAATATAAATGTTATGTCACATGCGCCAAATACAAATACGCTTACTTCCAAGCCCTTAACCAACAATGCAGTTAAAAAAATATGAATAAGAAATGAAAGTAACAAATAATTAAAGAGCAGCAGTAAAATGACAATAGCGAGGCTATATACAGGGGGAACCGGTATTGTTAATGTGTGGGGGCACCAGTTAGTCCAGGAAAGGGAAGACCCCCATGAAATGGTCAAAAATGTATACAATTTCAAAAACATTACAATACATTCAGATTTCACAACACACGGTGTGCCCTCAGGCCCCTACTCCACCACATATCTAGCTTAGAATCAACACAGGTATCCTCATAGTGGCCTGATGGATAGTAATTTAAGACAGTTTGATTTGGCAATCATAACCCACATAGGCATCAGGTTGAAGTTAGGGCAGCAGGCAATGTATTCCTATGGGGAGAGATGTAAACTGTTTGAAGAAAACAGGGTGTTTTCACTATTAAGGGTTAATTCCACACAGTCAAGGTTAGGCTTGGGCAGATCGGGAGGACCTTAGGAACGTTCCTGTGGTTGAATTGTGTTTCTAGCCTCAATGGTTCTGCCGCTGTCACTCAAAAGCACCTCAAATTTAGACCAGGCTTAATTTTGGGCCTACTTTTTGCACAAGTGGGGCATCTCATTGAACTCTGCATGGCTTATAAACTACGATGATGTTGATTTCAGCCTGTCCATTCGGTGATGGTTCATCACTGTTTAAACTTATTGGAAATGGACAAAAGTCAGTCATCAAGTCAGTGTCCATCAGTTAATAAGATATCATTCTGACACCAAACTGATACATACTGACACCAAACTGATACATACTGACACCAAACCCACTTTGTCCAACTTGTTTAGAAGCCAACTATCACATATTTCAGTGCCGGCCTGAAATTCACAGAGCCTTCTATTAAAACCATTAAAAAAACATAAAACATATAGTTACGTTCTAGCTGCAGGTCCAGTCCTGGCTTTGTGTGTAGGCCTAGCTGGGGAGACCCTGAATCCTGAGTTTCGGCTCGATAGGTCATTCGTAGCCCGAGCTGCGATCTTAATTTGTGCTGGAAATTAACTTTTTCTGGGCATTGCTACGGGATCCCTGAAAGAGCTATCGGCCAGAGACTTTAGGGTCCGTCTCTACGGGCCGAGTTGGTTTCAATGCACCTAGTCTTGTGATTCTGGGACTTTTCTATATGTCGTCATTTTCACGACGTTAAAAATGAATTGAAGTTATTGCAAATGGACTTGGCTGAGAACCTTCTAGAGCCACATAGCTCACCGTGCAGTACCGATCCTAGAACAGGTTTATAAAGTTTCAGAGCTCTAGGTCTGACAGTGATTTGATGGTTCGAACGCAGGTAACTATTGCAGACTCTGTCTGTAAGCCCCTCACTGTGTCACTTCACATTGACTGTGTTTGCGTGTGAGTACAGAAAATCACAGTAAATCACGTAGAGCTCCGAAACCCACGTAATCGTATTCGCCTTAACAAATCCGCAACTGAATCTAACTTTAAATAATATATAAAAAAATTGTTTAACCATCATCAAGCAGACATTGTACGATTTTTCGTAAATTACGATAGATAAATGGCTGGTTCTATTTTTCCTTACACCGTAGGTTGATGTACTTTAATGTGAAGCGGTCAAATTAGCGCTGTATTACCATTTTTTACCTTTAATCCCAGAAAATGGGCATTAACTCAGAGCATTGAGGCCTCGACACCATCTTGTTTCTGGGCTAAAAGTACATTTGGCCAAGCCTGTGCTCACCGAGTTTCGTCTTCGGAGTCTTTTCCTGTTTACGGGAAACGGCCATCTTGCCGATTTTAGGTTTATCATCTTTGTTGATCAGCAAAAGTGAGTAGTACTGCAGACTTTACAGAGGCATACAAACAGCAAATGAAGGTGAGTACATTACTTGATACATACATTGTTGACATGTCAATAGGCTATTTAAGACAACGACAATGGTATATGGTCCTAATTGTCCCTAGAATTTCTAAGCAAACAGCTGGAGGCAGGGCTTTCTCCTATAGAGCTCCATTTTTATGGAATGGTCTGCCTACCCATGTGAGAGACGCAAACTCGGTCTCAACCTTTAAGTCTTTACTGAAGACTCATCTCTTCGGTGGGTGTAGTCTGGCCCAGGAGTGTGAAGGTGAACGGAAAGGCTCTGGAGCAACGAACCGCCCTTGCTGTCTCTGCCTGGCCGGTTCCCCTCTTTCCACTGGGATTCTCTGCCTGTGCTTTGGCAAAGTGGGTGGGGTTATATTCTTCCTGTTTGGGCCTGTCCCGGGGTGTCATCGGATGGGGCCACAGTGTCCCCTGACCCCTCCTGTCTCAGCCTCCAGTATTTATGCTGCAGTAGTTTATGTGTCGGGGGGCTAGGGTCAGTTTGTTATATCTGGAGTACTTCTCCTGTCCTATCCGGTGTCCTGTGTGAATTTAAGTATGCTCTCTCTAATTCTCTCTTTCTTTCTCTCTCTCGGAGGACCTGAGCCCTAGGACCATGCCTCAGGACTACCTGACATGATGACTCCTTGCTGTCCCCAGTCCACCTGGCCGTGCTGCTGCTCCAGTTTCAACTGTTCTGCCTGTGATTATTATTATTTGACCATGCTGGTCATTTCTAAACATTTGAACATCTTGGCCATGTTCTGTTATAATCTCTGCAGTAGTTTATGTGTCGGGGGGCTAGGGTCAGTTTGTTATATCTGGAGTACTTCTCCTGTCTTATCCGGTGTTCTGTGTGAATTTAAGTATTCTCTCTCTAATTCTCTCTTTCTCTCTCTCAGAGGACCATGCCTCAGGACTACCTGGCATGATGACTCCTTGCTGTTCCCAGTCCACCTGGCCGTGCTGCTGCTCCAGTTTCAACTGTTCAACTGTCTCAACTGTTCTGCCTGCGGCTATGGAATCCTGACCTGTTCACCGGACGTGCTACCTGTCCCAGACCTATTATTTGACCATGCTGCTTGCTGTTTGGGGTTTTAGGCTGGGTTTCTGTACAGCACTTTGAGATATCAGCTGATGTACGAAGGGCTTTATAAATAAATTTGATTTGTATATTCGTCTGAACCTTGTTCTCTCTGACAGTGCAGACAGTCACTCAGAGATGTGTAGATTTCAAGCATGCAGCAATATCGTGAGAAAAGTAAATACTTGTCAACATGTTGGAAAACCCCAAAACAAGGGGGGCTAAGATGCAAATATGTAAAGGTTTTTAGGGACGTCTCTGCTTAACCAGTTATATGATGGAGGAACCCACACATAATAGGCTAACACATTTTTTTGTCTAGATCAAAAATATCCTGTTTAATTCTTCAGATGTTGTCCCTCTTTTTTAAATTTTTTTTTACAGGAAATACGAACCAAACCTGTAACATATCACATTATATACGACAACAAAGATCACGTTACATGATCTCTGATTGTTCTGGCAATTCTCACATAGAAATTAATTGGGAGGAAGGATATTTAACATGCTTTTTGCATTTGTATCACACAACACAGTTTTTTTGAAAATCGTGATACATAAAAAAAAAAGGTGGTAGCTTGTACAATTTTATTTAGACCATTTTTGGAAGTAAGCAGGTAAATGATAATTGCAGGCATATTTGGTTAGTATTTTGACATAACGGTAGCAGAGCTGGTGAATGGTATCTTTCTGGGCAGAGAGGAGATCTTGTCCTATTCATCGTATCCTTTTCTCCGATACTTGGTCTGCATTCCTACTCTGAGTGTGGCTATGGGCTCAGGTCCGAGCGACGTGTTGGCGGAACAATTGTGATTGAACTAAATTTGGAGCAGGAAAAACAGGCGCGTCGTACCACTGCGTCTGACGTCACCTTTATGACTCTACGCTAAGCGTGCCCTTAACCTTGTTTGCCACATTTTATTTTACACCATTCTGGATTGAATTTCTGTCCGATTTCGTCATGTCTCTTGCTGCAGAGGCATTCGTCTCCCAGATAGCAGGTAATGTGTGTAGTCTGTGTTCAGCAACATAAAGCTAACGTCATTAGCATTCGTTTTGTCGTTAGTTAGCATCAGATGCTAGCCACTAGCTAGCCGTGCAAAGATTCATTTTTGTCTGCGGCTTCGCTGACAAATGAGGTAACTAGCTTTCCATATCAAACTAACGTAAACTCACTCACTTTTGTACATCGCATTGGTTCGTACAATTTACCTTATTTTAGCGCCCCAAAAACGTAATACTTCCAGATCAGCTGTAATGTCAATACCACTGTAAAACACAATTTCTCCCCTTTCCAACAGAATCAATTACATGACCCCACGCTGCCCTTTTCTGCATGATTCAAGAAGGCAATGAGCCCAGCTCTTTTTAAAAATGGTGGGTGGGGAAGCGAAACTAATGCGTGATAGTGAGAAGGAGAGATGTTGTGTGGGAAAATTGCTTTTTTTCACTCGATCTGTCCAACTTATCACCTTATCGCCTCTAAAATGTAAATAAAACACTATAAAGAGTTTATATAATGTGTCATTACATACCTATTTGAAGGTTTGTGTCGAATTTGAATCGGGTTTTTAGGGTGGTGCTAAAGTGATCTTGGAAGTAAACAGTGGCTTTGAGAATGATGATCACATGCAATGATGACGCAGAAAATGACTAGGTATCCCCCTTTGTTTTGAGAGAAGTGCTACACCTGGTGGAGAGATATTATAAGACAGGAATAGTTGCTTTATGCATGCAGTACGTTACGGCATGACACGTCACGATGTAACGGAGGGTCCGTTTTTTTTCAACTTTTCTCCAATACTATAGAGCCATTACCATGTCGATCAACGCTTGAATAGAAACGTAGTTCACACCCCCGATTTTGAAGTCGACACAGTCGCTGCAGTCCCATGAGTTTTCTTGGTTGCCTCGTTTGAATGTTCTGGTTGCGCACATTTGTACGGAATGGGGTGAGTTTACGTTACACTACACAAAAATATAAACGCAACATGTAAAGTGAGTTGAATGAAATCTCCCAGAAATTTTCCATACCCACAAAAAGCATATTTCTCTCCGATTTTGTGCACAAATTTGTTTACATTTTCATTAGAGAGCATTTCTCCTTTGCTAAGATAATCCATCCACCTGACAGGTGTGGCATATCAAGAAGCTGACTAAACAGCATCATCATTACACAGGTGCAACTTGTGCTGGGGACAATAAAAGGCCACTCAAAAATGTGCAGTTTTGTCACACATGTCTCAAGTTGAGGGAGAGTGCAATTGGTATGCTGACTGCAGGAATATCCACCAGAGCAGTTGACAGACTGCTCATTTCTCTACCATAAGACACCTCTAATGTCGTTTTAGAGAATTTGTCAGTGTGTCCAACCGGCCTCACAACCACAGATCACTCAGTTTGCTGATGTCAATGTTGTGAACAGAGTGCCCCATGATGGAGTTATGGTATGGGCAGGCTTAATGATGGTGTTGGTGTCGAGCCACGCAGTCGGGGGTTGAACCCGGGAATATAGGAGGAGACTATAGATGCACCCTTGGGGGCCCTTTTTAATATTTTATTTTTATGTTTAAACTTTTTATTTAACTAGGCAAGTCAGTTAAAGAACAAATTATTATTTTCATTGAAGGCCTAGGAATAGTGGGTTAACTGCCTTGTTCAGGGGCAGAACGACCTTGTCAGCTCGGGGATTCGATCTTGCAACCTTTCGGATACTAGGCTACGCTGCCACCCTTGTGTTGAGGATCAGCGTGGCAGATGTGTTGTCGCATCTTCATGAACCCATCTTTAATTCTATCTTCCATTTTTAATGCTACACAGGGAGGAGGCGGGGTTGCTCCAGTACAGTAGGTGGCGTTAATGTTAGAAGAAGTAGAAGAGGCGGGGAAACAATGGTAGCTAGCTAACGAGAACACTGGTAGAAAGTGTCTTTCGCCCCCGCCTGTCGGGCACTGCTTTCCCGCAGTTATTTTAACGATGGCGATGGAAGGTATTAGCGAAGAACACTGGGTGCTAGTGTAACAGTATAGACTTTAGTCCGTCCCCTCGCCCCGGGCTCGAACCAGGGACGCTCTGCACACATCAACAGTCACCCTCGAAGCATCGTTACCCATCGCTCCACAAAAGCCGCGGCCCTTGCAGAGCAAGGGGAACCACTACTTCAAGGTCTCGGAGCAAGTGACGTCACCGATTGAAACGCCACTAGCGCGCACCACCGCTAACTAGCTAGCCATTTCACATTGACTACACTAGCTAGGACTCCGATGCATAGCAGGCGGGATATGGAGCTAGTGAAAGATATGATTGCAGGTGTTGGCTCCGATTCCGGTAGGCAGGAGACGGTGGCGTCCCCGGTAGCTATCTAGCTTTGCCCTCATGTCGGGCACTGATTTCCCGCAGTTCCATTAATGACGACAAGGGCAGATGTTCAGCAGGCGGGAGCAAAGGACACTGTGCTAACTGGGAGGCGGGGGCAACATGGGTAGCTAGCTAGCTAGCCAGGCGATTAAATTATATAATGTATCAACATTGCTCGCTCTGTGCGCTGCTCCAAATGTAACAACCGAAGACTTATCAGGGTCTGCATCCCAGCTCGCCATTACGGCTAAATTATATCTTAAAAACTGATGGATGCACAGAAAAAGTGGGATGGAGAGAAGCAGGTGTTTTAAAACGTAACCTTTTATTTAACTAGGCAAGTCAGTCAAGAACAAATTCTTATTTACAATGGCGGCCCACCGGGGAACAGTGGGTTAACTTCCTTGTTCAGGGGCAGAACGACAGATTATATTACCTTGTCAGTTCGGGATTCGATCCAGCAACTGGTTACTGGCCCAAAGCTCTAACCACTAGACTACCTGCTGCGCCCAGCTAATCGCTGGAAGGGGATGCAGCTGGCTGATCACAGCTGCCACACATGAGATGTGCGTGAAAGTGAAGTTGACATTATTGGACTGGTGCATACAAGCAACTAGTTGCTGAATTTGTATTTTTTACTGCATAGATTTATTATTATAAAGTATGTTTAAAATCAAACAGGTGTCAGCTGGTTCTTTAGCTCGGTAGGGCCGATGCTTAAGGTGCATTACCAGCGCTTTGAAAAGTTGATTTAATAATACTTTACTGTGGATATCTTGTCTAAAATTTGTTGCCACGCAGACAATCGGTAATGTAATTTTATTCAATATTCTAAGTTGTAGAGGACCATTTCCAGAATCAAACAGTGTAATGTCCCAGACGTTGGTGGTCTGATCCCCAGGCAATGTTATACTAGGCCTCTGAAATTCAATCATCCTCACAGGAACATTTTATGATGCTGCCTCTCAGATTGGCTCAAGCTCAAAATTCATCATGTCACAACAGTGACTGTTCTGCAACCTGACAAACTCCTCAATGTGACCTTTTGCCAATGCTCTCCTGAATATTTTGTCCCACAGCTGCGGAGCCATGGCCTGAAAATGCCACCTTGTATCAGCCTCTGAGAGGTAAGTCATTCACTCACTTAAGAGACAAAACTGTTCAAATACCTACTTCTGCATTTACAATGTTAAATCATGTGTTGGATAATGCGAAAGTTATTTACTTTATTAATTAAGTTTAGTTTAGTTTTTAGTTGTTTAGGCTTAAGCCCTGAACCCTACAATGTTGTGGACTATTAGTGTACTGCTAAACATACCTAATTAAAGTTATTTGATGTAATGTTGAGGAAAATTATGCTAATGAATCAGAGAGGAATACAGGTTTTTAAGAATTTTAATAACTGTTTGAGCCATATTTATCAGCGTATCTTGTCACTTTATAATGTGCAAATGCATGTCTGTCTGTTGCCTGTTTGTTTTTTCAGAGGATCAGATACTACTATCAGATTGTGCATCATCACTTGCTGTACAGGTAAGATAATGTTTATGCCTTTGCCATAGCCAAATAGGATGTGAAACTAAGACAGTTGGCTCGTTGGCATTAGCCGTTACACAAATGTTGTGGTATAGGCTAGGCCTCCTTAAAAGACCATACAGTACAAGGGGCCCGTAAAGCTAGTCCTCCGATCAAACATGGCCAAATGTGTTGATAGGGTTTGTCATATTTTATAAAACTTTTCATAAGACACCTGTTTTCATTAAAATCCAACAACTTCATGGATGTCATTGTTATATGGAAGAAAAAAATTTGAGGGTGGAAACCCCTGTGCAGATGATGGCTGCTTGTCGTTGTTGGCTCTATTGTAGCTATCTGGTATACAACTGTGCATGCCTGTGTCATGGACAGGATCTGAACTTGGGTCTCCAGGGGAGAAACAAACATGTTAGACCAACAGGAAATTCCCACATCACAAGACCATGAGCTGGACTCATGTCTGCTACATTCACCCGCCTTTGACCTCCTCACCAAAAAGAGCCTTGCCCCACAGTTGGGCGCCATTGTCACCAGCGGGGTCTGAAACCAACATCTTGACAATTTGTCGTCGCAGACTCCGGTGACAATAGATTTCATGTGCCTTGGGGAGTTAGGTCTTAGCACAGCGTCTGCGGTGGGTGTGAAGTCCACTCTTGAGAGGCAGACTCGGCCATAGTTGTCACATTTGTAGACTGCCCTGCTGTTGCAGATCAGGGGCCCCCAATTACATTCAGCCGTGGGCCGATTTATTTATTTCCCTGAGCGGAGGGTCGGGGGGCTGGAACAAAGTTATAAATCATTTGTACACTGCAAGATCCCAAACATATAGTATTTGACAAAAATTGAAAAATTTCAAACCTTGATTACATTGGGATATGATCACATATGCCTCTTTATGTGTGGGAATACTTGGGAAACAGATTTCCTGAATTTAAATCACTGAGCTGATTTCTTGGTGATTTTATAGTCTTATATCCAACAATGAATACAACTAAATATTTATTTATACATTTTTTGCTCAGAAGACTTGGGGGGACAAATAAAATCACCCGCGGGCCTGATTATGCCTTCTGGCTGCTTATTGGGGAAGCCTGTTGTAGATGTTGCGGCGTTGTCCTGATCTTTCATTTTTGCTCTTTACTACTTAGTGTTGCGCCAGGGTGGACTTGCTGGTTAGCAGCCCGCTGCGAAGTGCCCGCTGTTAGTGAAGATAGTCCTGGGCGCCATCTTCTCAGGTGTCGGTGTTGATGCCAAAGGACTTGAGGTCTTGCTTGCAGAAATATCTGTGGTCTCTTTCCAGAGGATAATTCTGCATAGAGAATGTCCTTAGGGGTTTGTCAGTTGGTGTTTAGCGGTACACAAGTAGCGTTCAATCGGTGACTTCACCTGCTCTGAGACTGCTTTTGTGGAGTGACGGGTAATAATGCCTTATGGCTGACAGTTGTCGATGTTTTCAGAGGGTCTCTGACTGAGCCCAGGATGGAGCAAGGAGAGGGACGGAAACCACAGTTACATTAGCATGGTGGCTAAGTGTGAAATGTTTTCCTATGGGAAATGCTAACTGTTTCCCATCCCAAATATTAACCTTTAGACTACTGAAATGGAATTTAGTCCAAATACTGTATTTTTTTCACAAATGGGATGACTAGATAGTACTTTATGTAGCCTTTTATTTCTAAAATATAATGCAGAGACCCTCAAATAAAAGGTGATATTCTTTACCTTCACCTAATATCCATATGTAATTTGACTGCAAAAATAATGAGAAAGAAAACACTAGATTTAACATATGCGTTTAACCCCTTGAGACAATACATGAGTCTTTCTGGTTAAGTCTGTAAGAGCTTTGCACACCTAGATTGTACAATGTTTGTACATGGTTCTTTAAAAATGTCTTTAAGGTCTCTCGAGTTGGTTGTTCATCATCGCTAGACAGCCATTTTCATGTCTTGCCATAGATTTTCAAGCTGATTTTAAGGCCACCCGGGAACATTCAAGTAAAGTAATCTAACAATTTCACAACAACTACCTTATACACACAAGTGTAAAGGAATGAATAAGAATATGTACATATACAGTGAGCACCATAATTCATTGGACAGTGACCATTTTTTGTTATTTTGGTTCTGTACTCTAGCACTTTGAGTTTGAAAGGATGCAATGACAACGAGGGTGAAGTTACTTTATTCTACATTATGTTAAACTGTCCAATGTTTTTTGATGGCCGAATATTGGGGGGGGACTATGTACAAAAGCTTCTATAATTTCTAAACGGTTCATCCGATGAGTATGAAAATACCCTCAAATATTAAAGCTGAAAGTCTGCACTTCACCCTCATTGTCATTGTATCCTTTCAAACTCAAAGTGCTAGAGTACAGAACCAAAATAACAAAAACATGGTCACTGTTCAATTAGATGAGTAATGTATGGTATGTAAACATTATATAAAGTGGCATTCTTTAAAGTGACTAGTGATACTTTATTACATCCAATTTTTAATTATTAAAGTGGCGAGAGATTTGAGTCAGTATGTTGGCAGCAGCCACTCGATGTTAGTGATGGCTGTTTAACAGTCTGATGGCCTTGAGATAGAAGCTGTTTTTCAGTCTCTTGTTCCCAGCTTTGATGCACCTGTACTAACCATGCCTTCTGGATGATAGTGGGGTGAACAGGCAGTGGCTCGGGTGGTTATTGTCCTTGATGATCTTTTTGGCCTTCCTGTGACATTGGGTGATGTAGGTGTCCTGGAGTGCAGGTAGTTTGCCCCCGGTGATGCGTTGTGCAGACCTCACTACCCTGTGAAGAGCCTTGCGGTTGTGGGCGGAGAAGTTGCCGTACCAGGCGGTGATACTGCCCGTCAGGATGTTCTCAATTGTGCATCTGTAAAAGTTTGTGTTTTTGGTGACAAGCCAAATTTCTTCAGCCTGCTGAGGTTGAAGAGGCACTGTTGCGCCTTCACCACGCTGTCTGTGTGGGTGGACCATTTCAGTTTGTCTGTGATGTATACGCCAAGGAACTTTCCACCTTCTCCACTACTGTCCCGTTGATGTGGATAGGGGGGTGCTCCCTCTGTTATTTCCTGAAGTCCACAATCATCTCCTTTGATTTGTTGACTTTGAGTGTGAGGTTATTTTCCTGACACCACACTCCGAGGGCCCTCACCTCCTCCCTGTAGGTCCCCAGTGTTGAGGATCAGCCGGGTGGAGATGTTGTTTCCTACCCTCACCACCTGGGAGTGGCCCGTCAAAGTCCAGAACCCAGTTGCACAGGGCAGGGTCGTTTAGCTCAGTTACTTTGTTCCTGTTCCCAAGAAAGCTAATGGTGGCCCTCTTGAAGCATGTGGGAACAGCAGACTGGCATAGGGATTGATTAGTATGTCCGTAAACACACCAGCCAGCTGGTCTGCGCATGCTCTGAGGACACAGCTAGAGATGCCGTCTGGGCCGGCAGCCTTGCGAGGGTTAACCCGTTTTAAATGTTTTACTCACGTTGGCTGCGGTGAAGGAGAGTCTGCCGGTTTTGGTAGCGGGCTGTGTTGGTGGCACTGTATTGTCCTCAAAGTGAGCAAAGAAGTTGTTTAGTTTGTCAGGGAGCAAGACATCTGGGTCTGTGACAGGGCTGGTTTTCTTTTTGTTGTCCGTGATTGACTAGACCTCTCGTGTATGAGCCATTGAATTGAGTCTCTACTCTGTCTCTATACTGACGCTTAGCTTGTTAGATTGCCTTGCTGAGGAAATAGCTACACTGTTTGTATTTGGTCATGTTTCCGGTCGCCTTGCCCTGATTAAAAGCAGTGGTTCGCGCTTTTAGTTTTGTGCGAATGCTGCCTTCAATCCACAGTTTTGGGTTGGGGAAGGTTTTAATTGTCGCCGTGGGTACAATATCACCGATGCACTTGCAAATAAACTCGCTCACCGACTCAGCGTATACATCAATGTTGTTGTTCGACGCTATCAGGAACATTTCCCAGTCCACATGATCGAAGCAATCTTGAAGCGTGGAATCAGATTGGTCGGACCAACGTTGAACAGACCTGAGCACGGGCGTTTCCTGTTTTAGTTTCTGTCTATAGGCTGGGAGCAACAAAATGGAGTCGTGGTCAGATTTGCCAAAAGGAGGGCGAGGGAGAGCTTTGTTTGTGTTGCGGAAGTTAGAGTAACAATGATCCAGAATATTTCCAGCCCGGGTCACGCACGCGATATGCTGGTAAAATTTAGGGAGCCTTGTTTTGAGATTAGCCTTGTTAAAAATCCCAGCTACAATAAATGCAGCCTCAGGATATGTATGTTTCCAGTTTACACAGAGTCCAATGACGTTCTTTCAGGGCTGTCGAGGTGTCTGCTTGGGAGGGGGGGATGTACACGACTATAAATGAAGAGAATTCTCTTGGTAGATAATGCGGTCAGCATTTGATTGTAAGGAATTCTAGGTCAGGTGAACTGGAATTGTTCAGGACTTGTTCCTGTATGTTATGATCACACCACGACTCGTTAATCATAAGGCACACACCTCCGCCCTTCTTCTTACCAGAGACATGTATGTTTTTGTCGGTGTAATGCGTGAAGGAACCAGGTGGCTGTACCGGCTCTGATAACATATCTCGAGTGAGCCATGTTTCCGTGAAACAGAGAATGTTGCAATCTCCGATGTCTCTCTGGAAGGCAACCCTTGCTCGGATTTCGTCTACCTTGTTGTCAAGATACTGGACATTGGCTAGTAGTATACTCGGGAGCGATGGGCGATGTGCCCGTCTACGGCGCCTGACGAGAAGACCGCTCCGTCTGCCCCTTCTGCGGCACCATTGTTTTGGGTCGCCTGCTGGGATCCGATCCATTGTCCTGGGTGGTGGACCAAACAGAGGATCCGCTTCGGGAAATTCGTATTCCTGGTCGTAATGTTGGTAGGTTGACATTGCTCTTATAGCCAATAGTTCCTCCCGGCTGTATGTAATAAGACTTAAGATTTCCTGGGGCAACAGTGAAAGAAATAATACATCAAAAAACAAAATACTGCATAGTTTCATCTGTCGGCGCCGGTGTTGCTTTATCTGGGGGTTTTTAAAACCAGGTGTGCTCTTCATTTGAGCAATATGAGATAGAAGGGAGTTCCTTGCAATAATGGCTCTAATACTGTATGTTTCTTGAATTTATTCTGGATTTGGGGACTGAAAAGACATCTGGTGGTGGTAAGTGTGTGTGTCAGAGCTGTGTGTAAGTTGACTCTTCTAACTATTTAGAATTTAAAAATATCAATGCAGTCAGTCTCTCAACTCTTAGCCAAGAGACTGGTATGTATATTAGCCCTCTGATTAGCCCATCTTTCTTTGCAGCACTTGATCACATGGCAGGACAATAATCAAGATGAGACTAAACTAGAGCCTGTAGGACTTAGGGCTTTTTGGAGTGTTTTGTCAAAAAAGCACAGCATTTCTTTATTATGAACATGCCTCTCCTCGTCTTTACAACCGTTGACTCTATATGTTTTGACCATGACCGATTTTGCAATCTAAGGCAACACCAAGTAATTTAGTCCCCTCAATTTGTTCAACAGCCACACCATTCATTACCAGATTCAGCTGAGATCTAGAGCTTAGGGAATGATTTGTATCAAATAAAAATGCTCTTAGTTTTAGAGATGTTCAGGACCAGTTTATTACTGGCCAACCATTCCAAAACGAACTGCAACTCCTTGTTAAGGGTTTCAGCTGTGGTTACTGTGGAGTCATCAGTATACATGGACACACAGGCTTTAATGCCAGTGGCAGGTCATTGGTCAAATTCGAAAAGAGTAGAGGACCTAAAGAGCTGCATTAAAGTAAACCTTCTCATTTCTATTAGATGGATTGACATATCATGGATTCAGAGCTGAGGTTGAAATGTTTTATGGCTTAAGTTCTCAACAACAGGTTATGGTCAATAATTATCAAAGGCTGCACTGATCTAACAGGACAGCTCCCACAATCATTTTATTATGAATTTCTTTCAACCAATCATCAGTAATTTGTGTCAGTTAAGTACGTGTTTAGTGCCCTTCAATATAAGCATGCTGAAAGTGTCAATTTGTTTACGGAGAAATAGCGTTGTATTTGGTCAAACAATATTGTTTTCTACAGTTTGCTAAGAGCTGGAAGCAAGCTGATAGGTCTGCTGTTAGAACCAGTAAAGGCCACTTTACCACTCTTGGGTAGCAGAATAACTTTGGCTTCCCTCCAGGCCTGATGACAAACACCTTCCTCTAGACTCAGATTAAAGATATGACAGATAGGAGTGGCCATAGTCAGCTACCATCCTCAGTAGCTTACCTTCAAAGTTGTCAGTGCAAGGTTTGTCATTATTGATTGCTAACAATTTTTCCACCACTCCCACTAACTTTACAACATTAAAACTTTGTTTTTCTTTCATTATTTGTTTTATGTATGAATACGATGTCTTACTGTTCATTATTGGCATTTCCTGCCTAAGTTTGCCAACTTTGCCATTGAAGTAATCATAAAAATAATTGGCAACATCAATTGGTTTTGTGATGAGTAAAGCCATCTGATTCAATTAAAGGGGGAGTTGAATTTGTACTTTAAATTAAATTATGGGCAGAAAAACTTTTTTTTCTCCATCATTGATCTTGGCTTCATAGTTTCTTCTTCTTTCTGTTGAGTTTTGTCAGACAATTAATCAATTTGCAGTAAGTCAGCCAGTCAGATGTGCAGGCAGACTTATTAGCCACTCCTTTCCCCCCACAATCTCTTTCAACCATACCGTTTTTCAATTCCTCAACCTATGGAGCCTTAAGTTCTAACGGTCAGTTTAACAGGTGCATGTTTATAAATGATTTTATAGCCAACAATAAAATATGATATTTACACTGATTGCTTGGAGGAAGAAAAAAACAAACATCCACCGTCTTGTATGAAACTATTAAAATGTAATATTCCTCTCCAGAAATGATCCCAATAACATATTGATAACTTTTATCTTTTAGGTCCATATTAACATGGTCTATATTATCAGGCAGGTGTGCTACTATGGATGATTAACTGGCCCGCAGGGTTTCAAGGGGGTCCCCGGGCAGGTGGAAATGTCGAGCCCTTGTGGTACAGTGAATAGCCTAGGCTATATGTGTTCAGGCTGAATGGTTCTATCATGACTGGTAGTGCTGCTCAGGTAGTCAAAAGCAGTGGAGCCATATTGTTTTTCTTCTGCACAACAGTGCTATAATTGTTCTGGGAACCAATGTCGGTGTGCTTGCCAAAATAATGATAGTGGTGCTGTGTCCATGCTAGAACACAACCTTCTGAATTAATTAGTCTCACCTGAATTAATTGAATAAACCAAATTATTCTATTTTGTTCTTGAAATATTGATTTACCTTGAATGTCATTTGTTGTAAGAAAACAACCACAGTCATGAATACTAAGCACATTCTGTTTGATTTCTGTTCATATGTGTTGCTATTTGATCTACTGATTACTGCATTTAGATTGTTAACTAGCTGTGTTGTTGGTGTAGTTCATATGAAATGCTGTTTTTTGTCGCAGGCTTATCTGAGGATGTGCAATCTGCCTGTTCATGTGTCCTGTCGGTCAAACGCAGAGTACATGTCCCCATCTGGTGAGTTCCCCATGCTATTGAAAAAGTGTGTATGCCCTCCCTCCCTCAGGTCTATGCTTGTGCTTTTGTATAGCTTGACCAGCAGTTTATACGTCCCATATGTGTACATGGCCAAGAGAACCTTTCCTGTTACATGCTGACTAGACCGGGCGTGCGTGTATACCATCGTGCGCATGTGGATTTTTGTCCATCCACACAAGACGTGATCAGGACCCAAATTTTGAAATGTCAAAACAAACTCTGAACCAACTATATTCATTTGGGGACAGGTCGAAAGGCATTAAACATTCATGGCAATTTAGCTAGCTGAGATTATAAGCACTGGGTTGTTATTTTACCTGAAACGCACTCTGACAATTAATCCACAGATAAAAGGGTAAACCGAGTTTGTTTCTAGTCATCTCGCCTCCTTTCGGCTACTTCTTTTTTGGACTTTAAATGGTGGTTGTCAACCAACTTTAAGGTCCATTACCACCACCGACTGGAATGTGGACCTCAGTTCATCTTTCAATTACCCACGTGGGCAAATGCTCCTAAAAACCAATGAGGAGATGGGAGAGGTAGGATTTGCAGCGCCTCAAGCGCGACAAATAGAACCAAGTTCTATTTTAGTGCCTGGCTACGCAGACGCTCATTGACACAATGATTGAAATATATGTATGTGTAAGTTTATTTTGAAACACTCGTGCACATAATGCGAGCAGTGTGGTCAGCATGTTGGGTATGTGTAAATCTTTATCCCCTGGATGTGGACAGGCTTTTTGTCGGTGCATCACACATTACATTGCAGCTGGTAGACCGATGAAGGATGACTGTAAAACCATGACTAGGGTTGCTGCTCGCAGATAAATTTGAATCAGGCTATAAATTATTCTCTCAATTACTGAATTTAGCATCTGAAAAATACTGGAGAACTTTAGACTGTTTTTAACTGAAGAACCTCAATGTTTTTATTCACTGCATTTACATTGAATTATGCCAGTTGGAGATTACATTTATTTTATGGGAGTGTGAATCCTTAGTTTCCTTTTCCAGCCTCCTCTCATAACTCACCATCTTGCAGAGAATGATGCAAAAAAACTGTCAGATTCAATTAAAGGACAAAATACATTTTCATACAATTCATAGGAATTGGCTCAAAATGGATGAACATAACACCATAGCCTACCTGAGGTTTGGAGAATCCAATACAGTGTAATGTAGCCTGGTGTTTGACTTAGGATGTGATTTGCAAATGTAATTCAATATTACCACAATTTCCGTGTAATGTTTTCTTGTAAGCTCAACACTCAAAACCAACACATAAGAGACTCGAGCTTCATCATTGATTTCTGCCCAGTCAAACCCACTCAAACACTTTACTAAATGTTATGAATTTGATTAGCTCTGTACTCAGTGCAGCCTGCTGGGCAGTTTTGAGGAATGACATTGGAGACCAGATTCTTATTTACAGAGGAGAGTTTAAAATATGCATTCCATAATCTCTCTTCTTTCCCTTTGTCACTAGAAATGAACTTTTATATGGTTTATTCCTCTCCCTTCAGGTAAAGTCCCCTTTGTCCATGTGGGAAATCAGGTTGTGTCTGAGCTGGGGCCCATAGTCCAGTTTACCAAGGCAAAGGTAAGTGAGCTTTATGAATGAGAAGCAGGACCCCTGTCCTCTTAAAGATCAGTCATCAATCACTCCCTACTACTCTCTCACATACATGCATTTTGTTGTGTTGCAGCCTGATTACATTTACATTTTGTCGCTGGCCTAGACACAATACCCTATTAAAACAAATCCACTTTGGCATTAGACATTTTTTTATTAATAAAAAAAAACATGTAATCAAATGTCTTGAGTCAAGTATTCAACCCATTTGTGGTGATTCTAACATGTATTGACTCAGGGGTGTGAATACTTATGTAAATGAGATAATGACGTATTTCATTTTTTGTAAATTTGCAAACATTTCTAAACACCTTTTCACTGTCACTATGGGGTTATTGTGTGTAGATGGGTGAGAAATTATTTGATCCATTTTGAATTCAGGCTGTAACAACAAAATGTGGAATAAGTCAAGGGGTGTGAATAATTTCTGAAAGCTTTACTGTTATGACTGCTTGCTTATCTAAGCATCCTGCTATGCTACACCCTCGTATGCGCACACACACACACGTATGTCTCACACACTCATCACTGCTTATCTCTCGCTCTCCAGGGTCACTCTCTCAGTGATGGTCTGGATGATGTTCAGAGGGCTGAAATGAAAGCTTACATGGAGCTGGTCAACAACATGCTGCTCACCGCTGAGGTACAGTAGAGAAACCCCTCAACAGGAAGGAATACTCCATTACATACTGAATGTGTGGGTATTTATGCTGATGAAGCCCTCTATATTCCTGTCAGAGAAGGAAGTGCTTGGCAAGGGACTCGTGTGGTTACAACAAGAAGTTGTTTGAAATGTCATGAGCATATCCTTGATATGATCTTGTTTCATGATTTGTGTATATTTGATTATCTACATGTGATTTTAGTATTCATTGAAATCCTTTGCTCCTTAAGTAATGTTGAGTAAAATCAAGCAACGACACCATGCACTCTGTGAGAAATGTTCTTCCCCCTAGATCCTTTATCCTTCACTGCTCGCCACTACTTTTCCTCCCTTTGTTTATTTTCAAATTTTGCCCATCTCAAATCCCCCTGTATACCCCCCCTTCTCTCGTATTTTCTTCTCTTCATGCCTCTTGTATTATATCTTTCCCTCCTTCCTTCCCCTCTATGTTCTGTGTTCATCCTTTGTATCCCTCTTTCCTCTATGCAGTTGTATATCCAGTGGTGTGATGATACCACGGCGACTGAGGTGAGTGCTCTCCCTGGGCATTCATCTTCATTAGGCTGCAGCCTCGGCCCCCCTCTCATAAATGAGCCATGCTTTTTACTCAGCTTCCATTTAGTAGACCCTCACACACACCGCTGAGTCCCACTCATTGCCCTCTGCATAGCCCTTTTATTGCCGCCATCAGCTGTGACTTTTGTGTTAATTTACGACGATTTTTCGAAACGTTCTCCCCCGGTTGACATTCATTCATCTTCAATGTTAGGGATGGGCATTTGAAATGTTTTCATTACTATAATATGTCATAAGTTTCTCTTTCATTCCTTGACTAAGCAAACTGACAAATACAGAGGCAGACAGTGTTCAGTTGTTTTTCAGGTTAGCCAAAACCTATCAGAGAATACTAACAGCAACAGTGAAAGAGAAGTCTGATGTTTGCCATGATAGAACTGATTCTGTTTTTTATTTTTTATTTATGGTGAGTGTTTTTGCATTAATCTGTGAAAAGGTCTTGTGGAACCTCTGTTAGGTGTGCACCTATAATAGCTCATTGAAATGGGTGAAATAGCATAGGCTATTTTGTCAGGGCTGACTGGAGGGCTAAGTGCGCTTTGAAAGTAAAATGTCCTATCTAAATGTTATATCTATAGGCTACATTGAGGTTTTTCTTTCATCATTTTAGGCTATCTGGTGCGTAAGTGCGTAAGCTTTAGGGCCTAACTGTACGTACACCAAATAGCCTACACGCTAATTGGCAAATTAGGTTTACGATCAACGGAAGGCAAAAAGGAATATCAGAGTTTAATTCAATAAGAGAAAAGCTGCAAAATGGAGAGTTGAAAATAGAGGTAAGGGCCAGTAAAGTAAAGTTGAGGAAATATTTGGTGAAGTGGTAAGAGGATGATGGCAGTGCCAGCTATCTTAATGTGTGATGATTGAGGTGCTATACAAATTACACGGTCACAAGACGGGGACATCACATAAGCCTATGGCACATCAAGAGAACTGTAGCCTACTGTTCAGATGTGTTAAATGGAAACTGAAATCTGAACACTGACTGTAGGTCTTTAACTTCTCACATAGCCTTATATTAACTCCAGCAGAATGAAGCATTTCTTGCAGTAAAATGTTACACCAAATGTAGTTAAAATTGACTCTGGAACAGGAGTGGAGAAATAGATTTCTTTTTTTCAGCATCTTATGCAAATGCTCTGTTAGGTACCGACTGTAGAGATGCTATCTTTATCAGCATCATAAAACCTGATAGTATTTCAACCACAAAATATGCATGCATCCAACTGAAATCTTATCAGAAACATGTTGGGTTGTTTTCACAGCGCTTTTTTTTCTCCATTTTCTTACAACTGGCCAAACTAATGCCATTTGTACATTTTGCATAGAAAATCTTTCAATTTTTGTTGTTGCATTTTCTCCCTGGTCCCTAAACGTCTTTGCTCCGCAGAAGAAGCCGAGATGACAGAACTTTATTGATGTCACCTAGATTGAGCCACTCATTCTATAGATGTATGACATTTTGGTGAGCAAGGGTTTATTTAGCCTTCTAGGGAAACATATGGCTGAAGAGAAGCTGCATGTCCTCTATCTACACACACAATACCCCATCATGACAAAGCGAACAGTTTAAAAAAAAAAATGTTTGCAAATTTATAACAAATCTGATCTTATTTGCATAAGTATGCAGACCTTTTACTATGAGACTCAAAATTGAGCTCAGTTGCATCCTGTTTCCATTGATCATCCTTGATGTTTCAACAACTTGATTGGGGTCCACCTGTGGTAAATTCAATTGATTGGACATGATTTGGAAAGGCACACACCTGTCTAGATAAGGTCCCACAGTTGACCATGCACTAAGCCATGAGAGCAAAGGAATTGTCTGTAGAGCTCAGAGAAAGGATTGTGTCGAGGCACAGATCTGGGGAAGGGTAGCAAAAAATCTCTGCAGCATTGGAAGGTCCCCAAGAACACCGTGGCTTCCATCATTCTTAAATGGAAGAAGTTTGGAACCACCAAGACTCTTCCTAGGGCTGGCCACCAGGCCAAATTGAGCAATCGCTGGAGAAAGGCCTTGGCAAGAACCTGATGGTCAATCTGACAGAGTTCTCCTCTGTGGAGATGGGAAAATAATCTCTGCAGCACTCCACCAATCAGGAAATACAATAATATTTTAACCTGGGTCTATCTATAAAGCTATTAAAATATTTATCTTTGGCAGTGGCGTAATTGCGTATAAAGTATATTTTAGTGTTTGTCTTTTGTTTACAAGAACCACCCAACTTAAGCCAGACAATGTTCAAAATGTGGAAACTTTTTTAATCTCACCTCAGCCTCATATCTGTAGATCTCCAGGCCGAGATACAGCAGCCCATACTCCTGGCCCCTCAACCAAATCCTGGCCTATCAGAAGCAGTGGGAAGTCCGTCGTAAGATGAATGCCATTGGCTGGGCAGGGAAGAGCCTGGAGCAGGTCAGTGCCCTGTGTTCTCGGAAGCCCAGAACTAAAATCCTGTGTAATTTCGTCAGATACTCCATAAGGTTTTGGGGGGAGATGTATGAGAAAAGATATTAGAACAAGTAGTGGAAGTCTATGGGCCAAGTTTTCCCTCAATCATATTTATTTACAAAGCCCTTTTTTACATCAGCAGATGTCAAAGTGCTTATATGGAGTCCCAGCCTTAAAACCCAAAGAGAAAACAATGCAGATGTAGAAGCATGGTGGCAAGGAAAAACTCCAGAGAAAGACAGGAACCTAGGAACTAACATAGAGAGGAACCGGGCTCTGCAGTCCTCTTCTGGCTGTGCCGGGTGGAGATTAACAGTACTTGGCCATTAAGGCCAGATTGTTCTTGGCCATTAAGGCCAGATTGTTCTTCAAGATGTTCAAATGTTCATAAATGATAATAATAATCACTTGTTGCAGAGGGTGCAGCACCTCAGGATTAAATGTGAGTGTGAGATATTATACCAGCGACTGAGACGGGGTGGGGGACTTACTACCTTAAAACAAGGCTGAGTATAGTCCATGATGATTTCCCCCACCTTACGAAGCCGAGGGGGCGCAAAACCTGACAGAAAGATCCCCGTCAGTGACTCAACCCACTGAACTCAAGTATAGCGAACTTCAAAAGAAACACTCACCCGCTAAATTGCGATTGGTTCAAATAATCAGTGACGAAACTGTTGCTTGTTAGTGTTGCATCCCACAGTCTTTTGACAGACATTAGGATACAATTTGTAACAGTCTGTCCACCAGAGATTAGCTGCCAACCTCAGCTGAAAAAGAACACCATATTACCTGAACTACAATCAGTTCAGCTATTTTACAGATGTATTATTTGTTTCCTTGAAAGCAGTCTATAGACAAAGAATTACTGCAATCCACACTTAGGTTTTGTTTAACCTAGTCACTGCCAATTAATGCTAACGTCAGCATTCTCTGTTCAAAACCTTGTGTATATATATCAATGTCCCACGTTTAGCATGTTTTTTAAATGTCATGCCAAAATCTTCTCAAAATAATTGTAAACCAATGAATTGATCAACACAATCCATTAGGCATGACATTTAAAACTTGCTAAACAGGGGAGATTGACTTGCAGGGGGTTTTGGTCCGAAATGCTAATATTAGCATTTGCTGTCAGTGGCTAGTTTAACAAAACCAAAGTGTGGCTGGATTTCTCATCTCATGCAATGTTTCCACATAGTTGTAATATTATTGTAATATTGTAACTGTTTCCACGCTTCTCCAGGTTTATGAAGATGTTAGCCAATGCTGTCAAGCTCTTTCCCAGAGGCTGGGCACACAGCCATACTTCTTCAATAAGCAGTAGGTTTATAAAATTGTCTGCATACTTTTTTATTTATTCTGATAGACAAATAACAATATACTGGTTGATGCTTACGTCTGTCCTATTTCACACGTGCAAATTAAATGCATTTTTTGCATATCCCACTCTTGAGACACCATCGGAGAGTGGAGTAATGGCCAGGGATCTGCCATTATTGACGGGGACCATGGAGCATTTTGGGTTAAGTGCCTTGCTCAAGGGCATATCAGATTTTTCACCTGATTGGCTCAGAGATTTGAACCAGCGACCTTTTGGGTTCTGTCCCAACACTCCTAACCGCTATGCTACCTGCCGGCCCTTGAAAAGAAAACGAATGAGAGTGATACATTGAATTGGAGACATACAAAGGAGCAGTGGGATTCATACTCACTGTAACGCCATAATGAATGTGCTGCAAGTGGCGGCATTACCCGCTGGAGGCCACAAATGGTCTATACCCGGGGTGTCAAACATAAGGATCCGGCCCATGACTAAACCAGATGAAAGCTGTAGAAATGATAATGGACACAAAGTTTTTTTGGACTGTGTCCAGCTCGCTAAAAATCACCTAAATGAAAGCTACACAGTCAGGGAGCATTCAATTCCAAAAACAATGGAGACTATTTAGCAAATTTTTACAGTGTAGAAATAAATAAATTCAGTGCTACCTTCCGGACCCCGTTGAAGACCGAATGCGGGCCCCTTGGAAAAAATGTTTGACACCCCTGGTCTATACCATGTTAGACCTATTATTACATTGTATTTGCCTGTTGTGCTAACATTTTTTGTCCTTTTACTTTATCAGTCCTTTCAATGTGTTCAATGAATCCTATTATATTACATTAGTCGCATTAAAGTGCTGATCTTAAGGTCTCAAAACAGGTTGTTTTCCTGCTACTCTAAAAGAAAAAAAAGAGGTTAGGGGTAGCCTTGTAGCCTTGCACACCCTTTGTCAATCCAATGCTTTTAAATCCATGACAGGAACTTTGGGAGAAGTGTGGCGAATTGGGATGCAGACTAATGCTGTTTTGGGTCAGACTTGGGCCTATACAGTACCTCTTAGATAGCCAGGGCTTTGACTACCATTTGTTTTCACTGGGTTAGTTTACACATAGTGTTGAAGGATAGCACTGCTGAATCTGTGAACCCAGCGCTCCCCTTTCTCCCATTGTCTGAGCTTTCTCCCCCATGAACCTGCGGGGGGAGGGACCTCTAATTAATCTGGTAATGACATCCTGGCCTTGTCATATGCTACAAGAGAGGACAATAACTTGCTGTAATAAAAATTAAGATTGCCAGTATGGGTGAAATCTTAAACGTCATTACAAAGCTGCCTGAGTGTGATGTTGTATAATTGACTGACTGCCTGTGCTGACCTTGGCTAGAGCAGAGAAGGAGAGTAGTCAACATAATACATTGTTGTGCATAGAATAAATATGTAAGGTCTTTGTGAATCCATCAATGGTATGGCATGTTGCCTTTTAAATGGTAATGTCTCCCACACATGGACATGGTGGCAAATGACAGCCTTATTTGCTGTATGATTTGGATCTAGAGCTGTCAAAGTATTCATACCCCTTGACTTATTCCATATTTTGTTACAGGCTGAATTCAAAATTGATTACTTTTTCCCTAATCTATCTATACACACTACTCCGTAATGACAGTGAACATGATTTTGATTTAATATGAAATGCAGAAATATCTCATTTACATAAGTATTCACAACCTTGAGTGAATATGTGTTAGAATCCCCTGTGGCAGCGATTACAGCTGTGAGCCTTTCTGGGTTAGTCTAAGAGCTTTGCACACTTGGATTGTACAATACCTGCCCATTTTATTATTTTCAAAATTCTTCAAGCTCTGTCGAATTGGTTGTTGATCATTGCTAGATAACCATTTAAGTCAAAACTGTAACTACACCACTCAATAACATTCTCGGATAAGCAACTCCAGTGCATATTTGGACTTGTGTTTTACGTGATTGTCTTCCTGAAAAGTTTATAAATCTTCCAGTGTCCCGTGTAAAGCAGACTGAACACCATTTTCCTTTTGGATTTCAGGATGCATGTTTGTGGAATATTTTTATACAGTTGATTTTATTAGGCTTGCCATAACAAAGGGGTTGAATCCTTGACGTGACATTTCAGCTTTTCATTTCATTAATCGGTCAATTTCGAGAAACAGAATTCTACCACACTTTGGTTTTGTTTAACTAGTCAGTGCCAATTATTGTTAATGTTAGCATTTTCTGTAAAAACCTCATGTAAATCGATGTCCCCATGTTTAGTATGTTTTAAATGTCATGCCCAAATCTTCAAAATAATGAAACAAATTAATTGTGCAAAACATGCTAAACAGGGGAGATTGACTTATATGGGGTTTTGGTCCAAAAATGATATTAGGATTTGTTAGTGGCTTAGTTTAACAAAAGCAAAGTGTGGCTGGATTTCTCATCTCTCAGGCCAGTGTTTCCACATAGTTGTAATAGTAACTGTTTCCACGCTTCTTCTCCAGGTTAATGAAGATGTTAGCCTATGCTGTCAAGCTCATTCCCAGAGGCTGGGCGTACAGCCATACTTCTTCAATAATTGTGTGTAGGCCCGTAACAGAAACTCAATCTATTTTAAATTTGAGCTTATAACCCAAAATGTGGAAAAAATCTAAGGGTGTGAATACAGTACTTTCTGAAGACACTGTAATAATATGCCATTTAGCAGACACTTTTATCCAAAGCGACTTAGTCATGTGTGCACACATTTTACGTATGTGTGGTCCCAGAAAACTAGCCTACAAACTGAGCCATACACAAATACAAATATTGGAACTAGGCCATGACTACGGGACTTAAGCCCTGTCTCGGCCACTCTGCGCTTATATACCATCTATCCCCCTCTATACTTTTCGTATCTTAAAAATACAAATATGAAATTGGATTGGTGAATCTGATCTCCTTTAAAAAAAAAAAGTATGTTTGTGTCAAGAATCATGCTCAAACTTTTATAGGTTATAAAAGATTCCCTTTGTCCTCAGACCCACTGAGCTGGATGCGCTGGTGTTCGGCCACCTCTTCACCATCCTGACCACACGACTCACCAGCGACGAGCTGGGCGAGAAGATCAAGAGCTACAGCAACCTGCTGGCCTTCTGCCGCCGCATCGAGCAGAGCTATTTCGAGGACAGCCAAGCTGGCTCCTCGTCCAGAGGCTATTCGAAAGGCCCCTCCCTCTTTTGATGCCCATCACCTGAAGCCCAACAGTCCCATTCCATCTCCATCCCATCCTATCCTACCCCATTCCCAGTCTTCCTTTCTCCACTTGCTTGCCTGTGAATGCCATGAACTGGAAGTAGGACTTTCTTGAAAATGTAGTGGTGATTCTTTGATATAGAAACTAAATGAAAAGCAATTGTGATTTATTTTTTCCAGATTGTGCAGTTTTTTTTTCTGGTTTGATATTTGAATGGAAAGTGCCTACAAAAATACAATTCCACACACAACTCTTATTCTTCACAATTTATGGTTTCTATTTAGACTATTTAGAAGTGTGAGCTTAGTATTAAAACAAGTTAAGTATGAAATTCACAGATGTACCATGTTGTTATCATGCTTGTGGAAAACCTTGAAGCACTTTCAAGAATTACAAATAAAAAGTGAAAGTAACATCTGTACCATTAATGTTGTTTGGGTAATATGCTGTAGGTTATACTAGTTTATTAACATTGACGGTCCGAGGCCTGGGAGATAAGATGCATTAAACCAGTAATCCCAAAGTGGGTCAGGGCTTTCAACTGGTGTGTCCAGTTATAACACCCAACAAATCCCCTTAATAGCAGTTACACATTCTGTAAATTGAGCTATTCAGTATATACAGTTGAAGTCGGAAGTTTACATACACTTAGGTTAGAGTCATTAAAACTAGTTTCTCAACTACTCCACAAATTTCTTGTTAACAAACTATAGTTTTGGCAAGTCGCTTAGGATGTCGACTCTGCATGACAAGTAATTGTTCCAATAATTGTTTACAGAGATTATTTCACTTATAATTCACTGTATCACAATTCCAGTGGGTCAGAAGTTTACATACACTAAGTTGACTGTGGCTTTTAACAGCTTGGAAAATTACAAAAATGATGTCATGGCTTTAGAAGCTTCTGATAGGCTAATTGACATAATTTGAGTCAATTGGAGGTGTACCTGTGGATGTATTTCAAGGCCTACCTTCAAACTCAGTGCCTCTTTGCTTGACATCATGGGAAAATCAAAAGAAATCAGCCAAGACCTCAAAATTGTAGACCTGCACAAGTCTGGTTCATCCTTGGGAGCAATTTCCAAACACCTGAAGGTACCACGTTCATCTGTACAAACAATAGTACGCAAGTATAAACACCATGGGACCACGCAGCCGAGCGTACTTTGGTGCAAAAAGTGCAAATCAGTCCCAGAACAACAGCAAAGGACCTTGTGAAGATGCTGGAGGAAACCGGTACAAAAGTGTATATCCACAGTAAAATGGGAAAGGAAAGCACAGAATCATCTAGAATGTCATTGTATGCTGTAGCATTAAGATTTCCCTTCACTGGAACTAAGGGGCCTAGCCCAAACCTTGATAAAGAGCCCAGACCATTATTCTTCCACCAAACTTTACAGTTGGCACTATGCATTCGGGCAGGTAGCGTTCTCCTGGCGTCCGTCGGACCGCCAGATGGTGAAGCGTGATTCGTCACTCCAGAGAATGTGTTTCCAATGGCGGTGAGCTTTACACCACTCCACCCGACGCTTGGCATTGCGCATGTGATCTTAGGCTTGTGTGCGACTGCTCGGCCATGGAAACCCATTTCATGAAGCTCCTGACGAACAGTTCTTGTGCTGACGTTGCTTCCAGAGGCAGTTTGAAACTGTAGTGAGTGTTGCAAACTGAAGACAAGACTATTTTTACTCGCTATGCGTTTCAGCACTTGTAGGTCCCGTTCTGTAAGCTTGTGTGGTCTACCACTTTGCGTCTGAGCCGCTGTTGCTCCTAGACATTTCCATTTCACAATAACAACACTTACAGTTGACCGGGGCAGCTCTAGAAAGGCAGAAATTTGTTGGAAAGGTGGCATCCTATGACGGTTTCAACGCCACGTTGAAAGTCACTGAACTCTTCAGTAAGGACATTCCATTGCCAATGTTTGTGGCTGAAATAGCTGAATCCACTAATTTGAAGGGGTGTCCACATACATTTGTACATGCAGTGGGGAGAACAAGTATTTGATTTAAGCTAACTATGAGTAGGCATTGCATGCTTATTGGTTGATGCATTGTAAACACTTAGAAATGTGCTATTATCACATACACTATACAGTGGGGAGAACAAGTATTTGATACACTGCCGATTTTGCAGGTTTTCCTACTTACAAAGCATGAAGTGGTCTGTAATTTTTATCATAGGTACACTTCAACTGTGAGAGACGGAATCTAAAACAAAAATCCAGAAAATCACATTGTATAATTTGAAGTCATTCATTTGCATTTTATTGCATGACATAAGTATTTGATCACCTACCAACCAGTAAGACCTGTTAGTTTTTCTTTAAGAAGCCCTCCTGTTCTCCACTCATTACCTGTATTAACTGCACCTGTTTGAACTCGTTACCTGTATAAAAGACACCTATCCACACACTCAATCAAACACACTCCAACCTCTCCACAATGGCCAAGACCAGGGAGCTGTGTAAGGACATCAGGGATAAAATTGTAGACCTGCACAAGGCTGGGATGGGCTACAGGACAATAGGCAAGCAGCTTGGTGAGAAGGCAATAACTGTTGGCGCAATTATTAGAAAATGGAAGAAGTTCAAGATGACGGTCAATCACCCTCGGTCTGCGGCTCCATGCAAGATCTCACCTCGTGGGGCATCAATGATCATGAGGAAGGTGAGGGATCAGCCCAGAACTACACGGCAGGACCTGGTCAATGACCTGAAGAGAGCTGGGTCCACAGTCTCAAAAGAAAACCGCTAGTAACACAATACGCCGTCATGGATTCAAATCCTGCAGCGCACGCAAGGTCCCCCTGCTCAAGGCAGCGCATGTCCAGGCCCGTCTGAAGTTTGCCAATGACCATCTGTATGATCCAGAGGAGGAATGGGAGAGGGCCATGTAGTCTGATGAGACAATAATAGAGCTTTTGGGTCTTATCTCCACTCGCCGTGTTTGGAGGAAGAAGAAGGATGACTGCACAGGACGACTGCACCACCGTATTGACGGGAGGATGGATGGGGCCATGTATCGCGAGATCTTGGCCAACAACCTCCTTCCCTCAGTAAGAGCATTGAAGATGGGTGGTGGCTGGGTGACATGACATGACAACGACACGAAACACACAGCCAGGGCAACTAAGGAGTGGCTCCGTAAGAAGCATCTCAAGGTCCTGGAGTGGCCTAGCCAGTCTCCAGACCTGAACCCAATAGAAAATCTGGGAGCTGAAAGTCCGTATCGCCCAGCGACAGCCCCGAAACCTAAAGGATCTGGAGAAGGTCTGTATGGAGGAGTGGGCCAAAATCCCTGCTGCATTGTGTGCAAACCTGGTCAAGAACTACAGGAAACATGATCTCTGTAATTGCAAACAAACGTTTCTGTACCAAATATTAAGTTCTGCTTTTCTGATGTATCAAATACTTATGTCATGCAATAAAATGCAAATTAATTACTTAAAAATCATACAATGTGATTTTCTGGATTTTTGTTTTAGATTCCGTCTCTCACAGTTGAAGTGTACCTATGATAAAAATTACATGCTTTGTAAGTAGGAAAATTGGCAGTGTATCAAATACTTGTTCTCCCCACTGTATAGTGTATGTGATAATAGCACGTTTCTACGTGTTTACAATGCATCAACCAATAAGCATGCAATGCCTACTCATAATTAGTTTAAATCACATGATGCACACCGATGTCATTGGAAAAACGTATCTTCCTATCTTTTCCACAAAACCTAGAAACGTGCCATTTTCACATATGATTGTTAGGGTTAAGTTGAATGTATTAGGATCCCCATTAGCTACTGCACATGCAGAAGATACTCTTCCTGAGGTCCACAAAAAACATACAAATACTGTACATGACAAAGTACAGAACAGTAATATACAAGAACAAATTCAAATAAAAAATAAGATTTATATATATATAGGAAAGACAGAAAACAAATACTATTTACACATTCACATTCATATATACAGTTAAAGTAGATCTTTAGAAAGAGGAGAGGCGCTATGATGCAAGATCCTGTCAGTTGTCAGTTGTTTGTTTTAGCTAAACTTGCTTTTTGTCTGAGTAACCTATGGTGAGAAACGAAGTAAATCTGTTTTTGGTTTGGGTACTGTAAAGAAACCCATAGTGGCGTGTCTGCTGGTCTATGTATCTGTTTGAAGTGTATCAAATAGATTATACATGGTTATGCATTTTCAACACACAAATGTTTCTTAAAGATGAGATGTAGTCAATTTCTCCTCAACCATGAAAGACTCAAGCATGTTGTTACTTCAGTGTGTGCAGTTTAGGGCAAGGCGTGCTGCTTTGTTTTGAGCCAGCTGCAACTTTGCTATGTCTTTCTTTGCTGCACCAGACCATATTACCGGTCAGTAATCAATACGGGACAAGAGCAAAGCCCGAACAACTAGTACAGTTTATCTTTGTGTCAAAAACATATATTTTATAACAGACCTACCTCTCCCCATCTTCACAACAACTTGACCATAACTGACTATCCAATGTTAGTCATAGGAGTTCCATTTTTCAATTTCAACAACAAAGGTCACACACTTTATGCACAACTTCAGTTTAGGTCTTGTTACGTTCCCCTGCAAGAAAACCAATAATGTTACTCAAACAGAAGGGGAAACTAACAAAGAGTAACTGACAACTAAAACAAAACAGGTTGGGTTTTAGAAGGGGTTTCGAAAGACACCATGGGTGTGTCCACTGAAAGTAGCATAACAACAACTGGGACCTAAGACACCCACCATGAGCACCCACTAAATTTACCCAATAAGAGGCAAACAAAAGAACAACCTACACCAAACTTAAAGACAGGAAGCAAACCAAAAAGTGTAGCAAAACTAAAACAGGGATGATCAGATTAAGGACTGTCTGTCTTGAAATCAAATAGGGATAGCCAACTGAAGGAGTTTGTATTTTATTAGAGATACCCATTAGCGGCTTCCTTGACTCCTTTAGTTGGTCAAGGCAGCAGCTACTCTTCCTGTGGTCCAAACACATCAAGATACATCATATAACATCGCTACACCACAGACATATCCACAATGTACATGTCTGTGTCCCTTCACAGTCCACATTGTTCCTTAAGGTGTTAACCCTCCACATCTCTCAAGACAACTGGAGCACTGGGCCAGCCGCTCTTAAATATGGTGAAACAACTTCCAACTAACGAGATGGACAAGCCAGCACAGATGCTACACATAGTGACTAACAAGGTGACACCAATCGGTGCACCCCACGTGCTAATGTCCAACCTCTAAATTATGAATGAAAAAAACAAAGCCTGTAACAGTCCAAGAGAATGCTTTAAACCAAATATGCTTTTGGTTTTTAGATGCATTTAAGACCAGTGCATTTCCCAACTGACTAAGGAAGATTAATTGGATTGTAGAGTGTGAAATCATGCATACATAGTCTTTTTATAATATAATTTAAGGTTTTCCCAGCTCCAACTGTTTTTTATGCAGTACATATATCATTGAAAGTCAGTAGTTAACTTGTTCTTTATGTGTATTTTCAATTCTCTTTGTCACTACTGTAAGAACAGACAGCAAACTGATTAAGCGGTTGTTAAGCCAAGTTTGGTAGTGGAATTACTTTAACTTCCTTCCACGCCTGTGGACACACTCATTGGTGGCAGTACAGTCTGCTACCGTTCTCAATAGTTTCCCATCTAGGTTGTCTATACCTGGTGGCTTATCATTATTGATGGATAACAACAGTTTTCCCACCACACAAACTTTACCAAATTCTAAACGGCAATTATTTTCTTTCATTATGAGATCTTAAATATGATGGTGATGGTTCAAATAATTATGATGGTCACTCAATTTCACTTCTCATTTGTCCATTTCCCCGAAATAAACTACATAAGATTAATTGGATTTTCTGCCCATAATATAATTTAAGGTAGAATAATAGTGAATACATCAAAATTATGAAAAAACACATATGGAATCATGTAGTAACCAAGACTTCTGCCAAAGTCGTTGCCTCTCCTTGTTCGGGCGGTGCTCAGCGTTCGACGTCACCGGTCTTCTAGCCATCATTTATCCATTTTTCATTTTCCATTGGTTTTGTCTTGTCTTCCCACACACCTGGTTTCAATCCCATTCATTACCTGTTGTGTATTTAACCCTCTGTTTCCCCTCATGTCTTTGTCAGAGATTGTTTTATGTCAGTGATGTTTTATGGTTGTATTGGTGCTCGACGGGTCCTCGTACCCATGTTTATTTATGTATGTACATATTAGTGTTTGGAGCATGTTAAGTGGGCAATTATTAAAAGACTCCATTTACACTCCGTTTGACTCTCCTGCGCCTGACTTCCCTGCCACCTATACACACGACTCTGACAATATTTGAGATTCTTCAAAGGAGCCACCCTTTGCCTTGAAGACAGCTTTGCAAACTCTTGGCATTATCTCAACCAGCTTCATCTGGAATGCTCTTTCAACCTTCTTGAAGGAGTTCCCACATATTCTAAGCACTTGTTGGTTGCTTTTCCTTCACTCTGTGTTCCAACTCATCCCAAACAATCTCAATTGGGTTGAGGTCGGGTGATTGTGTAAGCCAGGTCATCGTATGTAGCACTCCATCACTTTCCTTCTTGGTCAAATACCCCTTACACAACTTGGAGGTGTGTTGGGTTATTGTCCTGTTGAAAAACAAATGATAGTCCCACTAAGCGCAAACCAGATGGGATGGCGTATCGCTGCAGAATGCTGTGGTAGCCATGCTGGTCAAGTGTGCCTTGATTTCTAAATAAATCACTGATAGTGTAACCAGCAAAGCACCCCCACACCATCATATGTCCTCCACCACACATGCTGAGATCATCCATTCACCTACTCTGCGTCTCACAAAGACAAGGCGGTTGGAACCAAAAATCTCAAATTGGGATTCATCAGATCAAAAAAGGACAGATTTCCACCGGTCTAATGTCCAAGCAAGTCTCTTGTTATCCTTTAGTAGTTGTTTCTTTGCAGCAATTCGACCATGATAGCCCGACACACAGTCTCCTCTGAACAGTTGATGTTGAGATGTATCTGTTACTTGAACTCTGGGAGGCATTTATTTGGGCTGCAATTTCTGAGGCTGGTAACTCTAATGAACTTATTCTCTGCAGCAGAGGTAACTCTGGGTCTTCCTTTCCTGTGGCGGTCCTCATGAGAGCCAGTTTCATCATTGTGCTTGATGGTTTTTGCGACTGCACTTGAAGAAACTTTCGAAGTTCTTGAAATGTTCCGTATTGACTGACTATCATATCTTAAAGTAATGATGGACTGTCGTTTCTCTTTGCTTATTTGAGCTGTTCTTGCCATAATGTGGACTTGGTATTTAACCAAATAGGGCTATCTTCTGTATATCCCCCTACTTTGTTACAACACAACTGATTGGCTCAAAGGTATTAAGAAGGAAAGAAATTCCGCACATTAACTTTTAGGAAGGTGATTACCTCATAAAGCTGGGTGGGAGAATGCCGAGACAATGCCAAGAGTGTGCAAAGCTGTCATCAAGGCAGGCTATTTGAAGAATCTCAAATATAAAATATATTTTGATTTGTTTAACTTCTTCGGGCTAGGGGGCAGTATTCTGAAGTTTGGATGAATGAGGCCCAAAGTAAACTGCTTGTTACTCAGGCACAGATGCTAGGATATGCATATAATTGGTAGTATTGAATAGAAAACACTAAAGTTTCGCAGGCTAAAATCCGAGGACAATCCATCCAGATTTTTTTTCTTCAGCTCACCAATGATTACAATGGCTGGGAATGGGAATCTAAAAGGAAGTCCTCCCAAATTGCAGTTCCTATGGTTTCCACTAGATGTCAACAGTCTTTAGAACGAGTTTCAGGCTTGTTTTTTGAAAAATGAGCTAGAATTTGTGATTTTTCTAAGTTCCGATGAAGGTGTGCACTTCGTTGTTTATCTCCGGTAATGGTCTCCGGTATTCTCCGTCTTAAATTGTATTGGTTATTAACATATTAGGGTACCTGTGGATTGATTGATTAGGAACATTGTTTGATATGTTTGGAAGAAGCTTATTGGTAACTTACGGGATTCATTTGTATGCATTTTTAACGAGAGAAACCGGTGGTTTACTGAGTCAAGTGCTCCAATGAAACTTACATTTTTGGGATATAAAGAAGGACTTTATTGAACAGATTTTTTATGTAGCTGGGACCCTTGTGATTGCAACCAGATGAAGATCTTCAAAGGTAAGTGATTTATTTTATCCCTATTTCTGACTTTTGTGACGCCTCTGCTTGGTTGGAAAATGTATGTAATGCTTTTGTGTGCGGGACGCTGTCCTCAGATATTCACATGGTGTGCTTTCACTGTAAAGCCTTTTTGAAATCTGACAAAGCGGCTGGATTACAAGAAGTTAAGCTTTTAAATTATGTATGACACTTGTATTTTCATGAATGTTTAATATTACGATTTCTGTAATTTGAATTTGGCGCTCTGCAATTTCACTGGATGTTGTTGAGGTGGGACGCTAGCGTCCCAATGATCTGTAAGAAGTTAACCTCTTGTGACAAGGGGGCAGTATTTTCATTTTTGGAAAAATAACGTTCCCAAAGTAAACGGGATATTTTGTCAGGACAAGATAATAGAATATGCATATAATTTACAGCTTGGGATAGAAAACACTCTAAAGTTTCCAAAACTGTCAAAATATTGTCTGTGAGTATAACAGAACTGATATTGCAGGCGAAAGCCTGAGAAAAATCCAATCCGGAAGTGACTCATGTTTTGAAAGCTCTGCGTTCCAATGCGTCCCTAATGAGCAGTGAATGGGATATCAACCAGATTACTTTTTCTACATATTCTCCAAGGTGTCTATAGCATTGTGACGTAGTTTTATGCCTTTATGTTGAAGAATACCCGTAAGCGGCTACATTGTGTAAGTGGTCACCTGATGGCTCTCAGAGAGATTCTTGCGTAAAATACAGAGGTAGCCATTTTTCCAATCGGTCCTACTGAAAAGCAAATTGTCCCGGTGGATATTTTATCAAATAGATACAGTGCCTTGCGAAAGTATTCGGCCCCCTTGAATAATTTTGCACACCCAATTTTTCAGTTTTTGATATGTTAAAAAAGTTTGAAATATCCAATAAATGTCGTTCCACTTCATGATTGTGTCCCACTTGTTGTTGATTCACAAAAAAATACAGTTTTATATCTTTATGTTTGAAGCCTGAAATGTGGCAAAAAGGTCGCAAAGTTCAAGGGGGCCGAATACTTTCGCAAGGCACTGTATTTGAAAAACACCTTGAGGATTGATTATAAAAAACGTTTGCCATGTTTCTGTCGATATTATGGAGCTAATTTGGAATATTTTTCAGCGTTGTCGTGACCGCTATTTCCGGTGGATTTCTCAACATAACGTGACCAACAAACGGAGGTATTTTGGTTATAAAAATAAGCTTTATGGAACAAAAGGAACATTTTATGTCTAACTGGGAGTCTCGTGAGTGAAAACATCCGAAGCTCATCAAAGGTAAACTAATAATTTGATAGCTTTTCTGATTTTCGTGACTAAGCTTCCTGCTGCTAGCTGGACATAATGCTATGCTAGGCTATCGATAAACTTACACAAACGCTTGTCTTGCTTTGGCTGTAAAGCATAATTTCAAAATCTGAGATGACAGGGTGATTAACAAAAGGCTAAGCTGTGTTTCACTATATTTCACCTGTGATTTCATGAATATGAATATTTTCTAGTAATATTTTTGGACCGTTGCGCTATGCTAATCAGTGTAGTTGATGACAATTCTCCCGGATCCGGGCCACCATCTACAAAAGTTCACTCAAAAAGGCAATATTTCAGAACTGGGTTTGATTTCGTTTTTGTTGATTTAATTATGAAATGTTTGTTAATATATTTAAACTTCCATTGGTTAATCTATTGCTCAGTTATCATTTGGCTCATGTAAATAATTCTGTAGTTGTCCCTTTAAATATCCTAAGGTCAACATCCTCATAGTGTTCCCATTTTTCTCATGTAAATGTTGTAGCTAGATAAAAAGATGAAACAATTTATTTATGAAATATCCAGTCTTTGCTCTTTTCTTCATTACCATGCTGATGATTTCAATTTGTATTGGATACATTTGTTATCTGTTAAAGACATTGAATACATGTTGTTTAGTATATTTACTATATTTAGATGTTTTATTTATTTCCCTGTGTAGTAAGTTCATTTAAAGTTGTGTGATTTGGTTTATGTACAAACATTTCAATGTTTAACACACAGTAACCAAAAACCTGGACTAAATGTGCATATTCATACTTTGCAGCAAACAGAAAGTTCTGCCAATTCACCACAACAGTTTGCGACAAAACAAATTTGCATGTGAAAATATGAGCTTGTCACACATTTATGGTGAATTGGCCAAAGGTTTGCCACAACTGTTTGCCAGAACCTGTTTTTCTGTAAGGGTAATGAACCTCCACTTAGACATGAAAGGAGGAGAACAATAGAAATGGGGTGGAGATGATCTTTCAACCTTTATTTGCACAAATGTCAACAAAGCCTTTACATGAAAGCACCCCTGTCATTTTTATCTGTTGTATACTTCAAGAACATGGGGTAGTTACCTAGTTAGCAAGGTTGGGGTCGATTCAGAATTTAGTTACGAATTGCTCTTGAATTTCAATTAAACTCTTGAATTTGAATCGAATTTGAATTGGACATGCCTTACAGGAAGCAGAATTTGGATTTAATTAAAATGTGCAATTTAGTCTACACTTCAAATGTTTATTTTTATATTGTGTATAGATGGTTACCAATACTATGTACACTACCATTCAACATTTTGGGGTCACTTAGAAATGTCCTTGTTTTTGAAAGAAAAGCAATTTTTTTTGTCTGTTAAAATAACATAAAATTGATCAGAGTAGACATTGTTAATGTTGTAAATGACTTGTAGCTGGATACGACTGATTTTTTAATGGAATATCTACAAAGGCGTACAGAGGCCCATTATCAGCAACCATCACTCCTGTGCACGTTGTGTTAGCTAATCCAAGTTTATGATTTTAAAAGGCTAACTGATCATTAGAAAACCCTTTTGCAATTATGAAAACTGTTGTCCTGATTAAAGAAGCAATATATCTGGCCTTCTTTAGACTAGTTGAATATCTGGAGCATCAGCATTTGTGGGTTTGATTACAGGCTCAAAATTTGCCAGAAACAAAGACTTTCTTCTGAAACTCGTCAGTCTATTCTTGTTCCAAGAAATGAAGGCTATTCCATGCGAGAAATTGCCAAGAAACTGAAGATCTTGTACAAAGCGGTGTACTACTCCCCTTCACAGAACAGCGCAAACTGATTCTAACCAGAATAGAAAGAGTAGTGAGAGGCCCCGGTGCACAACTGAGCAAGAGGACAAGTACATTAGAGTCTCTAGTTTGAGAAACAGATGCCTCACAAGTCCTCAACTAGCAGATTCATTAAATAGTAGCTGGTGTAACTGAGTCAGGTTTTGTAGGCCTCCTTGCTCGCACATGCTTTTTCAGTTCTGTCCACACATTTTCCATGGGATTGTGGTCAGGGCTTTGTGATGGCCACTCCAATACCTTGACTTTGTTGTCCTTAAGTCCTTAAAACTTTGGAAGTATGCTTAGGGTCATTGTTCATTTGGAAGACGCATATGCGACCAAGCTTTAACTTCCTGATTGATGTCTTGAGATGTAGCTTCAATATATCCACCTAATTTTCCATCCTCACGGTGCCATCTATTTTGTGAAGTGCACCAGTCCCTCCTGCAGCAAAGTACCCGCACAACATTATGCTGCCACCCCCGTGCTTCACGGTTGGGATGGTGTTCCTCGGCTTGCAAGCCTCATAATTTTTCCTCCAAACATGACAATGGTCAATTATGGCCAAACAGTTCTATTTTTGTTTCAGACCAGAGGACATTTCTCCAAAAAGTACAATCTTTGTCCCCATGTGCAGTTGCAAACTTTAGTCTGTATTTTTAATGTCGTTTTTGGAGCAGTGGCTTCTTCCTTGCTGAGTGGCCTTTCAGGTTATGTCGATATAGGACTCCTTTTACTGTGGATATAGATACTTTAGCACCTGTTTCCTCAAGCATCTTCAAAAGGTCCTTTGCTGTTGTCCTGGGATTGATTTATACTTTTCACACCAAAATACGTTCATCTCTAGGAGACAATATGCGTCTCCTTCCTGAGCGGTATGACGGCTACGTGGTCCCATGGTGTTTATACTTGCATACTATTGTTTGTGCAGATGAACGTGGTACCTTCAGGTGTTTGGAAATTGCTCCCAAGGATGAACCAGACTTGTGGAGGTCTACCATTTTTTTCTGAGGTCTTGGCTGATTTCTTTTGATTTTCCCCTGATGTCAAGGAAAGAGGCACCGAGTTTGAAGGTAGGCCTTGAAATACATCCACATGTACACCTCAAATTGATTCAAATGATGTCAATTATCCTATCAGAAGCTTCTAAAGCCATGACATAATTTTCTGGAATTTTCCAAGCTGTTTAAAGGCACAGTCAACTTAGAGTATGTAAACTTCTGACCCACTGGAATAGTGATACAGTGAATTATAATTGAAATAATCTGACTGTAAACAATGTGAGGAAAAATTACCTGCGTCATTCACAAAGTAGATGTCCTAACTGACTTCCCAAAACGATAGTTTGTTTAACAAGAAATTCGTGGAGTGGTTGAAAAACTAGTTTTAATGACTCCAACCTAAGTGTATGTAAACTTCCGACTTCAACTGTACATACACACGTCATCATGTCTCAATTGCAAATAGGGTAGAAATCTATTTGCATAGCTATGATTACAGGAACAAAAAAAGTATTGCTGTACAAAATAAGGAGAGATTTCAACATTGACAATATTATTGCATGAACCAAGTGGAATTAAGTAAAATAACACTCCTGTTTCACTACTCCTTAAGCAACATATATAATTTTGATAGTCTAGCATATAACTTTGAGCATGGTAGTCTTGTAGAGTAGGTAAAAAGTAATGAAAACAGTTCAATGGAAGAGACTATTTGTCTTGACCCTTGAGTGTCTTTTTAACACGAGGCACAAGGAACATGCTGCCATCGGAGGTCTGCTGGAGAGAGTAGTCACTGGGAGAGTAGGGCTTCCCCTCCTCATCTCTCAGCCGACTGAATACCTCCAGGTACAGACTCCCCAGCTGCTCCTTTAGCTCCTTCAGACTGCCGTTCCTCTGGGCACTCTCCCTGAGTAAGTGCGCCTTCTTCTCGCACAGTGCTTCAAGCTCACCCTCCAGGCCTGAGATGCTCTCCATCTTGCGCTTGCGGCAGTTCTGGGCTGCCACCTTGTTCTTTCCACGTCGGCGGATGTCTCGGATCAGGACCAGCTGGACCTCGTTAAGCTGGTGCTTGGACATGAGCTCATTGAAGTCGTCCACGGGCAGGTTGATAATGAGCTCCACAGCAAAGGGGATCCCCAGGGCCTTGGCCCGCTGTTCGTCTCTGGACAGACGGGACTGGCAGCCTGCAGAGCGTCTTCTCGACTTGTCTTTGGTGAATGGGCGCTGGTTATGGCCGTTGCCCTCTATGAGCTCACTCTTTGGGTAGGGTAGGCTGTCTGCCGGAAAATGGGATACTGGACCAGTGTTGTAAGGGGAGGACTGTTGTTCCTCTCCATGGAGAGACAGTGAGAACATCTCTCTGTACTCGGTCCGGTTGCTGTCCATCTCCTCCAGGTCTGAGTCGCTGTATCCCATAGAACTATCGTCCTGATGGGATTTCATAGGCGAGCTGACATTGTCCATTGACAGACCGGAGTCAGAGTCGGGGAACTCTGTAGCAGTCCTGTGTCCATCTGTCAGGGAAAATTGGGGGACATGTATTTCTGACGGTTCCAGTGGTTTGTGTCTCACCTCCTCCTGTGGGTAGGCCTCATTGGAAGTATAGGATAACATGGGGGAGCTTGGTTTTGTGTTTGAGTGGTCAGTGTAGAACAGCTTACAGAGGCTGTCTGTGGTGTAGGTTGTGTTGAGCTCCGGGGGTTTCAGAGTCATTTGGTTAAGGTTGTCAGGGGGAACCATCCCTTTGAAGTTGTTGATGAGTAGGACAGGTGGTGTAGTATCAATGTTTGTGACCAAGCCTGGGAGCTCAGGCAAGTACAAGCTGTAGTTAGGGTCCTGCACATCTAGGGGCATGCTTGTGCTGGTATAGCCATTCTGATCCAGGATATCTGACACTTGCATTTTTAAGTTCTGCTGTTGAAAATAGAGGAAATCAAAGAATTAGAAAACAGTCAGTGACCTATATACACTGTAAAATATTTTATTGAAAGGTGAGACTGTTAATTTCACGTCTTCATTATCATAGTGAAAAACAAAAGACTTGTAATCTCTAGTGGGCAACCCTTATAAACAATGGGTAAAATGACTATCTAAAATTGGATAGCATTGCCATTGTAGTTCAAGACTATGTACAGTCATGGCTGAAATAGCTTTATTTTTGGATATGTGCTATCCCGTGGTGGAACTATATACAGCTCCATAGCAAGTATGAAAACCCTATTCAGTGAAACTTGATCACAGAGTGAATTAATACAATTAATGAATGAATGACATTTTATATGTGTCAAATCGCCAGTTGACATTCAGCCAACTTGACACAACATGGGCCAGCATCCCTGTGGAACGCTTTCAACATCTTGTAGAGTCCATGCCCCGATGCATTGAGGCTGTTCTGAGGGCAAAAGGGCGGGTGCAACTCACAATTAGGAAGGTGTTCTTCATGTTTGTATACTGGCTATTGTACACACCGAGTAGATATGATCGATACAGTCTCTGGATTTACGAAAACTTTTTGTTTTTCCACCAGAATGTTTTGATCCTCCAAAAAGGTCATTAACCTACTGTTGAGGATGGATGAATATAATTTATAGATCGTACCTAGTAAACTTATACCTCTCCAGTTCAGTGGCACTGAACATCATTGAGCATGCAAGATCTTGCAAGTTAATTGCAGACACTCAGATCCACTTCTCTCTCTAAACTAGAGGCCATTCATTTCACATTTTAGTCAGTTGGCAGATGCTCTTATCAAATCAATTTGTATTTGTCACATGCTTCGTAAACAACAGGTGTGGACTAACAGCTAACTTATGGGTCCTTCCCAACAATGCAGAGATTTGTTTTTGGAGAAAAAATAGAAAAGTAAAACACGTAATAATAGATGCATTAACCTACTGTTGAGGATGGATGAATATAATTTATAGACCGTACCTAGTAAACGTATGCCTCTCCAGTTCAGTGGCACTCTCGTGT